>NW_020837961.1:18508662-19042185 GCF_003676395.1 Aethalodelphis obliquidens
CACACACACACACACACACACACACACACACACACACACACACACACCAGAATTGCTGTATACCTGAAAATCAACTGTATGCCTGAAAATTGTAAATCAACTATATTTCAGTTAAAAAAAGTGAAAAAAAAATCACCTCCCACTGAGATGCACTGCTATAGTGGGTGGACGTGAGAGAGGAAAATTGCCGATCAGTAGGCTATAGAGTGGTGATTGTAGGCTTGACCATGGGTCTGTGAGCCTGATCATATGCTGGGCTAGGTTTTGCATGAGTGACTTGAGGCCAAGTATGCCTCGTGTCTCCTCCTGAAGGCTTCTGCCTAATGTGTGGAGCTTGCTGGTCACAGATTTGAAGCTTCCCTTGACTCTCTGCAAGATGACCTGTGAGCCCTCTTGTATATGGAAATCCTCCAGGTAGTGGTCAAAGGCAGGGAAGGTGCTGGTTCAGGGTTCAGTGGGGAAAAAGCAGAGGCTGAAATCATGATTTCAGTGAGAAAAACATACTCTGCATGGGAATGTGAAGTGAGTTGATATGATGTAATTTCATTTGGCCTGCTTATCATACAAATGTCCTAGTACTTGATGAATTCTCCTAGTAAATGGTTTAAATGCTGTGGAAGGGGTGCACCTGAACTAAGGAACTTGAAAAATGGTCCTCCAAAATCAGGGCACGACCTAGAGCCCTTGGTTTGAGATACACTTAACTGGAATTGGTAGAGTTTAAAAGTTCACATTTCTTGAGCCTGAAGGTGAAAATAGTCTCCATATTAGATAAACTGAATAGCTAAAATTAGCCAGTTATTTAGAGAGTGTTACTTCAAACTAAAGTAATTCTGTCTGCTTAGGATCCTCTCTCCCTTTATTATATTTTCTCTCTCATTTCTATAAAGGAAAGCAATTTAAACTCTACAAAATTATGGCAAATTCGAAAGAGAGACAATTCGGGGATAGAAATAAGCAAAGATATCCCTGGAGGGGAAATAAAATGGTGAAAAGGAAGTGAGGCACAAAAAATGAATAGTTGGAAGGAAGGAGAGAAGACATACAGACAGAGAGATATACAACAGAGTACCAATGGTACCATCCTGTGCATGATTTTTTCAGTTAATTCACAGTTTTTAAAATGTTTTTATATTTTATATGTTTTATATTTAAATGTTTTAAAATGTATTTATATTTTACAAATGATAATCCACTACATGTTTTGTGCATAGACAGTTCGGTTGATTGCTCTGTGATTTTAACATTCAATTTCGTATGGCATAGTGGATAAGAGTAGGAGTGTGAAGCAGTAGCATCATCTCTTAACAGCTGTGTGACACTGGGAAATTATCAAATTATGTAACATCTCTGTGCCTCAAATCCTGTAAAGTGAGGCTGCTAACAGAACCTAGTCCACGGGGCAGTTGTGGGCATTTTCCGAGTTATTTCAGGGTAAATTACTTATCATTCTGGCTGGCATAGAGAAAATGTTTAACAATTTTTGTTGCTGTTTTTAAAATAGTTTTTTTTTTTCTTATTTTATTTTTGGCTGCGATTGGGTCTTCTTTGCTGTGCGCGGGCTTTCTCTAGTTGTGGCTAGTGGGGGCTACTCTTCGTTGCGGTGTGTGGGCTTCTCATTGCAGTGGCTTCTCTTCCTGCGGAGCACGGGCTCTAGGCGCGTGGGCTTCAGTAGTTGCAGGACGCTGGCTCAATTGTTGCGTCAGGCGGGCCCTAGAGCATAGGCTCAGTAGTTGTGGCGCACGGGCTTAGTTCCTCTGCCGCATGTGGGATCTTCCCAGACCAGGGATCAAACCCGTGTCCCCTGAATTGGCAGGCAGATTCTTCACCAATGCACCACCAGGGAAGTCCCCTAAAATATTTTCTTGATCTCTCTCTATCCAACTGATCTTGGTGCTTTTCTCAATTTAACCACTAAATTGAACTGGCTAAAGGTGTCAATCCCCCACTAATTGAACACATGCTTAGTGCTTCTCATTCTAATTCAAAACAGTGGAGAGCAATGTTGTAGTGAAAATGTCTAGATGGGAAACACTGAAAAGTTACAGAATCTACAATGATTAAATTTTGGGGTATTCAGATGTGAAGAGATAACAGAAGCTCAAGAAGGAAAACAAAATTCTGCTAATTATTTTGATAATTGAAACTGACTTTGTTCAATTATAAAAGAGTTCATATATAAAAATTATATAATGAATGAATATATATATATATATTCATAAAGTCTAGTAAAACAAGTATCCATGCACTCATGATATCTTTAAAAAAAATAAAACATGCAGTGTTGTTCAAGACCCCTCTGTGCCTCTTACTAAATTTTGTGTTTATCATTCTGTTGTTTTGCTTTATAAATTTACAATATATTAGTAATCCCTAAACAACACAGTTGTTTGGTTGTACTTTTATTTGAACTTCATATAATAGTACCTGCCCTCTATATTTTTCTGAGACTTGCTTTTTGTTAAAAATCAGCACTGTGAGCATTATGTTTTTGACATTCATCCAGGTGGGCATACAGAGATGTAGTTCATTTATTATTTTTGCTGTAAATATTTTATTGTATGACTTACCATTTCCTATTTATTTACCATTCAATGGTCATTTGGGTTCTTTCTAGCTGTTTGCTTTCACAAAGATGCTGCATTGTATGTCTTTTGGAGCACATGGGCAAGAATTTTTGGAGTAGAATTACTTGGTCAAAGAATTTAAATATCTTTGTGGTTACAAAATAATGTCAGTTGTTTTCCAAAGTGAGTACACTAATTTATATTCCCACCAGTAGTGTATAAAACTTTCACTTGCTCTGTATTCTTACCAACCCTTGATATTGTGAGACTTTTTAAGTTTTACAAATATGAGGTGTGATGTGCTGTCTTATTTTAGGTTTCTCTGCAGCAAATTTGAGCATTTCTAATTTTTAATTGCACTTTCATCCTTTTTTTTCCTGTGAAATGCCTCTTCCTGTGTTTTGCCCATTTAAAATCACATCATTAGTCTTCTTATTGGTTTGTATGATATGTTTTTATATTTGGGAGGCTAATGCATTGCCAGTTATATGTAGATAACTAGATATCTTCACCCAAATTTTGATTTGCTTTTGATATGGCTTAAGATATCTGTGGTTGATAGGAATATTGGTGCCAGTTCTTCACTCACCTGTAATAGGGTGATATGTTCACAGCCTTTGTCCTGTAGCCATGGTTTCCCACTCCAGTGGGATTATGACACCCAATGAGATTTAAGCAGATACGATACAAGCAGAGGCATTAAATGTGCCTGTGTGGTTCAGCCTCTTGCCATCTTGTGTTCCTGCCATTCTCAACAAGAAAAGCATGCCCTGGTTTAGCTCCTGGTCCAAGGAAGATACCTGGAGCAAACACAACCCAATCCCAAGTCTGGAACCAAGCCCAAGTGATATGTAGCTTACCTGCAGACCCACATAAAAGAAAAAGAATGCTTGTAGTTATGACATTTGATTTGACATGATTTATTACACTTCATTACTACAACAACAGCTGAGTCAGAACTAATGGTCCAAGTCATTAATTTAATATTGCTGAATTGATCATTCCTTCCCTTTAGAGTCTGCATATTTTATGTCTTGTTTAAATCTCATTTCTTCCAAAGTCATAAACATGTTCTTTGTGTGTTGCTCAGAAACATCTTTGCTGTCCCAAGTTTATCCAGATAATCTATTACATGTGCATTTAAGCCTGTTTATAGTGGGGAATTGATTTTGTGTTATGTGTGAAACAGGGCTCAAATTTACTTATTTTTTAACCTGAATACCACAGTTGCTTTGGCACAATTTATCCATTCTCCACGATATACAATGCTGTCTTGTTTCCACATGGAGTTATTTATACCTGTGCCAGTATCACACTGTCTTGATACCTGGAGCTCTTTAGTATGTCTTGACATCAGGTAGGACAAGTCTTACCTTCTTCCTATTATAGGAAGTTTTAGCTATATTTCTTCCTTCATTTATCATATACATATTATAATCAGCTTGTCAAATTCCTTGAAAACCCAGATTTATATTGGATCTATAGATAAATTTGGAAACATTGGACAATTTTGCAACATTGTTTCATTATCCAAAAAATCATTTTTTAATCTATATCTATTTTATTTAATGTCTCATAAAGTTTTATTATTTAATTCGTCAAGGTCTTGCACATTTTCAAAAAGAATTATTCTTGCTTGCTTTTAGTTTTGTCACTATTTTGCAGGTATTTTTAAAAAACTACATTTTCTAAGTGTTTGTAGCTATTGTATAGAAATGCACCTGAGTTGTGTATAAAGAATTTTTTACTCAACAACCAGATTAAAATCCATGATTAAATCTAATAATTTATCTGTATAATACTTTGAGTTTTCTAGCTAGAGAATTATATCATCTGGGATAATGATTGGATTTTTAAATTCTTTTCCAATATTCACAATGTTTCTTTTCATTTTTTCTCCATTATTGCCCTCAAGGGGACCTCTAGTACAATGTTGAACAGCAGTAAGATAGTGGACTTCTTCCTTATTCATGAATTTAAATGAAATGGTTTTAATCTTTCACCACTTAGTATGTTTGCTTTATGTTTTTTGATTTTGTATTTCTGTCAGATTACATACATTCCCTTTGAAGGCTCCCTACATGGTTGATGAATTTTGTTAAATGCTTTTCCTGCACCAATTGAGATGATGATATAGTTCTTCTCCTTTGATTTGTTAATGTGGTGAAGTACATTAATAGATTTTTTGCTAATGTTAATCTAACCTTTTATTCCTGGAATAAATTTAATTTGGTCATGACATAGTGTATATTATACAGACATTTATACACACAGGTATGTGGCCAAAGTTTGTTTTATCTTGTTTGCAAAATTGGTTTATATTTTTTCTTCCTTATCCTGTTCTCTAGCTTTTTAATCACAGTTATGTTAGCCTAACCAAATAAGTGGGGTGTTTTTCCTCTTTGAGATTCCAAGAAGAATTGGTGTAAAATCAGGATTATTTGCTCCTTGAATGTGAGGTAAAATACATTTGCAGAAGTCATTTGGACGTGCTGTTTCTTTTACGAAAAAAATTTAAAATATCGATTTAATATCTTTAACTGTAATAGTGTTACTCAGGTTTTCTTTTTTTTTCTTTTAGTAAATAATACTTTTCTGAGCATCTGTCCATATCATGCTAGTTTTCAAATCAATTTCCTTAAAGCATTTTAAAAAATCTCTGCTCATTTGCAATTATATCCTCAATTTATTCACCAAATTTTGTTTTTGCCTACTTCGTTGTTTCCCCTAGAATAACTTTTGACTTATTTGATATCGTAATTTTTAAATTTTATTTTATATATATTTATTTCTCTCATTAATTTTCCCTAGGAGTTGTTTTACATATGTCTGCTATAAATATAATTTAGCTGATATTTATAGTTTGTGTGAATGTCTGAAAATCTTAGTTCCTTACCTGAAATATTCAGGCCATTCACATTTGATTGTGATCTCTTATGTGTTTGGACTTATTTCTATCATCTCATTTAAGGCTTTCTATTTTTTATTACATGCTCTATTTTTCCCCCAGTTTTTTTCTTACAAAACTTATTTTGCATTAACAATATTTTCCCCATTATTACATTTTTTCTTTCTATTTGTTTGGAAGTTACACAGTATCTTAAATATTTTTTATAGATTATAGGAATTATGATGCTCAAACTTAACTTCGTGAAGTCTAAAATTAATCAATATGTTTACCTTTTCTTTCAGAGTGCTTTAGCTACACACAACTTGCCCAGTTTTATAACCTTGAGATTTGTAAAAATTCAATCCTGTCTTTTTTTTAATCCTCTCTTTTTAATACTCACAAATTTTATGTTATTATTATTATTGCATTATACTGTGAACCTTCCATTAGATTTAACCACATCCATACTTTCCTTAACTCACCATTTCATCTTGAATTACAAACCTGTGTCCTGGGATCATATTCCTTCCTCCTGAAGTATGTCTCTTAGAAGTTACTTTAGAAAGGCTTTTGATGGTAAGAGCTCAGATTTTGTATTGATTACAAATATCTTTTGTTGAGTATAGAATGCTAGGTTGACAGTTATTTTTTTCTCAGTGCTTTAAAGAAAGTTTTGCATTCTTTTCTGGTTTTCAACAAGTTAAGAAATCAGTTGTTACTTAAATTGTGATTTTCTTCTACGTAATCTCTTTTTTCTTTGGTTGGTTATAAAACCTTTCCTTTGTCATTTGTGTTCTGCAGTAGTGTTGCATTATGTCTAGGTGAAGATGTTTTTAAAATTTATTTATCCTGTGAGGGATTTGGTGAGCTTTCTAAATTCAAAAGTGTATTAATTAATCAATTATGGAGAACTATAAGATATAAGTTTACCATTTCCCAAGTTTCTGCATTACCACTTTCCAGAACCCTAGACAGAGATTTATTACACCATTTTCTACACTTTCCCCACATCACCTAACCCCTCCTTCAAATTTACTGTTGCTTATCTCTCTGTTTTACATTCTAGCTTCTTTCTCTTTTTTTTAAACATCTTTATTGGAGTATAATTGCTTTGCAATGTTGTGTTAGTTTCTGTTGTATAACAAAGTGAATCAGCTGTACGTATACCTATATCTCCATATCCCCTCTCTCTGCGTCTCCCTCCCACCCTCCCTATCCCACCCCTCTAGGTGGTCACAAAGCACCGAGCTGATCTCCCTGTGCTATGCAGCTGCTTCCCACTAGCTATCTATTTTACATTCGGTAGTGTATATATGTCCATGCCACTCTCTCACTTCGTCCCAGCTTACCCTCCCCCCCCATGTCATCAAGTCCATTCTCTACGTCTGCGTCTTTAAACCTGTCCTGCTCCTAGGTTCTTCCGAACCTTTTTTTAATTATTATTCCATATATCTGTGTTAGCATACGGTATTTGTTTTTCTCTTTCTGACTTACTTCACTCTGTATGACAGACTCCAGGTCCATCCACCTCACTATAAATAACTCAATTTTGGGCTTCCCTGGTGGCGCAGTGGTTGGGAGTCCGCCTGCCGGTGCAGGGGACGCGGGTTCATGCCCCGCTCTGGGAGGATCCTACGTGCTGCGGAGCGGCTGGGCCCATGGGCCATGGCCGCTGGGCCTGCGCGTCCAGAGCCTGTGCTCCGCAACGGGAGAGGCCACAACGGTGAGAGGCCCGCGTACCGCAAAAAAAATAAATAAATAAAAATTTAAATAACTCAATTTTGTTTCTTTTTTTGGCAGAGTAATATTCCATTGTGTATATGTGCCACATCTTCTTTATCCATTCATCTGTCGATGGACACTTAGGTTGCTTCCGTGTCCTGGCTATTGTAAATAGAGCTGCAATGAACATTGTGGTACATGTCTCTTTTTAAATTATGGTTTTCTCAGGGCATATGCCCAGTAGTGGGATTGCTGGGCTGTAATGTAGCTCTTTTCTTAGTTTCTTAAGGAACCTTCATATTGTTCTCCTTAGTGGCTTTATCAATTTACATTCCCACCAACAGTGCAAAAGGGTTCCCTTTTCTCCACACCCTCTCCAGCATTTATTGTTTGTAAATTTTTGATGATGGCCATTCTGACTGGTGTGAGGTGATACCTCATTGTAGTTTTGATTTGCATTTCTCTAATAATTAGTGACGTTGAGCATTCTTTCATATGTTTGTTGGCAATCTGTATATCTTCTTTGGAGAAATGTCTATTTAGGTCTTCTGCCCATTTTTGGATGGGGTTGTTTGCTTTTTTGATATTGAGCTGCATGAGCTGCTTTTAAATTTTGGAGATTAATCCTTTGTCAGTTGCTTCATTTGCAAATATTTCTCCCATGCTGAGGGTTGTCTTTTTGTCTTGTTTATGGTTTCCTTTGATGTGCAAAAGCTTTTAAGTTTCATTAGGTCCCATTTTTTTGTTTGTTTGTTTGTTTTTATTTCCATTTCTCTAGGAGGTGGGTCAAAAAAGGATCTTGCTGTGATTTATGTCACAGAGTGTTCTGCCTAAGTTTTCCTCTAAGAGTTTGATAGTGTCTGGCCTTACATTTAGGTCTTTAATCCATTTTGAGCTTATTTTTGTGTATGGTGTTAGGGAGTGATCTAATCTCATACTTTTACATGTACCTGCCCAGTTTTCCCAGCACCACTTATTGAAGAGGCTGTCCTTTCTCTATTGTATATTCTTGCCTCCTTTATCAAAAATAAGGTGCCCATATGTGCATAGGTTTATCTCTGGGCTTTCTATCCTGTTCCATTGATCTATATTTCTGTTTTTGTGCCAGCACCACACTGTTTTGATTACTGTAGCTCTGTAGCATAGTCAAAAGTCCAGGAGCCTGATTCCTCCAGCTCCGTTTTTCTTTCTCAAGATTGCTTTGGCTTTTCGGGGTCTTTTGTGTTTCCATACAAACTGTGAAATTTTTTGTTCTAGTTCTGTGGAAAATGCCATTGGTAGTTTGATAGGGATTGCATTTTATCTGTAGATTGCTTTGGGTAGTAAATGTTGATTCTTCCTATCCAAGAACATGGATAGGAATAGATAGGAACAAACTCTTCATCTGTTTGTATCATCTTTAATTTCTTTCATCAGTGTCTTATAGTTTTCTGCATACAGGTCTTTTGTCTCCTTAGGTAGGTTTATTCCAAGGTATTTTATTCTTTTTGTTGCAGTGGTAAATGGGAGTATTTCCTTAATTTCTCTTTCAGATTTTTCATCATTAGTGTATAGGAATGCAAGAGATTTCTGTGCATTAATTTTGTAACCAGCTACTTTACCAAATTCATTCGTTAGCTCTAGTAGTTTTCTGGTAGCATCTTCAGGATTCTCTATGTATAATATCATGTCATCTGCAAACAGTGACGGTTTTACTTCTTCTTTTCTGGTTTGGATTCCTTTTATTTCTTTTTCTTCTCTGATTGCTGTGTCTAAAACTTCCAAAACTATGTTGAGTAATAGTGGTGAGAGTGGACAACCTTGTCTTGTTCCTGATCTTAGAGGAAATAGTTTCAGTTTTTCACCATTGAGAATGATATTGGCTGTTGTCATATATGGCTTTTATTATGTTGAGGTAAGTTCCCTTGATGCCTACTTTCTGGAGGGTTTTTATCATAAATGGATGTTGAATTTTGTCGAAAGCTTTTTCTGCATCTATTGAGATGATCATATGGTTTTTCTCCTTCAATTTGTTAATATGGTGTATCACATTGATTGATTTGCCTATATTGAAGAATCCTTGAATTCCTGGAATAAAACCACACTTGATCATGGTGTATGATCCTTTGAATGTGCTGTTGGATTATGTTTGCTAGTATTGTGTTGAGGATTTTTGCATCTATGTTCCTCAGTGATATTGACCTGTAGTTTTCTTTCTTTGTGACATCTTTGTCTGGTTTTGGTATCAGGGTGATGGTGGCCTCATAGAATGAGTTTGGCAGTGTTCCTCCCTCTGCTATATTGTGAAAGAGTTTGAGAAGGCTAGGTGTTAGCTCTTCTCTAAATGTTTGATAGAATTCGCCTGTGAAGCCATCAGGTCCTGGGCTTTTGTTTGTTGCAGGATTTTTAATCATAGTCCCAGTTTCAGTGCTTGTGATTGTTCTGTTTCTATTTTCTATTTCTTCCCGGTTCAGTCTCAGAAGGTTGTGCTTTTTTAAGAATTTGTCCATTTCTTCCAGGTTGTCCATTTTATTGGCATAGAGTTGCTTGTAGTAATCTCTCATGATCCTTTGTATTTCTGCAGTGTCAGTTGTTACTTCTCCTTTTTCATTTCTAATTGATTGATTCTAATTGATTTTCATTTCTAATTGATTGAGTCTAATTGATTTGAGTCTTCTCCCTTTTTTTCCTGATGAGTCTGGCTAATGGTTTATCAATTTTATTTATCTTCTCAAAGATCCAGCTTTTAGTTTTATTGGTCTTTGCTATTGTTTCCTTCATTTCTTTTTCATTTATTTCTGATCTGATCTTTACGATTTCTTTCCTTCTGCTAACTTTGGGGCTTTTTTGTTCTTCTTTCTCTAATTGCTTTAGGTGTAATGTTAGGTTGTTTATTTGAGTTGTTTCTTGTTTCTTGAGGTAGGATTGTATTGCTATAAACTTCCTTCTTAGAACTGCTTTTGGTGCATACCGTAGGTTTTCGGTCATTGTGTTTTCTAGCTTATATCTTTAAATCCAATTTTCTGTTTACTTATATATTTTTAACCTGATACTTAAGATTCTTATTAAGACACATGTTCAAGGAAATGTACCAATTATGCATATTCATTTCAAGAAATCATCCAGTGCAATAAATATTTTCTTAAATATACTTTATTTTTTAGAGCAGTTTTAGGTTCACTGCAAAACTGAGTGGAAGGTACAGAGATATTCCATATATGCCTATACACAGAGACACACACACTCACATATAACCTCCCCAGTGTTGACATTCCTCACCACGGTGGTATATTTATTACAGTTGATGAACCAAATGACACATCATAATCACCCAAAGTCCATAGTTTACGTTACGGTTTATTCCTTGTGTTTGTATGTTCTATAGGTTTGGCCAAATAAATAATGATATGTATCCAGCATTGTGGTATCATACAGAATAGTTTCACTGACTTAAAAGCCTTTTCAAAATTGTTTTTCACTTACTAATATGCATTTCAGTTTCCTTCATGTCTTTTCATGGCTTGATAGCTCATTTCTTCTTAGCACTGAATAATATTTCATTGTCTAATATACCACAGTTAGTTTATCCATTCACCTACTGAAGGACATCTTGGTTGCTTCTAAGTTTTGGCAATAATGAATACAGCTGCTATAAATACTTTTTGTGCAGATTTTTGTGTTGACAAAGTTTTTAACTCATTTGAGTAAATACCAAGGAGTGTGATTGCTGGATCATATGGTAAAAGTATGTTTAGTTTTGTAAGAAACTACCAAACTGTCTTCCAAAGTGTCTCACTATTTTGCATTCCCACCAGCAGTGAATGGGAGTTCGTGTTGCTCCACATGCTCACCAGCATTTGGTGTTCTCAGTGTTTTGGATTTTGGCCATTCTAATAGTGTGTAGTGGTATCTAACTGTTGTTTTAATTTGCATTTTCCTGATGACATAGCACGTGAAGCATCTTTTCATATGCTTATTTGCCATCTGTATGTCTTCTTTGATGAGGTGTCTGTTCAGGTCTTTAGCCCATTTTTTAATTAATTTTTTCACTTTCTTATTGTTGCGTTTAAGAGTTCTTTTTATATTTTGAATAAGAGTCCTTTATCAAATATGTCTTTTGCAAATATTTTCTCCAAGTCTATGGCTTGTCTTCTCATCCTATTGATGCTGTATTTTGGACAGCAGAGGTTTTTTATTTTAATGAAGTCCAGAGTATCAATTATTTCTTTCATGGATTGTGCCTTTGATGCAGTACTTTAAAAAGTCATCACCATAACCTAGGTCACCTAGATTTTCATCTATGTTATCGTCTAGGAGTTTTACATTTTATATTTAGGTCTTTCATCTATTTTGAGTTAATTTTGGGGAAGAGTGTAAGGTCTGTGTCTAGATTCATTTTTTTTTACATGTGGATATCCAGTTGTTCCAGCATCATTGGTGAAAATATAGTCTTTACTGTAATGCTTTTGCTCCTTTGTCAAAGATCAGTTGACTATATGTATGTGGTTCTATTTCTGGGTTTTCTGTTCTTTTACATAGACCTATTTATCTATTCTTTTGCCAGTACCACACTGTGTTGATTACCTTTGCTTTATAGTGAGTGTTGAAGTTGGGTAATGTGAGTCCTCTGACGTTGTTATTCTTCAATATTGTGTTAGCTATTCTGGGTCTTTTCCCTCTCTATATAAACTTTAGAATTAGTTTTTGCTATCCATAAAATAACTTGCTGAGATTTTGATTAGAATTGCATTCAATTTAGAGATCAAGTTGGGAAGAACAAACGTCTTGACAATATTGAGTCTTCCTATCCGTGAATATGGAGTATCTCTCCATTTACTTACTTCTTTAATTTTTTTCATCTGAGTTTTGTAGTTTTCTATATATAGATCTTATACATATTTTGTTAGATTTATACCTAACTGTTTATTTTGCGGGTGCTAATATAAATGATATTGTGTTTTGAATTTCAAATTCTTGTTAATTGTGGTATATAGGAAAGCAATTGACTTTCCTCTATTAACTTTGTATCCTGCAACCTTTCTATAATCCTTGCTAATTCCAGCAGTTTTTATTTTGGATTTTTTATGTAGATGATGATGTCTTCTATGAACAAAGAAAGTTTTATTTCTTCCTTCCCAGTTTCCAATCTGTATACATTCCCCCCCCCCTTTTTTTTTCTGGTCTTATTGCATTAACTAGAACTTCCAGTATGATGTTTAAAAGGAGTGGTGAAAACGAGCATACATTCTTTGTTCCTCATCTTAATGGGAAAGCTTCAGATTTCTCACCATTAAGTAGTGATGTTAGCTGTTAACTGTGGGTTTCTTGTAGATGTTGTTTACCAAGATGAAGAAGCTCCCCTCTATTCCTAGTTTGCTGAGAGTTTTTATTGTGAATGAATGTTGGATTTTGTCAAATGCCTTTTCTGTATCTATTGATAGAATCATGTGATTTTTCTTCTTTGGCCTGTTGATGTGATGGATAAATTAACTGATTTTTGAATGTTGGACGAGCCTTGCCTACATGGAATAAATTTCTCTTTGTCATGGTGTATAAAAATTCTTTTTATACATTGCTAGATTTCATTTGCTAATATTTTTTGAGAATTTTTGCATCTTTATTCCTGAGATATATTGGTCTGCCATTTTCCTGTAATGTTTTGTCTGGTTTTGGTATAAGAGTAATGCTGGCCTCATAGAACGATTTAGGAAATATCCCCTTTCTTCTCTCTCCTGGAAGAGATTATGGAGAATTGGTATCATTTCTTTCTTAAATGTTTGGCAGAATTCACCAGTGAACCCAACTGGACGTGATGCTATCAGTTTTTGAAAGATATTAATTTTTGGTTCAATGTCTTTGACAGATATAGGCCTATTCAAATGGTTTTTTCTTCTTGTGTCAGTTCTGGGAAATTGTGTCCTTCAAGAAATTGCTTCATTTTAACTTGTGTATCAAACTTGTGTGCATAGAGTTGTTCATAAGATTTCTCTTTTATCCTTTTAATGTGATGTCCCCTCTTTCATTTCTGATATTAGTAGCTTTTTTCTTCTCTCTCTTTTTTTTTTTCTTAGTTAGCCTGGCTAGTGCTACCAATCTAATTGATCTTTTTAAAGAAACAGGTTTGAGTTGATTGATTTTTTTGATTGATTCCATGTTTCCAATTTCATTGATTTCTGCTCTAATTTTTATTATTTCTTTTCTTCTGCTTACTTTGGATTTAATTTGATCTTCTTTTTCTAGTTTTATAAGGTGAAAACTTAGACTACTGATTTTAGACCTTTCTTCTTCTCTAATATATGCATTCAATGCTGTAAATTTCCCTCTAAGCACTGCTTTCGCTGCATCCCACACATTTTCATAAGTTGTGTTCTCATTTTCATTAAGTTCAAAGTACTTTTTAATTTCCCTTGAGACTTTTTTCTTTGACCCATGTGATATTTAGTAGTGTGTTGTTTGATCTCCAAATATTTTGGGATTTTTAAGCAATCTTTCTGTTATTGATTTCTAGTTTAATTCCATTGTGGTCTGAGAAGAGACATTGTTCAATTTCTATTTTCTAAATTTGTTAAGTTGTATCCCTCCATTCATTTATTTTTAATATATATGTGTTTTTATATTTATAGGGGTTTCTTGTAGACAAAATATAGTTGGGTCATGTTTTTTGATCCACTCTGGCAATCTTTCTTTTTTAATTGGTGCATTTAGACCACTGACATTCAAAGAGATTATTGATATAGTTGGATTAGTATCTACCATATTTGTTACTGTTTTCTGTTTGTGGCCCTTGTTCTTTTTTTCCTATTTTTGTTTTCTGCTCTTTTCTACCATTTGTGGTTTTAGTTGAGCATTTTCTGTGTTTCCATTTTTTTCCTTTCTTGGCATACTAGTTATACTTCATTTTTTAAACCTTTTTTAGTGGTTTCCCTGGAGTTTGCAATATACATTTACAGCTAATACAAGTCCATATTCAGATAACACTATACCATTCACAGGTAGTGTTAGTACCTTATAATAAAATAATCCTAATTCTTTCTCTGTGGTATCATTACTGTCATTCATTTCACTTACATGTAAATATATATATATATATATATATATATATATATATATACACACACACACACACACACACACAAAATATATATACATAGGCACACATAATCAAATACATTTTTACTATTATTATTTTGAAAAAACTGTTATACTTAAATTAAGAACAAAAAACCCATAAGTTTTTTGGTTTTTTTTTTTTGGGCCTCTTACTGTTTTGGTCTCTCCCACTGTGGAGCACAGGCTCTGGACGTGCAGGCTCAGCGGCCATGGCTCACAGGCCCAGCCGCTCTGCAGCATGTGGGATCCTCCTGGACCGGGGCACGAACCCGTGTCCCCTGCATCGGCAGGCAGACTTTCAACCACTGCGCCACCAGGGAAGCCCCAACCCATAAGTTTTTATTTTACCTTCACTTATTCCTTCTCCAATGCTCTTCTCTTCTTTATGTAGATCTGAGATTCTGACATATATTATTTTCCTTCTCTCTAAAGAACTTCTTTTAACATTTCTTTCAAGGCTGGTCTGCTGTAAACAAATTATCCTAATTTTTATCCTAACTTTTCTGAGAATTTTGTATATTCCTCCTTCACTTTTGGAGGAAAGTCTGTAGGGACAGAATTCTGGGTTTATTTCTCCTACATCTTAAATATTTCACTTCACTCTTTTTGCTTGCCTTGTTTCTGCTGGAAAATTAGGGATAATTCTGATCTTTGCTCCTCTATATGTAAGATATTTTTTTCCTGTGGCGTCTTTCAACATTTTCTCTTTATCTTTGATTTTCTGCAGTTTGAATATAATATACCTAAATGGTTTGTTTGTTTTTGAATTTACCCTGCTTGGTGTTCCTGGATATTTAATTTGATGTCTGACATTAATTTTGGGAAATTCTGTTATTTATTCTTTTCTCTCTTTCATCTTCTTCTGGTATTGCCTTTACATGTATGTTATACCTTTTGTAGTTGCCCCACAGTCCTTGGATATTATGTTCTCTTCTTTTCCTCTTTTTTCTTCTGTTTTGAAAGTTTCTATTGATATATCATCAAGGTCAAAGATTTTTTCCATATTCCTGTTCAGTCTACTAATGAGCCCATCAAAGCATTCTTCATTTATCCTCTAGATTTCCTTTTTGATTCTTTTTAAAAATTTCCATCTCTCTGATTACATTTCTCATCTGTTCTTGATGCTGTCTGTGTTGTCTATTTTATCCATTAGTACCCATAGCATATTAATCAAATTAAAAAAAATGTTTTTTCTTGTCTGATAATTCCAACATCTATACCATATCTGAGTCTGATTCTGATACATGTTGTATCTCTTTGAACTCTTGATTTTGCCTTTTAGTACACTTGTGATTTTTTTTCCTGATAGCTCTGCATGATTTATTGGGTAAAAGGAACTGTGATAAATAGGCCTTTAGCAATGTAGTAGTAAGGTGTAGGAGTAAGAGAGTCATTCTATAGTTCTGTGATTAGATGGCAATCTGCCAATCTTTTAGTGGGTCTGTGTCTCTGAACTGTAAACTACGCAGGTGTCTCTCAGCTCTCCCTCTCCCCCTACATGGAGCAAGATGACCACAGTGGGCTGGAGTTAAGTATTTCCCTTCCCCTGGTCACTTAGGTCTTCATAAAACCCCAGTAGTATAAGCTCTGGTAAAATTGTTTCTCTTGAGAGCAGTCCTTGTTTAGGAAAACAGAATTCTCTGGTGTATTTCAAAATAGTTCTTTTTCCCTTCCCCTTGCCAGAATCACAAGGGGACTTTTCTTTGATATTCACTAGGAGAATCTGGTTGAGCTCCTGGAGGTAAAAATCACAGAATGTGGGAGCACTTCTCTGTCTGCCTTGCCCTGGTGTTTTTACCTCTCTGACTTGTCTACATGGAGCTTCCATCAGTTTATCAACTGTAATTCAGGTTTCCCATGCACTGGTTCCTATGAGAGTTTTTCCTTGAGGTTCTCTGCTCGGGTAAGTTGTGATTATTTGTATTTGCTTGTCAGTTACTCCAGCTTTATTGTAGATGCAGTGGTTTGCCCTGTGACATCACTTCTATGATGGATCCAAGAAAAGCTATTGATTTTTCAAGTTGTTCACCTTTTTACTTATTATTAGGATGGAGTGACAACTTCCAGGCTTCTTACATGTTGGTCCAGAAGCCTGCAGCTCTCTCCATCCGGTACATTTTACATTTCATATTTTGTTATTTCTGCAATTTCTATTTCATCTCATCCCAAGTTCTCCTGCTGAATGCCTATGATATTTTTTATTGCCTCTATTATTTTGTTATACATCATAAGTATACGCATATTGTTTTCTACCTTTAATAATTCTGAAAATTTGAAATATTTATGGGTCTAATTCTATTTCTTTATTCTACTTATCCTTGCTCGTGTATTCTTGTCATCTTGTGGTTTTACAAAAATCTCATTGTGAGCCAGTGTTTGTTGAAACTTTATTTGTGAGGAGTTGTGAGGCTTAGTTTGAGGGTATATATTCCTGCAGAGATGATTTGCTTTAATTTCTGCCAGCCACAGGGAATCCCTTCGATAACTGAGCCACCATAATTTCTTAGTGTTTTCGTTTTCATTGTACAAGTACTGTAATTTCAGACTACAATTAACTACATAATGACTGACTTCTACTTATAATTTTCAGGGACTATTTCAGCCATCCAACCCCCACTCTCCCCTCACATACCAAGAGGCAAGATTACACTAGACAACTTTCCTTGCTGAGTTCTCTTGCAAAGCAGTTTTCTTCTCGTTCATCATTTCCCGGGGGATATAGCACATTAGGGCTCCTAGATTCATGGGTGGGTGTCCAAAACAACAACTATCCAAATGCCCTGTCCTTTTATCTCCCATGTGGTTTTGGAAGTTACAACTCCATGTTGCTGGAGATGGGCAGATACTACCTGGAAGCTTCTGGCTTTAGCCCCTCTTTTCCTGTCTAGAGTCATAGGACTGCCTCATGTTTGGCCTTAGTGAAGGAGTTTCTTCATTTTCTTTCACATATATAGTTCAAATATGTACCCAAAATAATTTTAAGTATATTTTGTGTACCAATTTTAGATATTTTGTAGTGAACTGCTTTTTGGGTATGTAACTACGTATTTAACTGGAAAGGAAAGCTCCTTGACAATTTGATTTTGTGTGTTTCTTTTTCATTTTTTTCCCCCTTCACATTAAAAAATTAAATCATTCTGTAGAGCAGGTATTTTAACTGAGTCACACTCCCTATGTACCAATAGTTTGGGGTTATTTTTTATTTCCTTTTCATTTACTTCCTGTGTATTTAACTGATTGTGTCTTTCCTGCAAAACACACACACACACACACGCACACACACCCTTATTTTGTTTTGTGTTTGAGTTAAGACACAGTACTACTGAACTGCATAGAGTCAGCTTTTTGATCTGCATCTGTATTGCACAATAGTGCTGGTGCTTTCATATCCTTATATCTCTAGTGCAAAATTAGAAACATTGAAAACTATTATGTACTAAGTACTCACTTAAATGTGTTGAACTGTTGAACTAAAAGCCTTTAGTGTTGAACACAGGAAAAACGATGGATATGGAGTACTCCTGTGTCTCTAAAAATTTAAATAAAATAAGTAGATCACTTAAAACATAGGTATGTAGTATTTTGTCTAACTTTTTTTTGGTCTTAATTAGTTTGTTGTTTATCAGGTTTAATGTGTGTGGGAGGGATTCTGTGGATATTTGTTGTAGAAGCAGCAGCACAAAATCGCAGTATTTAGGAGGGAAAGGGAGGGGTTAACCCTGGTTAATGTAGAAGCAAGTAGTACAATTTTCATGGAAATATAATTATAAAAGAGCAGAAACTGTCCCTTCCTTAAAATTCATTAAAAGTTCTATAATATATATGATTAAGGACTATCAAGGAATTTTTCTTAAAGAAACTATTTTCAATGCAGGCAAGGTTAGTGACATCCTGTTTAAAAAATCCTCATTTTGCACATTTTTAAGAAATCCACTACATTGGCTATCAGTATTTGATCACGTGTTAGCATTCACCAATGTCAATTTCTCTTCTGTTTCCTTGCCCTGGGAGATTTCACTTCCTCATCCTCTTAAATTTATGCCAGGCAGCTTGACTTGCTTTGGCCAGTTAAACATGAACAGGAGTGATAGGTGTCACTTCCAGGCAGAAGGATTTCATGGTGAGTCTTCTGGTCTTTGAGCCTCTTCCCTGTCCTGGTGCTCATAGAAGCATGGGGTGATTTGCAGCTATCTTGAGTCTGATGCAGCCCAGAAATCCAAATCAGCACAACACAGCTGCCTCAAGAGTTGCCCAGATCTGCATGTGAAAAAAAATGAACTTTTGTTATGTAACAGCACTGAGATTTGGAGTTGTTTTTAATTGCTCTATAACCTAACCTACTCTGGCTAATACAGGTGGTACAATATGAAGTACTTTAAACAAATACAAAGAGAACACTTAACAAATGCAAGCAGAAAGAGAACAATTGAGATGACATATTTTATGTTAGGAAGCACTACCCCTGGTTTAAAACACACCAAGATTTTCAGATAAAATTAACTTTTTAAGAGTGCTTATAAAAACAAGTTGAAATCTAATTCACCCCATTTTCTCAAACTTTTGAGTCTAAAATATGTTTTTGTATATTGTAGTGTTTTATCCTGAGGTAAGACCTTTGAGTATGTACTAAATATTTTTCTATGCTAGTATTCTTTGCTAAGTACAATCATTAATTACTGAATTTTATTAGTTTGGTCTGTTACTTGTATCTTCGTCTTCCCAGCCCTGGAGTTACCACTGGAACAAGCTTCAGCTGAAATTTTGGAGAGGGTATGATAGGGAACAATATGATTTCATAATTATAAGCAGAGAAGACCTTCATTTTTGTTGTGTTTTGTTTGTTTTATATTTGCTTGTTTGGCTGGTTGGCATTCGAACTCCCTGTCCATGTTGGGAACTTTTTTACTCTTTATGTCTTGCTGGGGAAGATTTATTTGCTGATGTAACCCAGTGGCTAACAGTGGGACAGTAGGGTTCTCTCCAGACCTTTCCCATAGTAGGAAGTTGGCCATTGTTTCCCAGTTTTGCTGCCTTGACTTCATTTGCCACTTATTTTTCAAGCCAGGTTCTCCAGACATGTAAATGGTTTTGGAAGGCTGTAAGTCCCTAATTTAAGGAATTTCAATAAATTCCTCTTCGTAAATTCGTCAGTCAGTGTCTGTCTCTTTTAACTAAGAACACTGATAAAAAACTTTGGCTATAGATGCTGCTTCTTTTTTTCAGGCACACATTTCTTAGCCCATTTATTCATTCATCTGTGTATTCATTAAAGAACTATGCATTAAATGCCTTATAACTAGCTTTTTACTGAGATTAAAATTGGAAGCAAGGTAGATAGGCAGGAACGTATGAGTTCTTTCACATTCTTAAATCTGCTGTTGTCTGTCCTGTATCAGAGCCTGTTCCCATGCTGCTCCTTCTATTTGACTGTCTCCGCACACCACTGCTATTCTTACGTGTCGGCCTGTAGTGCTTTCTGGCCACTGCTCTGTTCTTGTACATATCTAGTAAACTCCTTTTCATCCATCAAATCTTAGCACTAAAGGAAACCAACCCTAATGGTTCACTATGCTCTGTAAATTTCATTCATGCATTTTATACATTCCTTAGTTCTATACATGTGGACTCTTTTCTGTTCCTCTCCATGTTTCCTTTTGCTCATAATGTTATCCTCCCGACCTAGTAAAACTATCCCTTTCATGCCATAGGTACTCAAAACATATTTGCCCAGAGAATGAAGTAGACAATCAAAATACAGTGTGCTACATGGTAAAATTGGATTAACTACAGAGTGCTGTGAGCTGATGAGGTGGGTGATCTAACCCATCCTTGGGGGATCAGTGATGTGTAAACTGAGATCTAAATGCAAATCAGCTAGGTGAAGCTGTTGGGGGTGAGAAGAGGGAGAAAAGGGGAACTGAAAGTGTGCTCTAGGTAAAAGAAACAACACATAGGAAAGCCAGGAAGCAAGATACCTGGAATTCCATGGAACCCCACAGAACATACCACATTTGGTCACCTGGGACACACTCAGGGCACGTGCTCATTGGGAGAGGGTGAGCTCACATGCCCGACATAGAGTTCATACTCAGTCTCAGTGCAGAGTGAAAACAGGTATCCTAGGTCAATCCCAGCGAAGTGTCTGTGGTTTTCTCCTTGCAGTGGTTGGTTTTCCTTTTCTCTGATCTTTCCATCCCATCAAGAAGAGGCAGCTATGAAATTGGTATCATAAGTGCACACCTGGCTAGGATTCCTGCTATAACCCTCCAGGGTTACATGATGATTAAGCTGACATATGTTTTATCCTGCAGCTCTTCACTCACTCGGAGGCAGGCCGAAACGCCCAGGTGTGCAGGCTACGCACATGAACCATGGTTGATCCTGGTCTCAATCACCTTTTCTGTTGGAAATTCTGCATTTATTTTCAGTTTAATTTCTTCCATGTATCTATATATTTTGCTTCAGTTGTGTATCAATATTTGTGGTTCACGTATTAATAGTGACTTTTCACTTTGAATTTCTTTTTTCTAAATTGAAGTATTACATATATAGTACTGATAATACGATTTCTTTCTTTCTTCCTTTTCTCTCTTTCCCTTCCTTCCTTCCTTCCTTCCTTCCTTCCTTCCTTCCTTCCTTCCTTCCCTCCCTCCCTCCCTCCCTCCCTCCCTCCCTCAAACATCTTACATCTTTCCTGTTAACTTATTAACCGTAATAAACGTCCATGCTACAAATCAGCAAGTTGGGAATTCATTCAGAGTGTGCAGACAGTGGTTTCCTAGTGAAGAAGAGGCAGCTGGGTTTTCAATGTGGGAAGCCAAATCCTTTACCTATTGACATCCTTTACCTGGTGTTTTGAAGTTTATTAGTGCCCTCCAGATGCGTGTTGAATTTTTCATTTTATTTTATATATTTGGAGACAGTGTTGGATGGCAGAATGAATAGTGAGAAGACTTGTTTTAAAATCTTACTCATGCAGAGACAATGCAATTGCTGGAGGGTATCTGCTAGGAGCCTCAGTGGCCTTCTCGGCAGAAGGGGACTGACAGTCCTCACCCCATGGGTGTCATAAGGATGAAATGAGATACTAGCTCAAAATAAGGGTTTTAATTCATAGTAGGTATGTAACTAACTTTTTGCTTTCTTTATCTCAGTTATTAACATCATGTTGATTAATTCACATATATGGTTTACCAATATGGGCATTCATTTTTGTAGAAAATTTTGATAAATTCACCATGAGATAAATTTCCAGACTTTCACACTTTGATTATGAAGTTCCTAAGGCTCGTAAGTAGGAGGCTCATTGTTTAAAAATAGACTCGCTTGGTCTCAATTTCCCTGGAATAAGGTTCTGCTACTTTGGGTATTATGTTTTTACCCTCCCACATTTTTTTTGCACTGTTTTCTATGATTCATTTTCATTACTTTAAAGGCCAAATATTCAAAGAAAGAATATACACTTCTGTGCCACTTTTACCCTTATCTTTCTTTACACCTGATCCTGATTGGCAAATACGTGTGACAGTGAACATGTGCATTCTCCCTGAGAAAGGACACCTCATTTGAATCAGTTATTCTTCTGCAAATAATAGCAAATGGAAAAGAGTTTGGGGGTCAGAAGATGTTTGTTTTAGCCCTCTCTCTGAACTTCATTTTTCTTTTCTGTATATTTAGAACTCATACAGTTATTTTTAAGCAAAATAATATATGTCAGAACTTTATAACTTAGAAATGACTACATAAATGTTATTTTTTTTGTTACAAAAATAAGAGTTGGCCCATGTCGCTAGGATAAAATGAAAGTAGAAAAAGACCTAATTAGTCTTTTGTTTGATTAGGATGCTCTTCCAATCAGAACTGAGAAAGCAAGCCCACTGAGTAATTTATTGCCCACTTTGCTTTTCCTCTCCTTATTTAATTTAATTTTTTATTTAGTTTTAACAGAACCTGGATATTGTATTTTGGAGAGGACAAGGTCAACCTCAATACCTCTGTTAAGGCTGATATAGTTTAAGACCAGGGCCTTCAATCTCTGTTTCTTTTTAGTTTGTCTGCCTTGGAGTGGTAGTATTTTTAGTGTACTTTGGACCATCAGGGTTTTCCACTCTGGCACTTTAACTGAAACAGTGTAGTTTCTCTCCTCCTTAGGCCAATCAAAGTTAACCTTTTTATTTGCGAATTGAGAACTGGTGCAGAAAATTATTCTGTTGAATGTCAAGGTGTTAGGACAGTCTCAGGCTAGGGATATAGGAGGAACAGCATTGGATACAGAAAGTTAAGTCCTATAGGAGGGTAGATGTGACTAATATTGGTAAATATGATTAAGGTTCATGGGGGATGTGTTGAGACCTAGCATTTTTTTTTTTTTTTTTTTTTGCGGTATGCGGGCCTCTCACTGTTGTGGCCTCTCCCGCCGCGGAGCACAGGCTCCGGACGCGCAGGCTCAGCGGCCATGGCTCACGGGCCCAGCCGCTCCGCGGCATGTGGGATCTTCCCAAACTGGGGCACGAACCCACATCCCCTGCATTGGCAGGCGGACTCTCAACCACTGCGCCACCAGGGAAGCCCAGAGACCTAGCATTTTTAAAGGTAGAATTGTATTTGAAAATAATTTAACATTCTTAATATTAAATGTTAAACTTGCCAGTTGTGAGGATGTTGAAAAAAGCTATTTTCTTGGTAGAAAGTACCAGGCAGTATTATTTTTCTGTTTGTTTGTTTGTTTTTTTATACAGCAAGTTCTTATTAGTCATCAGTTTTATACACATCAGTGTATACATGTCAATCCCAATCGTCCAATTCAGCACACCACCATCCCCACCCCACTGCGGTTTTCCCCCCTTGGTGTCCATACGTTTGTTCTCTACATCTGTGTCTCAACTTCTGCCCTGCAAACCGGTTCATCTGTACCATTTTTCTAGGTTCCACATACATGTGTTAATATACGATATTTGTTTTTCTCTTTCTGACTTACTTCACTCTGTATGACAGTCTCTAGATCCATCCACGTCTCAACAAATGACTCAGTTTCGTTCCTTTTTATGGCTGAGTAATATTCCATTGTATATATGTACCGCATCTTCTTTATCCATTCGCCAGACAGTATTATTGAGACTACAGCATCATTGATTAGATGCTTTGCTAATCCCCCCTCAGGGTAGAAGCTGAACCTGCAGAGTTTTAATATAGACTGAACTCCTTTGCTTGAGCCCAGGGTAATGGTTTACTTGCTATCTGGAAGAAAGAAGAGAAAAGCTGAAAAAAGTGGGAAGGGAGCTAGTGAAGTAGTAAAAGGCCAAACTCTACATCAGGTTATATCAAGTTACTAAAGTCACAAAAAGTAATTTTTTGAGAGTAAGAGTAAACATAGAGCTTGGGCTGGTCTGAGGTATCATGTCCTAAAGGAAAACTGTGATTCACAGAGGAAATAAGTGGCTGAGAACTCACAGAAATCAAAGGCCAAGCTCTAGACCAATAAGAGCCCATGCTAAGTTTCACCAGGCCATAGGGAGCTAGGGGACCCCTAGGTAGTATCTAAGCTAATAGTAGAAGTTATTTCTGCTTATCCCTTTCTGAGTTCCCTTTCATGGGAAACCAGTGTTCCTGTATACTAAAACTCTTCACCGGATACTTTTTTCCATCTCCTGCCTTGACTGACTACTCATTTCCCTTATACTATTCAATCCACTACAACTTGGCTTCTACCCTAATAATTCTGCTGGAACCATTCTTACAGAAATGGGAGCATTTGCAATATAAACTCACAACAATTCTGTGATTTAGGTACCATTATTATTCTCATCTGTATCGTGGGGATAATAATAGAACTGACTACATAGAGTTAGTTGACCCTCAAATATGCAGTTAGTTTTCAACAGACGCTTGCTGTTGTTATTATTATTGTGTTGTTGTTGTTGTCGTCTGTTCCCTTCTTCGGGAAATGCTATTTTTCTTAGTTGTTGGGACAAGCTTCTTTCAGGATTTTCAGTCTTCTTGCCTGGACACTTCCTGTGTCTCCCTTGCAGCTCCTCTTTCTTTACCAATCCTTGAAAAATTAGTGTTCTTTGAGGCTCTTCCTGAGTGATAAGCCATAAGCGGTAGCTTATCTTCCCACCATTTCAACTATATCTACTTGTCATTTTTTTTCAAATCTTTACCTCCATGCTAACTCCACAAGATCTAGAATCATGAGTGCAATCACTAAGTCTATTTCCCCAGCTCAGTGAATGGCAATGCCTGCTAATTGCCGAAGCCAAAAACTGGGTGTCATCAGTGAGACTCCTCCATATTCAATCAATAATTGGACTGGCCAGTTCTGTCTTCTAAATATTTCTGGAATCTGTCTGCCTTGCTTCAGCCTCTGTGTCACTGACATTTCAGGATTGCATAGTCTCCTAATTGGTCTCCCTTTCTCCAGTAAAGAGCCTTTTAAATCCATTCTCTGTGTCACAGTGAACTTATCACAAATTGACCCCAGATTAATCTCCTACTACTTTCTCCTTAAATGGGTCCAGCCCTGTTAAACTATTCTAAGTTCCCTCAAGATGTCCGATTCCCAGTTTAGCTCAGGGCTTTGCACATTCTTTTCCTTCTGCCTGGAAAACTACCTCCTTTCCCTGTACCCTTTATGTGGTTGATTCCTTCTCATTCTTCAGGTTTTAGCTCAGATGTTATTTCCTCAGAAACCCTTTCCTGCATCACTCAAACTCTGAATGAGATCTTTCTGCCCTATGCACCTAGAGTGCCTGTTGCAGCTCTCACCATAGTGCCATGTGATTGCCAAGATACCTGTCTCTCCCACTAGCCTATAAGCACCCTTCAGTACAGAAATGTATTTTATTATTGTATCTCTAGAAACCAGTGCAGCATCCAGCATATAATAAGTACTTAAGGAATGTGTGTCAAAAGAATAAGAATGGGGAATAAAATCTCATTTAACATTTAAATGCATTTTCTAATAATGCATCCCCATAATGGAAGCACATCCTAATTAAAGTATATAGAAGTATATAGTGTAACAAGTCACTCTGTTTCTCAAGTTACCCAATCTGTAAAATAAAGAGGCTGGATAAGTATATATATATAATACACCCTTTTCAGCTGTAACATTGTATTATTTTCTAAAGACTCCTCAATAAGAAACTACCAATAATACCACCAAAGAAACCCATTCAATGCTACCTTCCTAGATACTGAATGTAGAACAACTGTCTAATTCCAGATATTCTAGGGTACTTTCAAGACAAAGATCTATAAGGAACATTCTAGACTGAAGTCTGTACTATTCTAAAATAACCAGGACCATGTGCATTTTTGAATCCTGGCTTTATACTGTTAGTGGTTTAATGCTGAGCCAATATTACAAGTTTTGTGTGTTTGCTTGAAAGTTACAGCAGATGTAGCATAGAGCAGTGAGTCGGGACACAAATCACTGCTCTCCAGGAACTCACTGTGACTTTGGCAAATCTCAGTTTTCTCATTTGCAAATTAGAATAACAGTGGTAACTAACATGGTATTTTGTGAAGATTAATGCCTTAAGAGATGCAAAATTATTAAAACAGTGTTTGGTGTATAGAATATGAAGTCAGCGAATGTTATCTATGACTGTATTATTAACTTACCATTATTTAAATTACTTTCTTGCTTACTTAACTTTCAGTTAAGGGGATTTTCAAGATGAGAGGGTCTTCTGCTCTCTGTGATCTCTTTCCACCTGCCTTTGCAGAACAACCCCCTCACTGGACCACCAGATGTCACTGTTTCTGACAGTTTCCAACTTCTTGGCCATCTTAAGATGTTATGCTATTTTGAAGGAGAGATGTGTGAAGTTTCGAAGAGAGAAAACATTTTAATATTATGGAACTTTTAATAAAAGTTCCCTAAAACCATATATAACCATCTTTAAAGCATTTTTTTCATGTATTATTCAAGGAGTTCATATTACACTTGCCACAGCTGAGATGATGTTGATGATAATGAGAACCTGAGAATGACTTTTAAATGGATCACTTGGGGTTTATTCATTATTAAACCATTCAACAAAAAACATTTTCATAAGTAGTTATGTTTAAGATAACTTGATAGAAAACGAAATTAAATTGGACATGGATACCACCACTAGATAGAGGCTAATAACAGAGACAAGAGTTACAAATAGCTTAAAGCAGATTAAGAAAAAAGCTATTTTTCCTTAACTGACCTAAGCTATTTAAACAAGGAGAAGTATTATGCTAGGAAAGGACAGCAAAGGAAAAGATGTCTCTTGGTAGGGCATTAGGGACAGTAATATGGAGGAGAAGTATTTGAGTGCGATCTTAAAGAACAATTAGGATTTGACCTAGGGAAGTGGGCTGGGGATGATTTGTATGTGCAAAGATATGAATATAGGAAAGTACAGGAAATATATGTAGACCAGTAAGAGGTTCATTTAATCTCACGGGTAGGGCATATAATAGAGAGTGATAAGAAAAAAATAGTGAAAATATACATTGGGTTCAGATTGTGAAAGCCCCTGTGTACGAGGAAATAAGATTTAGAAGTGAAGCAAAATAAAGTAGAGCACTGGGGATGTACACAGGTGAGTTTGAATCCTGGTTTAGGCTCTTAACTATTTAAGCTCAGACCAGAGAACCTCCCAGCCCCACACTGAAGAGGGGGGAGAGATAGAAAGAGAAAGGTATTGGGGGTGGGTAGGGGCTCCCTGAACTGCAGTCAGTTTCTTAACTGGGAAATCTGGGCAAATAACACTGTTGGAAAGTTGGGAAGATGGAGGATAATGCACTTGGAACCTGTAAGCTGTTACTATAGTACTTTGTAGATGATGGTTCCTCTGTTATCAGAAAGAGTATTTCTATATTTGGTGGATAGTAAGAGATAATTGAAATAGAGGTGCCTAAGAACAGATTCTCCCCTCTTCCCTGACAGCATGTAGAGACCTACCTTGGGACACCCTGTGTCTGTGGTTGAACGAGGTATTTGTATAAATGGAACAAGTGGCCCTGTGACTCTTGATACATTCTCAGAGGTGCTTAAGGATTTGTTGAGATGCTTAACCTGCAGTGGTCAGGCTTAAGCCACAGGTACCCCTACCATGTCCACAGAGGGTGTTAGAACTCTGTTAGGCTCCAAAAGAGACTGCTCCTGTTATAGCTATTAGGCCCTTTACCACTTTCACAAGCGCAGAAAATGTGCCCTGTTTTGAGAGTTTTCAGAAGTCTGCTTATTTTGTTTTTAAGAATGAAAACCAGTTCATTATTATTTGCTTTCCTTTAGAGAGATCCTGTGGTCACATGTTTTGTCTTTTCAATTAAAAAAATAATTATTACAGATCATGTGAACCAAAGAGTCATACCAATTAGAGGCTGGAAAAGAGAAAATCTTCACCCTCCTTTTGGAATAGTATGGCTGCTCTAATATTGCCTTTAATGTTTTGCAATGATTCACTTTTCCATTGTCCTGAAGGACAGGGTTTTGCCTGACTTCTTTTCAGAGACTATTCTGGAATATTGTAACCGAACTACTAACTCATTTTTTCTCTCTCTGGGATATTTCTCCTGACAGACTAAATTTTCTTTTCTGAATTTCATATCTACCTCCATTCCCTTGAACCCAGCTAAACAATTCATTTCCTCCCCATTTTGGCTTTTTATAACACCTAACCTGTTATTCTACTCCCAGTTTTCTCTGCTTTAACTGAACTGCCCACACTTAGGGGCTTGAATCTTCCCTTATTTCCGTCATCATTTTACTCTTAATTTTGTTACTTGTGCCGCTCTACAGTAAAAAAGGCACAAAGAGTTCTCTGAGTTCGAAAATTACTTTTGTAGCTATTGTTGCCAAGGAAACCACTTCCACTGTATCTTAGTTTTACTTAGCACATAGAGTCCTTTATGTGCTAGATTTTGAGGAAACACTGTGAGATTTCTCTGTCTCCCTATCTTTTTCTGTTAGAAAGCTGGACATCAGTTTCCAAAAGAAGTAGAGGAAAACAGTAACTGCCCTAAGCATCAACTTGGAATACACAGAGCTTACAAAACACCCAGAGGTAGGCGAAGACACTTGCTGGTGAAATATTTGGAATAAGAGCTGGGGGACTCATATTTCTCACTGAATTTCTGAGTGAGCCCGAAGAATTAACCTTTATTAATATTATTTAAGTTTCATTTTCCAACATGGCCTATCTCACCAAATTATTCTTCATAATGCTATCCATTCTTTGGCATGATGGCAGAATATTCTCCCCCATAAATACATGCTTTATGTTACTGTATCTTAGGAAATGTTATACAATTATGAAAATGCTATGCAATTATATATTTGCATATTTATATTAACTTTCTACACACATTCTTCTTTTAATATGTTTATTGGAGTATAATTGCTTTACAATGTTGTGTTAGTTTCTGCTGTTTAACAAAGTGAATCAGCTATATGCATACATATATCCCCATATTCCCTCCCTCTTAAGCATCCCTCCCACCCTCCCTGTCCCACCCCTCTAGGCGGTCATAAAGCACCGAGCTGATCTCCCTGTGCTATGCGGCTGCTTCCCACTAGCTATCTACCTTACGTTTGGTAGTGTATATATGTCCATGCCACTCTCTCACTTTGTCCCAGCTTACCCTTCCCCCTCCCCGTGTCCTCAAGTCCATTCTCTATGTCTACATCTTTATTCCTGCCCTGCCACTAGGTTCATTAGTACCGTTTTTTTTAAGATTCCATATATGTACACACATTCATTTAAAATTTACCTTGTTTGGTTTTCAGTTAATTCAGTTCACTGACCAGACGCTGGGTGTTTTTTTTTTTTTTTCCGTCGAATTCTTTAGGAGAAAACTACAGAAACCTAAGAAGTATATCTAACACTTGAAAAAAATAGATATTTGTTGATTGCAGTGCCTTCTTATGAAACAAATCACTACTTTCAGCCTTTAGCTGCCCAGATTTTTAATATATCTGCTTCAAATAGCCAGAGGCAGACAAGATTAAAAACAAATGAAATAAGCCTTCTTCGGTTATCACCAAGCATGAGTAGGTGTTCACCATGGGCAGGCGGCTACGTGCAGGGCGGAAATTCCTTCTGGCATCGTCTTTGCACTTCCCACCCTTAATTATTCCTGTCTGTAGGCTTGCATGCTCAGCAGGCAGGGATGTGGGTATTTCTGCTCTCAGGATCTATTTGTTTTTGCATGGATGAGTATTTAGATAAACTGGCAGGCCCTTGTTCAAACTGCAAAGGAGTTGAGAGTGGTCCATTTTAACCTGCTCCGATGCATCTGGGCACACCCATCCACCCTCTTTACATGGCCTGCTGCCAACCTCTCCCCGCCCCAAACACCTCACATTGTGCTTGTCACGGAGCCACACCATACAGTACACTTACACTCGTGTGTATTTGCCTTCATTTACATTTTTACTTTTCAATTCCAGAAAAATTCCACTTCACTTGCTGCTTTGAACTTCATTCTGTCTGAGTCTTTCGTGTCCATTAACGTAGCGGTGAGATTATGAAAAAATGGTTTATCTACATGAAAAAAAATCACTTTTCTGAAATCTTTTTCAGAGGCTAGCATATGTGTGCACCCAGAGAAACAGTTTTCTCCTTCTCTCCCCACCCCGACTCTGAAATGTGAGACCCTAAATGTTTGGGTGGTTTGTGGGAAAAGGCACCTTCTAACTGCTTTTGCTTTAGTTTTCTTTGAAGTTACACAGGGGTGAATAATGTTCTCTCAGCCCCGCCCCACTCCTGGTCCCTCCCTAACCATACCCAGGGAATGAGAAACCCCAGATGTGGTTGTGTATGGCTCATTTCCCAGAGCTGATAGATACATAGGAATATGTCTCAGCATCTCGTCTTTAAGTATTTTACCTGGCCTGGCCCGTCTGTTATCTCTTAAACTCCCTATTCCCTATTATACACCAGCTCCCCTTCTTTCCATCCTCTCTGCAGACATCTAGCAGCACTTACTACAATCTTGCTTCAGGCACTGTGCTGAGCATTGGCATAAGGACAAAAAAGAAAATTTGGTCCCATCCCTTATGAAAGTGACAGTATAATTGGAGACAGGGACATAAATAGGTATTTGCAATGTGCTGTACAACAGGACTAAGTTCAGAGTGTTACGGAAGCTGACTTGAAATGAGTCATGGAGAGTAAATTAGAGCTAGCCAGGAAAAGTGGGGACTTGGTCATGAATGACCTGTGAAGAGGGAACAGCAAGTGCAAAGGCCCAGGGGTGAGCCAGTGGGAGCCAATGGGCAAATTGGTCAGGAGCTAGAGGTATTTCACTATGGCCAGGCTTTTCTGTTCACCATGAGAAATGCTTATTATTAACTTATTTGTATTATAATTTTATTACAATTATAAACTCTACATTCACACTTATTTTCAAGATGGAGTATTTATGGGGCACAGTTACTTGTTCACGCTCAATTACTTCTCTTCTCCAATTGAAGTGGTTATAAAATAATCATCAATTATAGAGCTTCTTTTGTTTTGGGTTGTTCCTATTCCAGTGTTGTCCATGTAATTTGGATAGCTGAAATAATGCTCCCAAGTTTGCAGTGAGATGTGGACCATGAATTATCAAAATGAATCTGTACAAGTATAGTATAGTGAGAATCCATAAAATGCAATTCTGAAATTAATCAGTCCATTGGAGGGCTTACTAATGATAGAAGCAGCGTTTGCATTATTTAAGCATTATTGTTGGCAGATGGACCACACTGTGCTTTAAACAGGACTCACCCTAATAGAATAAGATTAACCATTTATTGAAATAGTAAGGATTGCACTAGAGCAGAGCAAATGGGAAAAAATCTCAAGAGAAACCAAATGGGTATTATATGGGCCAATACCACAAGTTAATCCTCCCCGTTTTCAATCCTCAAATGCAAATGGCAAGTTGTTTTAAGGCAGAGTCTAATCTCTTTTGCATCTGTTCTCTAAAGCCTTGTGTTAGATATTTTGCTACAGAGCTGGCATCCAAACAGGTTCAGGGAAATGAAAATCTAGCAGTGGAATTAAGCCAAAGAATTGTGAAATTTGTTAATCATTTTTTCCCCATTTTTGTATTTCTGATTTCAATTTCCTGAATTGAGGAAGCAAGACTGCAGTAAAGCCACCCATTGTCATTAATGGACAACGTTTCATTCTTGCAAAGGCCTTTTTCTCAGTAAAAATATATGGGAAACCTACGGAGAGGAACACAAATCCTGAAATACAGACTACCTGAGTAGCAGGTCCATATCCTTGACTAACCACAGACCACAGTGTGCAGTCCCAAAGTCAAAAAATAAATACACAAGATGAAGGAAGACAGGAGTAATATTTAACACTCCATTGCTAGATGGGACATTACTCCAAACCGTAATTTAGTTTCCTAGAAAGGTAGGCTGAACCATGTGAAAACTTCTCTTTGCTTTGACATAGATGCCTTTTACCTAAAACTAAATTTCTTCAAAGGGACTTTGTGTCTCACTTAAGCTCAGTGTGAATCTTGGCTCTTCACATTCTAACTGTGAGGAAAAGCTGGCCTGGAAAGATGAAACCAGTAGGAAGAGGAAGACCGAAGACGTGCAGAGGAGCTGGGACAGAGATGCTAGGACTTGTTTCAAGTGTTAATTTCCTGTAAGATACCAGGGCTCTACCCTTCTGGAAGGAAGAGCATTCAAAGAGCCAGAAAGACACATTTATCCTCACGCAGGTTTGCTTATATCTGTGGTACTTTTGTCAACAAAGTACCCTTAGCCCCTAACCGGGACCACCCTCAGGGCAAGAAGCAGAGCAAATCCTTGATATCTCTCCCCTCAAGACTGTTGGAGTACAAGATGAGGATAGCAAGCTAGGATTAGTGGTTATCAAAATCTCAGTGGCATGCTTAGGTTTGCATAAAAGCTAGCATTGACTCAACATCTGGTGTGCGGGCCTGTGAACCACTCTTACCCACCTACTTAGTTCTGGAATTAAAATCATAGGTTCACAGCATGTCAGAGTTGGAAGGGACCCTACAAGGTAGTCTAGCTAATGAAATGCTTGGATCCCTTTTACTCCATTCTTGCAAGTTATCATTTCTCCTTGAATACTTCTTGAAGAGTGAATGAAGACAGGAAAGATGGAAGGAAAAGGACATTACCTGGTGCTAGATAGCAGGCTCTGTGCTGAATGTTGTATATATTTTACCATTTAAAACTTGTATCATTTTTGTGAGTTATTGTTGTAGTCAATAAAAATCAACATATATGAAAATCTCAGCTTGCCTAGAGGTACACGTATAAGCAGTCATGCTGGGATTAGATATCCAGTATTTCTGGACCCCAGATCTCATCCTTTGTACACAGCAACTTTTACATTTTAATCCATGGAACACTCATACTTGACATATTTAAAGGTATTGCTGAAAAGGGTGGTAAAGCAATTTGGGGAAACACTGAGGTGAATAATGTGAATACATTCTTCTTACTGCAGGAATTCAGTCTTTAATGTGATGTGCTCTGTTTCTCTCAAATGTGATAAAAACGTTCTGAATTTATTGCCTTTTTATTTAACATTCACAACAGCCCTGTGATCAGGTAGTGTTATCCCCATTTTACATATACAGGAACAAGGGGAGATTGCTTTGCCTAGAGTCACCAGTTGGTCATGGGAAAGCTGTGATTTTGAACCTGGAGAGCGAGACTCAGGAATCTGAACTCTTATCTAGTACATGGTACTAGTCCTCTCTATGGCATTTGATGTGTCCTTAGTTTACTTATCACAAACATCACGAGGAACCACCATTCCTTACGACAGCTCAGTGCCCAGTGCAATTCCAGAGAAATCTTGAAGGATAGGAAATGTACCAATGTATTCAATAAATTCCATATAGGTGAACAGAGGCTGTGTGGTAGATACTCATTATTTAATCTTTCATCAAGTAGCTGACCATTTTGGCCATAAAGTATGTTAATAGTTACATTTTCAGAAGATAAAAAAATATTATGGTAAACATTAAAGGGACAACGTTTAATGTAATGATTGTTTAAGGAAGCAAATATTTCACTAATAGCCTATTCTTTTTCCTGTGATTAAGAACTCTTAATTTTAATAAAAGTGGAGGCAAGTCCTGATTTAATTGAAACTTTTAAAACTTTAATTTTTTCGGTAAAAAGTGACAGAAGTTCATTTTATAAAGTTAAAAAAAAACGTTCCTACTTCTATAATCTAAAGGCATCTGTTTCAAATCTACTTTTATTTAAAGCATAATTAATAACATTATTAGAGCAGCAATTACTGTTGAGCTCTTGCTAGGTACAAAGCAGAATGGAGGCAGCTTTCAGAGAATCTCTATGAAGTTGATGTTTTATGTCTGTTTTGCAGATGAGGTACCAGGCCAAAGATTTCTTTGTTTTGTTTTTAAAAATAAGAAAGAGGAAGAACTGGGAATCAAAGCTAGATTTCTTTGAGAGAACGCTGAAATTTGTCTACCTAAGGAAAAATTCACGGCCTAAATGAAGTCATAATAGTAGGTGAAGGTATGTGTATGTGTATACATATATGTGTGTGTATATATATATATATGTAAACACACACATATATATGTATATACACACATACACATATATGTATACAAATATATAAAAGAACATATATATGTGTGTATATATATGACAGCTTACAGCATCATCACTAGGATCTATTAATAGACTTGGTGAATTGGGATGAGAGAAAGGAGTTTAACTTAACTGGGGATAAGGCAGTAGGTTTATGAGTGGAGGGTGCTAAATTTAGTTCTAAATACAGTGTGTTTGTGGTTTCTATGAAATTTACTGATGGAGATGTTTGGTGGGCAACTGAAATGTGAATCTTAGTTTAGAGGTTGCTTGCGGAGTGCTCAGCATATAGACAATGGCTAAAACCATAAATTTAATTGCATCATGAGAAGTGAGGAAAGAGGAATGACGATCGGACACTAGCAAGAAAGAACTCATTAGATATTATAATCTCTTATGGAATTATTGACACGTAGTACTGCGTATAGATAATGCACAATCAAAGGGATATTTGTTACCGTATGCAATTCATGTTACATAAATGTTACATAATTTTTTATTCACAGTAAAGATATGCTAAGGAAAGAAATCATATGGGGTTTTTATCCTCACATCCAGTAACTCTTCAATGAAAGCATAAAATGATAAAACCTCAATATCTTTCATTCATTCACAACAAAATATATATAATCAAGGTAAGAACTTAGGTCTAGTTACAGCAACCATGAACAGGAAATACGACTTTTTAAAAATATTTCCCACCAACACTGGAGTGAGATGAACCGAAAGAAAGAGGAACCTAACATACAATATTTTTAGTGTTAAATGCAAATGATAAAATAGTAGCAGAACCTCTGCTTGAGTGTAGCCTAATCTCAACACAGTAGCCAAGAGTGATGCATTAAAACTTAAGTAAGCTTTTCTCACTCATCTCACATCCTTTAGTGGCTCTTCTGGCTTTATCCAGAATAAAAGCCAGAGTCTTTACATGCACCTCTAAGGCCTCACCTGAGCAGACTCCCATTAATCCACTGCCTTCCACTCTTTCTCTCCTTGCTCGGTGTGCTCCAGCCGCAGGCGCCGGGGAGCTACTGTGGAAAATGCCAGGCACGATACTTCTTAAGGACCTCTCACTAGCTGTTCTCTCTGGCTGCAGTGCTCTTCTTTTCAAGTATCTGCTTAGCTACCTCCCTTACACCTTCAAGGCTTTGCTCAAATATCACCTTTTTTGTTTTTTAACATCTTTATTGGAGTATAATTGCTTTACAATGGTGTGTTAATTTCTGCTTTATAGCCCCATGTCTCTTCCCTCTTGGTCTCCCACCCTCCCACTCTCCCTATCCCACCCCTCTAGGTGGTCACAAAGCACCGAGCTGATCTCCCTGTACTACGTGGCTGCTTCCCACTAGCTATCTCTTTTACATTTGGTAGTGTATATATGTCCATGCCACTCTCTCACTTTGTCCTAGCTTACCCTTCCCCCTCCCTGTATCCTCAAGTCCATTCTCTAGTAGGTCTGCGTCTTTATTCCCGTCTTGTCCCTAGGTTCTTCATGACTATATATATATATATATATATATATATTTTTTTTTTTTTAGATTCCATATATATGTGTTAGCATACGGTATTTGTTTTTCTCTTTCTGACTTACTTCACTCTGTATCACAGACTCTAGATCCAACCACCTCACTACAAATAACTCAATTTCGTTTCCTTTTATGGCTGAGTAATATTCCACTGTATATATGTGCCACATCTTCTTTATCCATTCATCTGTTGATGGGCACAGGTTGCTTCCATGTCCTGGTGATTGTAAATAGAGCTGCAATGAACACTGTGGTACATGACTCTTTTTGAATTCTGGTTTTCTCAGGGTGTATGCCCAGTAGTGGGATTGCTGGGTCGTATGGTAGTTCTATTTGTAGTTTTTTAAGGAACCTCCATACTGTTCTCCATAGTGGCTGTATCAATTTACATTCCCACCAACAGTGTAGGAGGGTTCCCTTTTCTCCACACCCTCTCCAGCATTTATTGTTTGTAGATTTTTTGATGATGGCCATTCTGACCGATGTGAGATGATATCTCATTGTAGTTTTGATTTGCATTTCTCTAATGATTAATGATGTTGAGCATTCTTTATGTGTTTGTTGGCAATCTGTATATCTTCTTTGGAGAAATGTCTGTTTAGGTCTTCTGCCCATTTTTGGATTGGGTTGTTTGTTGTTTTGATGTTGAGCTGCATGAGCTGCTTGTATATTTTGGAGATTAACCCTTTGTCAGTTGCTTCATTTGCAAATATTTTCTCCCATTCTGAGGGTTGTCTTTTCGTTTTGTTTATAGTTTCCTTTGCTGTGCAAAAGCTTTTAAGTTTCATTTGGTCCCATTTGTTTATTTTTGTTTTTATTTCCATTTCTCTAAGAGGTTGGTCAAAAAGGATCTTGCTGTGATTTATGTCATAGAGTGTTCTGCCTATGTTTTCCTCTAAGAGTTTGATAGTGTCTGGCCTTACATTTAGGTCTTTAATCTATTTTGAGTTTATCTTTGTGTATGGTGTTAGGGAGTGTTCTAATTTCATCCTTTTACATGTAGCTGTCCAATTTTCCCAGCACCACTTATTGAAGAGGCTGTCTTTTCTCCCTTCTATATTCTTGCCTCCTTTATCAAAGATAAGGTGACCATATGTGCGTGGGTTTTTCTCTGGGCTTTCTATCCTGTTCCATTGAAATATCACCATTTTAATAAGTCAGGGCAAGGCCTGCCCAGACCATTCTAGTTAATACTGCCATCTGCTCCCTCCCACCTACCCCCAGCCTGGATCCCCCTTACTTTACCAAGTTTTTTTCCCCAAACCACTTATGTCTTCCAATACACTATATAATTTTTATAATGAGCAAATCTAAAAATCAACAACATTAAGATGTACCATTTTTTAATGTATGACTAAGAAGGAAGAAACGCTGCCAATGAAACCATGGTATGTCAACTGTTAGATGTACCCAGATATTACATTTGCTAAAAATATGAAAAAATTTCTGTCTCAGACTTAATGAAATGCGTATTTATTATGTCTAGTTCTTTATTTTTTTTTTTTCCCCATCTCCCTATGCCGGGATACAAGGGTATAGCAGCAAAGATCTTTATATGGTTTCTTCACTGATATGCTCCAGGTGCTTAGAACAATGCTTGGCAAGTAATAGGTTCTCAATAAATGTTTGTAAAATCAATTGTTAAGTTTATCATTTAGAGAACGGTCACCCTGGACTAAGTGAAGATTAAATCAGAGGCATAATGGATGTCACCCAAAGATTATAAACTGGCAGCAGAGTAGCTCAAATATATTATCTCTGGATGAAGAATCAGTTCATGACTTCAGATGGTCACCTTACAAGTTTGGGGATGAGCAGATTTGCAGTTGTAGATGGGATAAGTAGATCATATTATGTACATTAGTTATCGCTGTGTACCGGCTTGCCTCCAAACTTAACAACTTAAGATAACACACATCTGTTGTCTCATAACTTCTGTGAGTTAGGAATCTGAGCACAGCTTAGCCGGGCCTCTGTTTCAGGATCTCTCACAGGCTGCAGTCAAGGTATTGCCTGACCGTAGTCATCTCAGAGTTTGACTGGGGAAGGATCTGCTCTCAAGCTCATGTGACTTTTGGCAGGATTCAGTTTCTCATGGATCCTTGGACCGAGAGCCTCAGTTCGTTGCTGGTTATTGGCCAGAGCTTACCGCTCAGTTTCTCGCCAGTTGGGCCTCTCCAATATTGCACCTTGCTTCATCAAAGTGTGCAGATCAAGAAGGGAGTAGAGAGAAGCTCCTGGCAACACTGAAGTCAAAATCTTTTGTAATTTCATCACAGAAGTGAGATACCATCACCTTTGCCATATTCTGTTTGTTAGAAGAAAGTCTCTACACTCAAGGGGGATGGATTATACAAGGACAAGAATATCAGGAGGTGAAAATCTTTGGGGACCATCTTAGAAGTCTGCCTACGACATTATGTGAAGGCATCTTTGGAATTGCTTGTCTAGGAAGAAGGGTGTATTTGCCTATGAAGGAACTGAGGAGAATGCTTTAGTAGACACATTCCAGAGTGTATATTCAAAGATGTTTTTAAGTGGGCTTCCCCTCCCTCACTTTCCATCGTAGTGATGGGTTTCTGATAATAATACCTTTCTGACCATAGCTGATTGGTTAAAGGGTAGATACCTGACTCAAGCCAATTAAATTCTACTCTGTAATTTTTGATTTTGTTTTGTTTTGTTTTGGTTTTTTTTTGGTACGCGGGCCTCTCACTGTTGTGGCCTCTCCCGTTGCGGAGCACAGGCTCCGGACACACAGGCTCAGCAGCCATGGCTGACAGGCCCAGCCGCTCCGCGGCATGTGGGATCTTCCCGGACCAGGGCACAAACCCGTGTCCCCTGCATCGGCAGGCGGACTCTCAACCACTGCGCCACCAGGGAAGCCCCTGTAATTTTTGATTTTGGACTAACAGACTCTAGTTCAGTGTTGCTTTGAGAGATTGTATAATCTTAGGAACTGTGACTTGAACATCATATATCGCATGAAATGGGAAGCCAGAAAAAAGATCTACAGAGAAGAAAGGACAAAGATGTTTAGGGAACCACCGAGACAAAAACAGAGTGTCTGATGGTTTTTCTGTTCACATTTCCAGGCATTTCTATAATAACCTTTCATGGGCCTCTTCTATATTGTTATAAATTTCCACTTTTTTTTTAACTAAAGCAAGCTCAAGTTGGTTTTGCAACTTACAACCAGAGTTCTTACTGATTATCTCTTCATGAAGACCTTCAAAGTACCTTTGTTACTGTGACTACAAATATGACATATTGTGATGACATTTTCTAACAAAGACATAGGGAAAACTTGAAGAGAAGGAAAGAAGCCCTTGAGCCTTCAGTCCAAATTACAACGCAATTAAAATTTTTGGCAAAGTGGTTATTATTTCACTACTTCAATATTTATAAGATTTTAAAAGAATACATGTCAAGTAGGGATAGGTTTATAAGACCCCCTGTGGAACGAAAGAGGCAGGAGTCTGAATGGTGAGCGTTGTCTCAAAGCACATCTAAAGCATGATGGCTTCTGTCTAGTCATCTCTTTATTCATGGTAATACATTTGTTTACTCAAAAACCTGAAACATAAGAAAAATAGCAAGGTATAACACTAGGTTCTTAGAATATTGGCTGAAACTAACAAAATAATATTATTATGGTTGAATGCTAACTTTATCTGTTACCATGTTTTTGTAAAGGTTTTTCAGTTTTGCTGCAATGCAGAAGAAAAAAATCACAGCATGTTCTAGGAATCTGGACATACTTAGACTATAAAAGAATGAGTAATAGATGAAGTGTTGTCTGTATTACCACTTCCTCCATTTGAGTTGTTTAATCAGCCTCTAATCTTATTTTGAGACACCATTAGACACCCAGTCACTTCTTAAAGCAATGCTGAGCCAAGGGCTGAGTTGGGACCTTTTTAGTGAAGTGTCGCTTCTCTTTCTTTTCATTCTTGTCTTGGCTTGAACAGAGTTTATATATGTGGCTCCTGTTTCATGCTCAGATCTCTAATGCACAGTGAGTACCTAGATCCACATGCAGTAACCTTCCAGGTCTTTAGTCAGTGACTTCTCAGTGGATGGTCGCTGCATAGAATTGACTTTTGCTGTTTTGTTTGCTGTTTGTTTTCCTATTGCTGACTCAAAGTAGACCTCAACAGATGACATCACATGCCAAGCTAAAGTAAAATATTAAAAGAAGGAATAAAACCCCCAAATGGAACACTTTCAGAACTCAGTGAGTTAGTTATGTGAGAGAGCTTTTCCCTTTGTTCACATTCTCAACTAGAACAAACGTGTTGTCCTTGTTTGCTGGAAGGGCTCTGCCAGGCCAAGAGCGCAAGTTTCGGTTAACAGATCTTGCACTAACTGTGTGTTCCTGATCAAGTCACTTCAGGACAAAGGTTTCGTAAGAAAAAGCTCTGGGCTTCTTTCACTGATGATTGATATAATCACATTTGTGGGGAAAACTGGCCATCTGTGAGTGGCATCCGCTGGGATGTGTAGGTGTGAGTGGGTTGCACATGAGCCTCCTGGGCAAATTTCTGCCAAGCTGTCCTCAGCTCAGAGGCTAAATAAAGATGAAAAACTGCCATGAGATATTGAGATAGAGCCATTGCAAGACCAGAAAATATTGTTAGCTTCATCATAAATCAGAATTGTTATGGAACATGGCAATAACACTTTAATACAGTAATGTCTTGAAGCAAAGTCTGCAAATTCACAATTTTCTCTCAACTTCCAATGCTACCACCTTAGTTTCAGATAATTTCATGTGTCCATCACTATAGACATTCTAGTGGTTGTACCCAACTGCGGTTTCTAGTATTTCTAACTCAGATTGCAAGGTTCTGCCAGATTAGTCTACATTTATGAAAACTGTTGTGCAATTTGGGGCCACAGCTTACTTCCAAAGAATGTTGATGGCATCACACACAGAGCTCTTCTGTGTCAGCCCCACTGCCCTCTTCCTCCTTCCCATTTATTTCACTTGCTTTTTCTTCACTGCTCATTTCCCCCCTCCCCTCCCTAGTAGGTAAACACACCCTATTACCTTTATAAAAATCTGGGGGAAAAAAAATCTGAGTTCTAAAAGACATCTGGCCTGGAGGGTTTTGGATGATAGATTTGAGACCTGTACAACTTTTACTATTATCACTTCTATTTCTAAAGCTGCCACTGCTTTCTCTTTTCCATTAACATGTTACATTTTTGTCCAAATGTCCTTCTCAAAAACTCTTTGCACTTTCTTTTCAGAAAAGTTTTATGTTTGAAAATTAATAGCATCTCCCCACAAACGTAAAGGGAAAACCACCTATAATCCTACAACATTTTAACAAAATAAATAAAAAGACAAGTCTCTGTCCCCTCTATCCAGTGCTATTCACCAGAATAATTACTATAAGAATTTTGGGTGTAGCATTCTATTTTCTTCATATTTACATAAACATGTGTCTATGCATTATAAATACTCTAAAATATACATATATTTATGAAAATTAAAACATAACTTTGCTACTTACCTTTTCGACTTGACATTCTATTATGATCATCTTTTCAGTTTACCACCAACAGATCTACTCAATTCTTTTCCATGACTGCCCAATATTCCAATATTGCATTTGTGGCATAATTTATTTCATTGTTTTCCCACAGATAAACAAAATAAGCTGCGTAAACAACCTTAAACATGTATTTTTTTTACAGATGTTTTCCAATTTCTTTAACTTTTTGTTTTAAGATAATTACAGATTCACAGGAAGTTGTAAAGATAGTACAGAGAGGTCCCATGAACCCTTTACCCAGTTTTCCCCAGTGATTATATCTGACGTAATTATAACACAATATCAAAACCAGGAAATTGACATTGTGTGTACAGTTCTGTGTCATTCTGTCACATGTGTAGATTTATGTACTGACCACCACAGGTTTCACTGGTCTTTTCAAAGAACCAGCTTTTTGTTTCATTGATTTTTCTTTTTCTTTGTTTTCAACTTTGTTCATTTCTGCCCTTATCTTTATTAAACATGTATTTTTAACTGATAAGGAAAGATTTATAAATGTAAAACTGCTTGGTCAAAAATATGTAACTTTTAAATGTTAATTTAAAATTACATTTCAAGAGATTATATCAATTTGCATTCTCACAAATAATATTTTAGAGGGCCTACCTCCTTGCCAGAACTCGACGTTATAAAGCTTTTTATCCCTTGCCAATCTGATAAGTGGAAGAAGATGTCTCATCCTTGTTTCTGTTTGCATTTTCCTGATGAGTGCTCTGGCAGAGACCGTATTTTTTTTTTTCTGCTCCTATCTCGTTCCTCCTCTTCCTTTTTCTCAAATTTCTGGTTTCTTCTTTAAGGAGTTCACTTTTCATTTCTTTTTCTTATTAATTTTTAGGAACACACTGGAGAGTACTAACATCAGCTCTTTTAGCTTTTGTAAAGTAAAATTCCTGTAGATTTTCCATGGCCTCTTAACATTCTTTATGTTCACCACAGACACTTTCTTGTAACTAACACAGTCAGCTCTCTCTATTTTCCACTATTTATGGCATATGGATACCCTGTTTTATTTAGGAAAGCCACTTCTATTCAGCGTATGTGTAATTATTCTCCTATATTTTATTCACATATTTTTAGTTTTATTTTTTAATTTAGATGTTTAATTTGTCTTGAATTTAACTTTTTCAAATAGTGCAAGGATTTAGTTTTTAACAGCAGCATAAGGTGTCAACCAATGGTGCTGGAACAACTGGACATCCACACATGAATTAATCTAGACACAGACTTTACACCCTTCACAAATATTACCTCAAAATGAATCATAGACCTAAATGTAAAACACTAAACTATAAAATTCCTAGAAGATACCATCGGAGAAAATCTAGATGACTTTGCGTATGGTGATGACTTCTTAGATACACCATCAAGACACGACCCATGAAAGAAATAATGATAAGCTGAACTTCATTAAAATTAAAAACTTTTGATCTGTGAGAGACAATGTCAAGAGAATGAGAAGATAAGTCACAGACTGAGAGAACATATTTGCAAAAGATATATCTGATAAAGGACTGCTGTCTGAAATACAGTAAGAGCTCTTAAAACTCAACATAAAACAGCCCAGTTAAAAATAGAGGGCTTCCCTGGTGGTGCAGTGGTTGAGAGTCCGCCTGCTGATGCAGGGGACATGGGTTCGTGCCCCGGTCCAGGAAGATCCCACATGCCGCGGAGCTACTGGACCCGTGAGCCATAGCCGCTGAGCCTGCGCGTCCGGAGCCTGTGATCCGCAGCGGGAGAGGCCACAACAGTGAGAGGCCCACATACCGCAAAAAAAAAAAAAATAATAAATAAATAAAATAGAAAAAATCTGAACAGACACCTTTCCAAAGAAGATATAGAGCTGGCAAACAAGCATATGTAAAGATGCTTCACATCCTATGTCATCAGGAAAATGCAAATTAAAACAACAATGAGATACCACTACACACCTATTAGAATGGCCAAAATCTAAAACATTTAAAATACCAAACGCTGGTGAGGATGTGGAACAACAGAAAGTCTCATTGCTGGTGGGAATGCAAAATGGTACAGCCACTTTGGAAGACAGTTTAGCGGATTCTTACAAAAATAAACATACTCTTAACAAACAATCCAGCAATCACATGCTGTGGTATGTATCCAAAGGAGTCAAAAACTTTATGTCCACACAAAACCTACCATGGATGTTTACAGCAGTTTCAGTCATAATTACCAGAACTTGGAAGCAACCACGATGTCGTTCAGTATGTGAACGGTTAAATTCCAGACAAGGGAATATTATTCAGTGCTAACAAGAAATGAGTTATTAAGTAATGAAAAGACATGGATGAATCTTAAATGCATATTACTAAGTGAAAGAAGCCGATCTGAAAAGGCTACGTTCTTTATGATATCGACTATGTGACATTCTGGAAAATGCAAAACTATAGAGACAGTAAAAATGTCAGTGGTTGCCAGGGGTTAGGGGAGGGATAAGTAGATGCATCACAAAGGATTTTCGAGGCAGTGAAAATACTCTATATGATACCATAATGACAGATACATGTCGTTTTAGATTTGTTCAAATTCATGGAATGCACAGCACCAAAACAAACCTTAATGTAAACTATGGACTTTGGGTGACTGTGATGTGTCAATGTAGGTTCATCAGTTGTAGCAAATGTACCAGTCTTGTGGGGGGATGTTGATAATGGGGAGGCTGTGCTTACATGGGAACAGAGGATGTATGGGAAATCAATGTACTTTCTTAATTTTGCTGTGAACCTGAAACAGCTCTTTAAAATGTCCTGAAAAGGGCTTCCCTGGTGGCGCAGTGGTTGAGTCCGCCTGCCGATGCAGGGGACACGGGTTCGTGCCCCGGTCCAGGAGGATCCCACATGCCGCGGAGCGGCTGGGCCCATTAGCCATGGCCGCCGAGCCTGCGCATCCGGAGCCTGTGCTCCGCAACGGGAGAGGCCACAACAGTGAGAGGCCCGCGTACCGCAAAAAAAAAAGTAAGAGTTATCACAGATAAAAGTACTATCTAGTTTTAATAAGTGAAACTGTGACTGTGGATGCCAAACGATGCCAGTTGAAATTGTAGTCATTTCCACCCTACCAGGAAGCACTAGATTCCTGATAATACCCCATGGTAGTAAAACACGTAGTTGGGAAATACAACAATTTATGGGGGAAAAATCAACAATAAGAGATTAGATGTCATATATGAAAACTTGCAGAATATTAAAATATTTGTATTTATTAAAAGATAACATGTTAATTAAATAATGTTGGTGACATTTTACACATATCAGATGACAAAAACTGCAAAATTACTTTCCATTGATAATCTCTTGCCTTCTAGAAAATGTAAAGATCTATTCTCCTGAAGTCTACATCTGTTCTTCATAAAAGTGTTTTATTCTTAAGTCATTCTCTAAGATATTGGAAGATTCCATTATGTTTTCCCTTATATCTTTTGTCCAGATATTCAGGACTTGTACTAGCTCTGACTTAATCCATTGGCGCTTAAAGTGCCATTATGAATAGTCCAGTGATTCAGTCTTAAGCCAATTTTACTGTTTCTTATTATGAGTTTATCCTCCAATTCAACAGTACAATTCTTACCTTAACTCTGTGATCATACTCTCAAATAATATCCTAGTAGATGGATCGACTTCCTACCTTACTTCACTTCTGCATGATTCTGGACTGTAATAACCTTCTTGTAGACTATTATTTTCACAATGTGGTCTTATCTTGCTTTCTCCAGACACTCCCTGAGGCTTCTCTCTGCTGTCACTTGTCCCATTTGTCATTGCCTCCAGGACCACTGAGATGGTCACACATCATCTCCACCAAGACTCCACGAGCACATTCCTTCCTCATTGTTATCTCTTGCCCTATTGCAACTCTCTTCCTAACAATTGCTAAAACACACACCAATGTCTTCAGATCACCCTGGATACAGCCTGCAGCCATGAGAGAACACAAGCTCCACCCACAGGGAGAAGGATGAAAAATTAGTCACCGTCTCAGTTTTCCAACATGCACGGGATTCTCAGACAGGAGCTGAGTCTGGCTTTCATCATATTTCAGTGATACGGTAGTGGGGATGAAAAAGAGAGGATGAACTCAACTTTTATTTAGGAGGGTCATCTGACAGAACTTGGTGATTGTTTCAGTGAGTCAGAGGGAGAAGTTGAGGATGACTCAGGTTTCTGATTTGGGGAACTGGGTGGATGCTGGCTCACCATCTTTCACCTGGACTGTTGCAATGACTTCCTAATTAGTTTTGCCCTCTTCTAGCCTTTTATTATCTTTCTATTTTGTTATGTCTCCTCCCTGCATTGAACCCTTCCATGACTTCATATTAACTGCGGGATTAAGTCTATAGTTTTTGTAGTGTCTGAGTTTCCCCACAATCCAATTCTCAGCTTAATGTCTTCTCACACATGCATTATCGTGCTCTGACCAGTAATCTGCTAAGTGAACACGTTCACATCTCTCTGCCTTTGCATGTGGCATTCCCTCTGTCTGGAATGTTCTTACCACTGTCACTGCCTAGAAAAATCCTGATCATCTTTCAAGGTCTAGTTGAAGTACCACCCCTCATGTAGAAGTGGAGTGTTCACTATGCTCTAATATCACTATGTGTAAGCAAATAATTGTGGTGCGGTAACAAAAGTTGCTGCATCACAATGATTTGCTTACATATTTCCACCATTAAGATGCAGTGTAATTCATGTAATAATTTCTAATCTTATTCTACAAAGGAGACTGTGGGCAGTTTTTAGGTCTACTAGTGAGGAACCATCTTTTACTAATGATTTCAAGTACATACTTTTATGACTGGTTCAAAATTATCAAAAATTAAGTAGTATATTATTTAATGTGCTTAATGTAACAATACCAACTGATAAGTTATTTATTGTCCTACAGTATTTTGTTTTTGGATGTTGTTTGCTTAAGGACAGAGGAATAGAGGCACTGATGGGGGTGGGGGAGGATATTCTCTGGACATTTCAAAGAGAAACCTCCATGCTGGAGGAGCAATGACCGTGTTTTGTGTGGCTGGATTCTGAGAAGAAATAGGATTAATTTGCACCTGCACAATGTGAAGTAAAGGGGAGTTGAAGCAAAAATCCATGCCCAAGAAAGACAGGCAAAGAGTTAAGAAGGAAAATGAAGGGCAGATTTTACAATTGAGAGGAGAATTGGAGCAAGTGGCTTTAAAAGTGTCAATATGAGTTTGTGCTAGGAGAGATTCCCTGAACTTCTGGCAGGTGAAACCCTTTTATAGAGTGTCTGTGGCCCTGCTTATAGGTGGAAGGGAATGGGCTGCTAAGTGATCCTACAGTTCATAGCAGGTCAAGGGTGACACTTCTCTGGATCTTCTTGCAGGCAGTAGGCTTCATTTCTAATGGCAAAGTGTGTTTTGACCACTAACTATGACTTTCAGTCCGTTTCACATGACTGTACATATACATACAGAGGAAGAGAGAGACAGAGACAGACACAGAGAGAGGCTGATGTATTGCAAGGAATTGGCTCATGCAGTTACAGGAGCTGGCAATCTGGAATTTGTCGGGTAGGCCCGTAGGCTGGAAGCTCTCCAGCAGGAGTTGATGCTACAGTCTTGAGACAGAATTTCTTCTTCTCTGGGAAACCTCAGTTTTTCCCTATAAAGCCTGTCAACTGATTGGATGAGACCCACCCACACTGTTGCGTGTAATTTCCCTTAAAGTCAGCTGATGTAGATGTTTACAGCATCTACGGAATACCTTCACAGGAACACTTATATTAGTGTTTGGTTAAATAACTGGCGCCACAGGCTACCTAAGTTGACACATAAAATTGTCACAGTTCACCTCTTGTCACTTTGGCACCCATACACATATCCTTAAACCAATAAAATCTCCAGTTAGAGTAACACAGCCATACTCCTGCCCAACATGATCCGACTATCCTGCACACAACGCCAAACACACTTTTTTCCCAGAAAAGGATATAAAGTCCTTGGGTGGTGTTCCTTCTTCTCAATATCTTGTAACTTTATGCTGTGATGGCAAGTTTATTATTACTACATCTTTCATTATATGATAAGGGGACAAGGGAGGGAAAGAAAACAGCCTGATACATATGCATCAATAGTGGATAAGATCTCGTATTCATGTAAATCTGATTTGGCAATCCAGTTCTATGTGTGAGCTCAAATATTAATCTTAACCTGTGGCCAGACATGTTATTTCTTTTCCTGATTAAGTAAATAAGACATAAGACTCTATTGTCAGGTTTTTCTTTCCGGAGTAGTTTGCATACTGTATATCAAACAGAAAATTGCAGTCAATTAAAATGTGCAGCAGTAAATAGTAATTCGGTCTCCAGAATTTCAGCAGAGCCCAGCGTCATGAGATGTGAAAAAGAAAGACAGTAACAACCAAGGATATAACATTGGACAAGATAGATGTGGTCTTGTGAAGTTCTACCTAGAGGTTGGGGATAGAGCAGGGTCACCAGTCCCCGGGCCGCGGACCGCTACCAGCCCATGGCCTGTTAGGACCTGGGCCACACAGCAGGAGGTGAGCAGCAAGCAGGAAACGAAGCTTCATCTGCCCTCCCCATCGCTCGCATTACTGGCAGAACCATCCCCCCGGCTCTGTCGGTGAAAAAATTGTCTTCCAGGAAACCGGTCCCTGGTGCCAAAAAGGTTGGGGACCACTGGGATAGAGAGCTTTTCGGAGCTCATGTAGATAAAGAAAAGGCACGGGAGTCTTGGAGGCAAATTAAATCTTGTTAATATCACAACCATTGTTTGTTAGCCTGACTCTTATTGGTTGTGTTTATTTTTCTTTGGCAATCCGTTGGAGGTTATAATGTTCAGAATATTCCAGAATTTTTCAGAGGTGCCGAATATATGAGTTTATTCATGATTAGACTGGAGATGTATAGGGAGCATCACACACCATGAGACTCAGGGTAATAGGGGCAGCAATAATCACAGTAAGAAACTACCCATGTTCAGAAATAGAATGAGATTAGGTTACTCTCTTAGTGAGCACACAGTGGACACATTTGTTTGAGATTTATTCCACGAATGTTACAAGAAGGAATGAGTTGGATATTACCAGAAAAAGTGAATTCTGAGGCCATTTTTTAAAGAGGTATGTGCATTACTGAAAAGGAAGGGACTTCCCTGGTGGCGCAGTGGTTAAGAATCCGCCTGCCAATGCAGGGGACACGGATTCGAGCCCTGGTCCGGGAAGATCCCACATGCCCTTGCGCCACAACTACTAAGCCTGCACTCTAGAGCCCGTGAGCCACAACTACTGAAGCCCACCCGCCTAGAGCCCTGCTCCGCAACAAGAGAAGCCACCGCAATGAGAAGCCCACGCACCGCGAGAAAGAGTAGCCCCTGCTTGCCGCAACTAGAGAAAGCCCGCATGCAGCAATGAAGACCCAACGCAGCCAAAAATAAATAAATAAATAGGGGGAAAAAAAGGTGGTCAAAGGTCTTGAGCCATCATGAATGTGATAAAAGGCCACTTCGTTGCCTATAAAATGTAACCCCACTGTTAAGACTCATTGCAGCCGAGATACCATGATGTATTTTTCAGTGTAGATCTGATCTTTATTTTTTAATTAATAATACATGGCAGCAATGTGGGAGACCTGATCTGTTATTTATATATCTCTTTCAAAGAGTGATTCATTTATTATATATTCAGACAGAAAATTTCTTTTATTTTATCTGAAGTTAGTTTCCAATGGAAAATATATTAAGATGTTATCATATACCCTGCAAAGGAAAACAGGTATGCTGAAATTCACAGTTCTCCTAGATGTGTGCACGCCCTGCATACTGATAGTTAACAGCAGTTAAATGGTCTAGACTGAACTTTTTCTTAATGCTAAAGATTTTTATTTAAAGATAAGTGGCTGTTCCATGCATCTATTTAGAGCTAGAAACAATAATTAAATTAAGGAAGAATGAAGACAGATTTTTTAAAAATTTATTTCCCTAAGTTATTTGTGTACTTTTCCAGCGAAAACTAAAATGATTACCCAAACACTGTGCAATTGTAAAAAATGTTTTAACAAGGCATTCTGTAAAAGTTCAATTCAAATTGTGTTTTCTACACTTTAATACCCTCACCCAATTTTGTCAATACACAAAGAAAGCATCTGCCAGTCTCTTCAATAACTTATAACTTTCTTTAAACTCATGTAGCACTATTATTAACTTCTTTGCTTATCAGATCTTCTCAGTAACAATAGAAGTTAAATTAAATTTGGAACAAACATAAAACTGAAAACTAGAGTACAACAGTGGGAAAAGTATGCTGAGAGAGAGAGAAGAATTTAGCAAGTACTAATCTTCATATGCCTGTAACTATGTCATTCATTCAACAACTTTTATGTAGCCCTGCTGTGGGCAAGTTACTACTCTAGACAGTCAGGCTACATCCTTGAACAAAACAACATCCACCTATCTCAGAGCTTTCATTCTATTTCCATATAGTTGGAACTTTTAAGAAGAGCAATAAAAACAAAAAGAAAATCAGGAAATCTTTAGTTCTAATATAGGTGGTAGGACAATGTTGAGTGTCTTTTGTAATCATTGTAGTTACTTATTGAAAGATTATTGAACAGAAGCTTTTCAGAAAGTGTTATATAGTAAACATCTTGCATTTCCCCTACAAAATTAAGAGGAAGCCTTATTTTGATTGAGACATTTCCAATGAATAAGCTCTTCTTTTAACACTGTCTCTACAACACCAAACATGAAATCGAAAATGGAAGCATTCAATTAGTTATTCAGACATTTCTTAGATTCAAATCAACTACAAGAGCAATAGTTTCCTTCATTATTTTCAGTCATAGTGGAGCAGTTGGTAAATTACTTTTTGGGTTGTTGAAGAAGCCCTAAATGACATTAAACAAAATAAAGACTTTTTTTCACATGTATTTCCTTTTTTATTTGTTTATTTTTCTATATGAGCAGAGAGTGAGTTAGTCTTCTGATGTTTCATAGGGAAAAATTGTCTTTTTAAAAACTACCCTTATGTTTAAAATTTGTGCCATTTCTTTCTTTGAGTGGATCTTAATTTATATTTAAATTATTCAATCAAAATAACATTTACCCTTAATTACTGAAGTAATATGTGTTCAAATCAGAAAATTTGGAAAATACTGAAACTCAGAGAAGAAGAGAAAACTCTGAATGTCTCATAAACACTGTTAGGAGTTTTGGTATGTGTCTTTTTTTCTAGTACACTTTTTGTCATATTGCATATATAATTTCATATTATATCATATAACATATATAGTTTCAAACTCTTTTTAGTTTACTTTTTTCCTTTTTCCTTAGCAATCACAAACATCTTACTATGTCAATAAATATTCATCTATTTGTAGCATTTAGATTTTTCCAGAAGTATAAAAATGCATTGAAATGTGTAATAATGCTGTAGATACTTCTATTTTCTAAGTGTAAATTACTGAAATTGGGAGTTGTGGACAAATGGCATGCTCAGCGTAAAGGTTTTGTGTGTGTGTGTGCATGTGTGTGTGCACGTGTGCACGCATGTGCATGTGTCTTTTCCTATATTATTCTCCAGAAAGCCATCCATTGCTTCACCATCCTCTCATTCCCCCAGGTCTATGACCCTCCATTGTCTTTCTATACCTTCAAAACTTATGTCAAGTTTTTTTTTTTTTCTACTCATTTCATTTAACATTATCCTGCCTTCCCTCTCACAGAGGAAACAGAAGCCATTAGGAAAACTCTCAACTTCACTTCCTCATCTGCAAAGTTATTTATTTATTTGCCTATTAATTTTCTTCCTTGCTCAGAAGAGTTTTCTCTGTTGCTTCTGTGAGTGATTTTTCCTTAGGCTCTAAATCCTGTCACCATAGTATCATATCTGAGACTATGTGCCAGCATTTACCAAGGACTTTGTTCATTTTACCTACCTGATTGTATTTCTTGGCAAAAAGTTTGTTACATTACATTTTTACTGTTATGTAAATATTGATAGAGTCACTAATGATATTCCATTTTTAATTCCTGAAATTAGTAATTTATGTTCTTTAATTTTTTCTTTCTTCTCTTATGCTAAGAATTTATCTGTTTTACTAGTTGTTTGAAAGAACTAATGTTTGGTTTGAAAAGTTTTCCTTTCATAATTTTGTTTTTTGCTTTAACTGATTTCTGTTCTTATCATTGTTATTTCCTGTTTTATATATTCTTTGGATTGAATTTGCTGTTTTTGTTTCTTGAAATAGATACTTGAATTACTAAATTTCAGCTCTTGTTAATTTCTAATATATACATTTAAGGTTATAAATTTTCTTCTAAGCAAATCTGTAGCTGCATCCCACAAGGTTTTTTTTTTTTCTTTCCCTGTCTTTTTATTTATTCTTTAAATTTATTAAAAAATTTTTATTGGGGTAAGTTGCTTTACAATGTTGTGTTAGTTTCTGCTGTACAATATATTGTATTTTCATTTTCTTTCAGTTTGAAATATTTTCTAATTACTTTTGTGATTTTTCATTTACCCACATGTTATTTATATGTGTGTTGCTAAATTTCCCCCGAATTTGGGGGGTTTACTGCCTCTCACTCATTTTTAGCTTAACTCCACTGTTGTCGGAGAAAAGTCTCTGAATTATGGAAGTCCACTGATATTTTTTAAAATTTGCTTTATGGCCAGCACATTCTCCATTTTGGCAAATGATCCATGTGGGTTTGAAAAGGCAGTGTGTTCTGCAGCTCCTTGGTTTATATTGGATTTATGTAAATTAGGTCAAAATTGTGTTTCTGTTAATTGTGTTTTTCAAAAATTTTATATTCTTAGTGATTTTTGATTTGCTTGTGCCATCCGTAACAAGAGAGTGTACTTAAATTAAATCTCTTGTGTTTATTGATTTGACTCACTCTCCTTTGAGTTCTGCCCATTTTGCTTTATATATTTTGCTAGAAATATATAGAAAAATATAGGAAAAAATGTAGAAAATTCCATGTAAACAAATTTAAGGTGGTTATATCATCCTGCTCTACTGACCCTATTGTTATTATGAAATATCCTTCTTGATCTTGTATAGTGCTTCTTTCTTTAAAGACAACTTTGTTAGATATTAGTACTAGATATTAAACACTTTCCTTTTGTTAGTGTTTGCATGGTATTTATATTTCCATCCTTTTATTTTCAGTCTACCTGTGTCCTCAGATACAATGTGAATCAGTTGTAATTAACAAAAATATTGTTATTTTAAGATACAGTCTAACAATTTTTATTTCTTTGGGATATTATGCAATTTACATTTAAACACATTTAAAGCACAACCGTTTGTGTTTAAATCTAAATTTTTATTTCTTATTTTTTGCATCCCATCTGCTTTTTAAATTAATTTAAAAAATATTCTATTTCCTCCCCTTATTTGGTTTATAGTTAAACATGCTACACAATTTTTGCTACTTTATTAGTAAATGCTTTCAACCAGGGGTCATCAAACTACGGCCCATGGCCCAAGTCAACATGAAGCACTTATTCATCATAGTCTATCTTAAATAAGTAGTAGCACTCCATGGACAAGGCAAGGTTATCAGGACATTTTAATCCTATTTATCTTCTCTTGTTTTTTGTATTAACTTTTTATGTGTTTTATTTTCATACATATTTGAAACTTCAAATATATTATAATTACTATTTTACATACTCATTTAGATTTACATAAATAATTACACTTTCTACTCATCTTTTTTTACCTTCCTGCATTGCTGTGGTTTTATCTAGGATAATTTTCTTTCTCCCTATGGAAATTTCTTTAGAATATATTTTATTGTGGGTCTACTGGTGATAAAACCAGGATTTTTTTTTTGCCTGAAAATATTTTTATTTGCCTTTATTTTTGAATGATATTTTTGTTAATTATATTGTTCTGGAATGACAAAAATGTTCTATTATCATTTAAAAGATGATATTATCATCAGGCTTCCATATTTTCTGTTGTATAACCAGCTGTTGAAATATAGGTGTTTTTTTGGAAGTATTGTGTCTTTTTTTCCCCTCTGGCTGCTTTTGTGTTTTGTTTCAAGCAGTTTTTCCCATGATGTGGCTCTGAGTAATTTTTTTCTTTGTTTTTCATGATTGGTTTTATAGAAGTTCTTGAATTTGTGGTTTGATATCTTTCATTTATTTTGGAAAATTCTCAAGCATCATTATCTTCTCAAGTATTATGTCTTTTCTTTCCTCTCTTTTGTCATTTCCTGGGACTCCATTGGCTTTTAGGAAGTTTTATCATCACTATGTCTCCACCACCCCTTTTTTCTATCTATTTTTCAATCAGTTTTATATAAACCTATTTTCTTTCTATTTGCTGAAACCTTAATCTGTAGTTAAATCTATTTAATTATTAATTTCAGATAATTTTTGAGCTTTAAGGTTTAACATTTTTCAGCTTTAAGATTTTTATTTTATTTATTTTATTTTACAGAGATGCAGTTATTCTGAGGAAAATTTTTATTTATTAATTTTTTAAACATATTAATTATAGGTACTTAAAGGTCTAAGTCTATAACTGAAAAAGAGAGATTAACCTAGCATGTTTTCCTGTTGCCTTGCATGTGCGTGTTTTCTCTTGGTTTTGGACATTTGTACCTATTTCTTGATAAGACTGTTAAACTTTATTAAATACTGGATATTGCTTACAAAAAATTGTAGAGGTTCTGGTTGACACTATCTTCCAATGGGTAGAATTTAGGTTTTTTTTGTTTTGTTTTTTGTTTTTAGTAGTCAAACTGAATAAGGTCAGTGTATCTTGAACTAGTTAAGGCTATTTCCAAGCTGCATTTAGTTAAAGGAAATAGCTTTTCTGGATTCTCAGTGTAAAGCCTGAGGTGTTTCTCATGGCTTCTTTTCTCCTGCAGACCCTGAACTCTAATTTTTATCTCCTCAGTACTTGGAGACCATGAGAATTCCTGCTTAAAGTTTTGCCACTTAGCAGCCACTTTCTGCTTGGTTTCTGAACATAAAGTTCTGTGCATTCAGTTTAGGAATTTGTAAATGTATCTAGGAAAAATTGTGATCTGTCTATTGGATTCATTTTTCTGTGACTTGATTTTCCTGAAATTTTAGCCATCAGTCTTAGTAACCTTGATAATCTTGAACTTTGAATTCTGTTTCCCAGGCCCAGTGAGATGGCTGCAAGCTCTAACTTACTTCCTGTCCTTCTGCACCTATACTGTATGGTGAAAAAAAACAAGTCCCCAAGGGGGTGTGTGGCATCTAATATAGAGCTTACTGCTCTCCTGCTATTCTATTCTCCTAAGGATTTGGCTCCTCATGTACATATTGTCCTATTCTCCAATGTCCTGAAAAAAACCCAAAACCAACCAACCAACCAAACAAACAAAAAACAGCGTTTAAAGTACTTATTTAGATTTGCAGTTGTAATTAGTAGGGGTGTAGGGGTTAGTCTGATTCAGCTACTATGACATGGCTAGAGGTGGTATTCCTGCCTCAGTAATTTTTACTTTAATTTTAAACTTCATCACTTCTGCTTTTTGAGGTTCATTTTCTTGCTCTTTTTCTGACTCATTACCTTGAAAGCTCTCTTCATCTATTTGCATTCTTTCTTGTATTTTTTTTAAGACTGTGCCTCTTCTTCTCAGCTTCACTTTAGCTGTATTCCACAGGTTGTGGTTTCTGGTTTGTACCACCCCCTCTAACTCCCCCACAACCTTCCTGAATGTTCTGGAATTTCCCTTTGGGTTTCTTATTTAAACCAAGATAAGAAAAATTGTATTGTTTCAAAACCTCTAGATGCTAGACTGTTTTTGATTTCTGGTTTTGTTAATAATTTCCAATTTTATTATATCCCAGATAATGAATACATTATTTACATTTTGGAATTTGTTGAGGCTTCTTTTTCAGTCTAAGATAAGAATTTTAATGAGTGTTTTCATGCCACTTGAAAAGAAAGTGTATTCTCTGTTTTCAAATTACTAACCTCCCACCTCCCGACCCCATCTCTCTCTCTCTGTCTCTGTCTGTTTCTCTGTCTGTCTCATTGACTGTTTTCTGGCTTGAATTCAACATTGTTATGATCCTTACTTTCATTTTGTTTGCCCTTGTACTTTGCCCAGTATTTTATTTTTAATCTTTCCAAATCAGATTTTTTTCATTGCTTCTTGTATATAGCTCACAATTTTATTTTTCATTGTATTAAAATATTTTATTTTAAAGAAGTTAGGCCACTTACTTTCATTGATATTTTAGAGAAATTTGAGTTTAATTTGGCATATTATTTTACACTATGCCTTCTGCTTATATAACTTTGCTTTTTAAAAATCTTTCACCCTGTAGTGATTTGCATTGTTTCTCTGAAAAAATGATTTTTTATTGTATCTATAAGTTTATATATTACTTTTATACACTGCATATTTAGATTGCATTACTTCTGTATTAGTAACAATAATATAATTTCCATGTCCTCCCTTCTTAGCCTTCTCCCAATCTAACAAATCGAGTTTACTATATTATTTTTGGTTTTAGCTACCTTTGTACTACTATATTTACATTTTAAAAATCAACATTAAGTGATATTATTTGACTTCCAGGTACTATAAATTAGGAAATAATTGCATGCACGTACATGCCAAGAACAAACACGTATTACTCCTTGCCTGTGGACTTTTTCTGATCTGTTGGCAAAATCTGGCTGCCAGAAGTGAGTGCTTTTATTTTGAAAAATATTTGTTTATTGCATTTATATTAAAGTTCAGCTGTGTATGACATTCTTGGGTGAAAATTAAATTTATAACACCCTTGTCTTCTTGTGTTTAATATTGCTGAGGAAAAATGTGAAGGCAGCCTGATATTTCCACCTCCCCTTTTACATGTATTAAACTTTAAAGGAATACTTTCTGTCTTCGAAGTTTAGAAACTTATTTCCAATATATCTAGTGTTTTTTTAAATTTAAGTATAGTTGATTTACAATGTGTTAATTTCTGCTGTACAGCAAAGTGATTCAGTTATACATATATATACATTATTTTTTAATATTCTTTTACATTATGGTTTATCATAGGATACTGAATGTAGTTCTCTGTGCTATACAGTGGACCTTGCTGTTTATCCATCCCATATATTATAGCTTACATCTGCTCCTCCAGCCCCTCTCCCTTGGCAACCACAAGTCTGTTCTCTATGTCCATGAGTCTGTTTCTGTTTTGTAGATAGGTTCATTTGTGTCACATTTTAGATTCCACATATAAGTGATATCATATGGTATTTGTCTTTTCTTTCTGGCTTACTTCACTTAGTATGATAATAAACAAATGAGACCTATGTATGATACCTAGTACAATAATAAACAAATGGGACCTTAGTATGATAATAAACAAATGAGACCTAATCAAACTTACAAGCTTTTGCACAGCAAAGGAAACCATTAAAAAAAAAAAAAGACAACCTACAGAATGGGAGAAAATACTTGCAAATGATGTGACTGACAAGGGCTTAATTTCCAAAATATACAAACAGCTCATAGAACTCAACAATAAAAAAGCAAACAACCCAATCGAAAAATGGGCAGAAGACCTAAATAGACATTTCTCTAGAGAAGAAATGCAAATGGCCAATAGGCACATGAAAAGATGTTCAACATCACTAATTATTAGAGAAATGCAAACCACAACTACAATGAGGTACCACCTCACACCAATCAGAATGGCCATAATCAAAATTCTACAAATAACAAGTGCTGGAGAGGATGTGGAGAAAAGGGAACACTTCTACACTGTTGGTGGGAATGTAAGTTGGTGCAGCCACTGTGGAAAACAGTATGGAGGTTCCTCAGAAAATGAAAAACAGAACTTCTATATGATCCAGCAATCCCACTCCTGGGCATATATCCAGACTACACTCTAATCCAAAAAAACACACACACCCTTATATTCATATCAACACTATTCACAATAGCCAAGACATGGAAACAACCTAAATGTCTATTGACAGATGAATGGATAAAGAAGATGTGATATATATACACAATGGAATACTACTCAGCCATAGAAAAGAACAAAATAATGCCATTTGCAGCAACATGGATACAACTACAGTATATCTAGTTTTGATTATTCTCAGATATGGTATGCCATTTCAACATATAGTTCCAATGATATCTGGAACTTTTTCTTCAATGGAATCTTTAAATATTTATTTGTTCATTTACTTTGGGACTCTAATTATGCCTATATTGAATATTTTTCTTCTGGCTTTCCTAACTAAAGTTTTCCTTCTGTATTTTAACTCTTCATTTCCATTCTTTTTGGTTTGTTTTACTTATTCCTGTTCTCTATGTACCTTACATATTTTCAGCAGCTTTTATTTTTTTATATAGCTTCCAGTTTTACTTTTATTTCAATTGTGATTTAATTTTTTTTCCTTTTACTTCTTTCCTTAACATAGATAATCTATGTTTTATCTTTTCCTCATATCTTAATATCTTTTCTGAAGTCTTGTGTCCATGTTTTATATTCCTAATTAACAGGAGGTTTACTTCATTAAGATTCTGGAATATTAATTCCAAGACATTTTGTTTCCATTTTCATTGTTTCTTGGCAGTATTTTTCTGGTGAGTTTTCATTATCTGTCTTGCTTTCTATTCCTTTTCTCCTGTTTTACTCATTATTTTTGTATGTATGCATGCTTATGTGAGGTGATTTTTCTTGTTCATATATTTGCGGAATTTCACCTGGGAAGGGACCTGTGATTTGATCTGGATTAATGATTACTTTACATATGATGCAAAAGTAGTCTTTATTTCTCCCAATCTAATACACAGGAGATATTTTGGCAGATCTTTTTATAGTGCAAAAGTCTTATCTGCCCCTTCTCCTATTTACCCTGTGGACAGACTGTTTCTTCTCAGTGGGGCTTTCTAACTAATTCTTTGTTTGACCCTGTGTTTTCTGCTTCTCAAATATACGACATATTCATGTCAGGGAAAATTTTGTTGCCAACCTTTTCTCCTATGCCTAACAGTTGCAAACAAGAGTAGTTTATATTCAGTGTACTCTTTTTACCATAAAAATATCATCTTATGGTTTTTTTTGGTGACCAACTGCTGTAAATACCCTACCTCTACTTTTTTCTCCACAGCTTATTTGTGGTTTTGGGTTTTGCTGACACATAATTTATTTGAAGCTGGGCTTTGCCTGTTTCTTACTTTCTTTGATGCATTGGTTGATATTTAACTGGAGAAGGGGAAACTGTTAACTTTTCATCATCAATTTCAAATTGGATGTCTGACCTACATTTCAATCTTTGATTTTAAGAGCATAAAGGAAACATAGAAAACTCCTGGTCCAAGCATCTCATTTTGCAGAAGGTGAAATTCAGGCTAAAGTAAAATGATTCCAAAGGCCAATACCAAACTTATTATAAATAGCAAAATAAAAATCCCCCCCAGATCTCTTAATTGTCAATCCAATGCCATTTAAGCTACACAAACTATTGCATTTCAAAACTTCTAGTGAAACATGTCTCAAAGTAAGTTACTTGCTAGCAAGTTAGGAAAATATTTGCAGAAATTGGAAATACGGATGAATTTTCTCTATAAGCAAGAGCCAACTTTCATCTAACATTTCCACTAGAATAAAAAAAGGTATTTTGATATGGGTCCAAATTAAATATTAAAGTAGTTTTAGGGATTAATGGTGTGATGATCTCAGGTTTTGGAAATGATGGTGGGATGTTACTATTGAACACTGTGCTGGTCAGTGGACGGAGAACGCCTGATTCTGTACTGCCTGCTTTATCACTCTTCCTCAGGAGTTATCTGAAGGAAGCAAAATCAAGGGCACTTTATTATTATCTGACACTTTGCTCAAGATACCCATGGATTTATTCTGGGCTACTGTGTGTTTTAGAATAAAACCTCGATTTTCTCTCTGAACCCAAATTTTAATATATAATTCATCAGTCTATATTTGTGCTAGATGCAGTTCTATGCACTGGGTAGGGAGTGATTGAAAAAAAAAGAAAAAATCTCTGCCTTCATAGAGCTAATGCTTTGATATGGGAGACAACAATAATCATATTCATAGGTAAATAGATTTATAGACAACATTGTTGCCATAAAAAAATGAAATGAAGTAGTGAGTGAATGTGTCTCCTTCATGTCCCTTCTGTTACTAAGAGGTGTGCCCATGTTTGAAGAGCTCTGGAGGCTCTAAGGGAATAGGTTTAAGGATTGTAGAACTGCAGGCTCACCTATATACCATTTCAGATTGGAGGTAGGTGGTATTTTAGCACTTAAAGGTCTACCTTATTAGCATAACCTGAACTTCATCTTGCCTTATGGTGATATATTTTAAAATTTATTTCATAATGTATTTCTGTGCCACTGGGTCCGTTTAAGGTACCAGTTCAATTAGACTTCCCATGAGGTACTACAGAGAGTGACAGGGGTGGGAACAACAATATAATGGAAAAAAAGAAACTTCTGTAGTGACATTTGAGTTGAAATTTAATTGATGAGAAAATGAAGGCCTGCAAAGACGTCAGTGTAGAGCGTAGGAATAACAGGCTTGACATGTTTGAGGCATAGGAAGGAGGATAGTGTAGCCGGAGTGTTAAAAGGGAAACAGAGAGTGTTGAAAGATGACATTTTGGTGACGGGCAGGACTCAAATCACAGAGGTCCTTGAAGTCCTGGAAGGTCTGTGGACCTTCTACTTTCTCTATAATAGGAAGCCGTTGGTGGTTTTTCATTTGTTTGCTTGCTTAGTAAAAGAGAAACAGGACTGGTTATGTTTAGCTAATGTGCAGAGAATTAATTGTAAAGGACAGGATGGAAGCAGCAAGATCAGTTACAAGCCTTTCGTAGTTATCCAGGCTTGTGCTCATGGGATAGCAGTGGATATGGAGCACTGTAGATATACACAGGATATTCGGAGACTTCAAGATATCTGGAAACACAGGGGAAGCATTTCATTATTTTTATTACACATTTTTCAGGTTAGTTGTTGTATTTATGACTTTAAGTTAAGAAGTTTTTCACCCGAAGATTTCTCTAGAGGTTGAAGGAAACTGTTCCCTGATGAGGGAAATTTGTCTCTGGCTTGAATTCTTCCACAGGCCCTCACCCTTAGCTCCTGCCACAGATGGTCCAACCCATAGACTTTTATTACTGGGGTCTATCATTTCATGGGCATCTCTCCTGAGGAATACTGGAAAGATGGTTCAATATTACCCAGGTCTATGGTGACCACCCAACTCTGCAAAATTTTACATACATTTGTATGAAAAACATAGGGAGTTCAGGATGCTTTCCTGCCACTTCTCCACTCTGCCATCATTCTTTTTTTTTTTATTTTTAAATTTTTATTGGGGTATAGTTGTTTTACAATGTTGTGTTCGTATCTACGGTACAGCAAAGTGAAGTAGAGTTCCCTGTGCTATACAGCAGATTCTCATTAGCTATCTATTTCATACATATTTGTGTATATATATCAATCCCAATCTCCCAATTCATCCCGCACACCCCCTTTCCCCCACTTGGTTTCCATATGTTTGTTCTCTACAACTGTGTCTCTATTTCTGCCTTGCAAACTGGTTCATCTGTACTATTTTTCTAGATTCCACATATATGCATTAATATACCACATTTGTCTTTCTCTTTCTGCCTTACTTCACTCTGTATGACAGTGTCTAGGCCCATCTACATCTCCACAAATAACCCAATTTTGTTCCTTTTTATGGCTGAATAATATTCCATTGTGTGTGTGTGTGTGTGTGTGTGTGTGTATATATATGTATATATATATATATATATATACACCACATCTTCTTTGTCCATGCATCTGTCAATGGACATTTAGGTTGCTTCCATGTCCTGGCTATTGTAAATAGTGCTGCAATGAACATTGTGGTACATGACTCTTTTTGAATTATGGTTTTCTCAGGGTATATGCCCAGTAGTGGGATTGCTGGCTCATATGGCAGTTCTATGTTTAGTTTTTTAAGGAACCTCCATACTGTTCTCCATAGTGGCTGCCGTCATTCTGTTGCCTCCTTATGTACAGCACAGCTTAGCAGCATAAGTTGCTCTGCATGTTGAATGGTGAGCCACATTTCAGAGGTGAGCTAGACATTTGCCTTGACCTAGTAGAGGATGAAAATGATCAGGGTTTTCACTTAAATTCTGGTAGGAGATGCACCCCATGGGAAAAAGTAAGGGAAGGAAAAACAGCTATGTTCTCTCTCTCTCCTAGCTCTCTTATTGACTGAAGTAGTAGTGAGGAGGTAATGAGGATGATTTTTGGTGGTGGGGCCAGTTCTCTGCCCAAGCACACATCAGAAAGCCCAACAGGGCCTCTTTCTCAATGTTCAATTATTAATTCAACAAATATTTATTTAATATCTACTTTATTTTATTTTATTTATTATTATTATTATTATTTTTTTGCGGTACGCGGGCCTCTCACTGTTGTGGCCTCTCCCGTTGCGGAGCACAGGGTCCAGATGCGCAGGCTCAGCGGCCATGGCTCCCGGGCCCAGCTGCTCCACAGCATGTGGGATCTTTCCGGAACGGGGCACGAACCCGTGTCCCCTGCATCGGCAGGCGGACTCCCAACCACTGCGTCACCAGGGAAGCCCTATGCTATATTTAAAATTAGACTGAGAATTAAGTATGATGCTTAAATGACTCCAGTCTGTCAATAACCAACTGTTATTTTCTGTGCCTGCGCTATCCACAGATCTTTATAAAAGTGTTTTAATTATTTATTGCTGCATAAACAAACGACCTCAAATCTTAGTGGCTTAAAATTTGTTATTTCTCACTATTCTGCAATCTGAGCTGGGCTTAGGTGGGTGGTTCTTCTGTTCCAAATGGTGACTGCTGTTGCTTGAATATCCAGAATGGCTTCTTTACTCATGTCTCACTCCTTAGCTGTGATGGATGGAATAATGAGGGATTGGCTGGATATTTCCCTTTATCACATGGTCTATCTATCAGGGTAGCTGGATTTCTTTAAGTAGTAGCTCAGGGTTTCAAGGGAGAGCATTACAGTGCAAACCCCAATATGCAAGCCTTTATTAAGCCTCTGCTTGTATTTAGTTTGTTAATGTTCCATTGGTCAAAGATAGTTAAATGGCCAACCCCTGAGTCAGTGTCAAAAAGAACTAAATGAGGGCATGTACACCAGGAGGGCTGGTGCATTAGTGGCCACCATATAACAGCTACCACAGGTGTCCCTCTGGCCTCTGATGATTCATACTCCCCTAACATGAAAAATATATTCAGCCCTCCTAAGATCCGCAATGTTATTCCATGACAGCCTCAGACATAGGCTTGAAACTTAGGCTTAATGTTCAGAATATCATCAACTAAACTGAGTCCAAGTATGGCTGAGGCTCCTGATGTGACATCCCTCAGATAACTTTTTAAGTGCCTTATCTTGATTATAGAGCACTGTAAACTAAAAATTATCTGCTCCCTCCACCCACCCCAACCCCAACACAAACATACAATCATGAGATAGGAGCAGGATAATTTAAATTAATACTTCTATTCAAGGGTGGTGGTGGTGTGTGTACAGCATAGCAGTCATTCGTTCATAGCAATTCTGAAATCCACCTGGGCACATATTTTCAGTTCCCCCTCCTCTGAGATTTAGAGGAAAATCTACTCTCATATCCAAGGAAGAAATCCCATTTAGCTTCTGATGAACACATGTAATGTTTAAATGAGTGGTAGTCTGCATTGCATGTGAGTTCAGTAGAACACTCAAGAATTTCTCCAGCACACAATACCTAAGTAAATGGCTATAGGATAATTTGGACAAGGAATAGGGGAATCGTTACCATGAAAACTTGATTTGATGGTACAGGGTTCTTCTTTCTAGGTATCTCTTTCATTCAGTGGTTTCCAAATCTGTGAAATAGCTCAGGTCTGAAGCAGTTTTTCTTCAGTACAGTTTGAGCAATCTATAGATTGAACAGTATCTTTGTTGGCTGCCATGTTTTTTTGTCCCAGGAGCTCTATGTTCTATTAGTCATCTCCATAGGTCTCTGAAGGTCAGGCTCCCCCATTTGTCATGCCAGTCTTGCTGCTAATTACACGTATTGTGTCCATTTTGTTTCTGGTGGTTAAAATATTGGATTGATTATTTTGGGATTTTATCATCCCCTTTACTTCCTGGAATCCTCCTTACGTAAAAGCCCTGGCCTTCGGAGGACAACTGCTACTAAGCTTCTTAACAATTCTGGTTCCCCCCTCAGTAACGCATTCTTTATCACTTTGATAAACAGAGTGTCCCTTGGGCCTCTCTATAAAACATAGTCCTGTCGTGAGTTTCTGTCTGCTGTAATATATTCTCTCTAGCAAGCCTATCTGAACTTTTAAGCCCCTTGTTCTACCATTTGCCATAGCAGTTCTGCTTCATGTAACAAGAGCCATCAATTTTTCCAAGCTTCAAAGTTCCGACTAAGCAGTGTAGTAGCACCATCTCCATCTCGCGAGGCTTTCCAGAATGTTAAATCCTATATCCCAAGAAGATGAACCCATATTGAAACACTCTCCATTACCCAGCTTTATGTTTCACTTGACTTCATTCATCTCCTTTAGGATCCAGTCCTGAATCTTGCGGGTATATGTTGGCTAGGTCTTCCAACTCCTTTGACTTACAGACCCTTTCTTCCTTTAGGGGGCCCACCTCTCCCTTTACCTGGTTATGTTGTAGCTAGACCCTGCTTATTAATATGGTGGCCAAGAGAGGAGTGGAGATGAAACATGAGAAGGGATCTTACCTTTTAAGGCACAAGCTTGTGTATTATTGTCAAGCAAGGAGGAAGTGCTGGCCTTTATCTTGAGAAGCGGTGTACTTCTCTGGGCACAGAGAGTTCAGAGGAATCCAGAGATTAAAATTTTCTAGGTGCATCAACCCAGGGACTCAGCTATCAGCATCTCAAATTTCAGGGTCCATTCCTTCCCAATTCGAGCCCTGATCATGGCATAGCAGACTTGTTGGGATTGAGAATTCAAACTTCTCTGGAGTTCTGCTGCTCATAAAATCAAGCGTTGGCCCTGATCCTAAGCCTTCTCTGACCTTCAGGTACAGCAGATGAGAATCTCTTTATTCTTTATGTGCTGCCTAGGAGGCCCTCTGTCTTTCATAATTTGTTTTATATTGGTGATTAATCAGCCTCAGCCTTCGTTTTCTTCTTTCAATGCACCAATGGCTCTTTCTACAGCTATCCAATTCCACAGTCCTTATCATTACTGTTTTTCCCAAACCTCTCCTGTGCCTGAGGTATTGTACTCATCAACTCATCCTTTCCACTGGCATCCCGTCCCAGTTCACCACTGAAAACAAAAATTAGCAATTACACTGAAACCACAGGCCAGGAGCTCTCGGTGCCAGTGATGATGTCCTCAGGCCTGGAGTGAGATCCAGCTCCAAATTCTACTTTTAGGTCTGCTTCCTAGGGCCATTCCTGGTACCAACTGTCACAGGTTCTCTGGGGAATACATTGTGATATTTACATGCCCGAGGTTTGTTGAGAAATAGTCTTAGGAACAGTACACGCAAGTGGTAAGGGAAGTACGACTGGGCAAAGGAAGAAGCTGAACAAAGAAGCAGTTGCAGCAGAGACCTCAGGCCATACTTTGGGGAGTTCTCATGCTAGATGACCCTCCAAAGTTTTCCCACTTGGGTAAGGAGTCCAGCCCTTGCACTTCCACATTGAACTTCCACCGGAGCTATTGTATTCCTGGATACAGGTTGTCTTGTAGGCAAGATGAGTAACCTTGAGCAAGGCGACTTCTTTTTGCCAAGGGCAGTTCCTGGAGAGAGCACAGTTGTGAGTTGTCCTCAGCCCATACTCCCAGAGGTTGAGAGGTGAGTGCCACAGAATTAAGAAGTGTATGCCACCGCCTTCAGTAACTGGGCCAACTGCTAAAGTCACTAGGTTTTTCAAGCTGATCTTTTATAGTAGACATTTATTTTTTAATCTACCCACATCCCTTCTTTCCTCCTTCTGGGAATAATGTCTACCTTTTCCTGGGAAATGGTTTTCTCTGATCCAACCATGTGCTCTGAATTTGTGTGACCCTCTTTTAACATATCCTAACTCCTCCTCCAACTATTGTTGATGATTCAAGCATCTGACCTCAGGAAGCTGCATCAGCACGCTCCACACCTCCCTCCCTCACTGCAAAGATTAGCTCTGGAATTAATTTAGGTCTTGAATTAATTTAATTAAATTAAAGCCCTTCTTTATGAATTTTTTATAATAGGTTTATTGAGATATAATTCACATACCATAAAATTCACCCTTTTAAAGAGTATAATCCAGTCATTATTAGTATATTCACAGAGTCCCACAATCACTTCCAATATCTAATTTTAGAATAATTTACGTCACCCTGAAAAAAAACCCCTGGGCTCAGCATTCACTCTCCATCTGCCCCTAACCCCAACCCCTTGGCAATCACTAATCTACTTTTTGTCTCTAAGGACTTGCCTATTCTGGACATTCCGTATAAATAGAATGATAACAGCATGTGGTATAAATGATACCGTATAAATGATAACAGCATGTGGTCTTTGGCGAGTGGCTTCCTTAACTTGACATAATGATTCCCTGTTATAGTATGTATCAGTACTTCATTCTTTATATTGCAGGGTAATATTCCATTGTATATGGAATATTTTTCTAATCCATTCATCAGTTGATGGACATTTGGATTGTTTCCACTTTTTGACTCTTACGGATAATGCTGCTGTGAACATTTGTGCCTCATGATTTTCCAAACTTGATACCAGAGAGCAACTCTCAATCCTACTCATTTTGCCTCAGCTGAGCAGGTTTTCAACATTTCGAGGCAGCTATTCTACAATAAGAGAAAAGAAGTAGAGGGGAGAGAACAGTCCCTTATTTCAGTTTTCCGCAAGGCCCAGGTACACCACCCCTCTTCCCACAGTTTGGTCACATGATCTGTTAAAATGTCCCATTTTACATAACCTGATTTGGGCTGGGATTCTGTCATGTGCATACAAAAGAGTTCAGGCTGATACATGACTTCTGATAAAACCTTAAACCGTGCTACCAGCAGTGAAGCTGTTTAAGTAATAAAAGTCCAAAGTTTAGAAATAACTCACAGCTGCTCCTTCATTGTACCTCTCTCATCTCTTTGTGGAAATAAGCTGCCTGTGGAAATAAACCCCAATCTTACTGCACCAAACCCCAAAACTTACTTTGCTCAGAAGTCTCCCTAATGATATTTAACCACCTCTTCCATTTCGGGCTTAAACAATTTGTTTGCACCATTATTTAGGGCTTACTTCTTTGTGAATTAAATTATCATTAATTTACATATCTGCCTTCTTCATTAGGCTGTAAGCTCTTTGAGACCTGGGACCCTTCTTGTTCAACTATGTGTTTCTAATAGTTCTTACAGTAATTGATTCAGCAAACACATTAATTTTTATATTATCAGTCACCTATTCTATGCTTAGAACTATGATAGCCCTGGGGATAGAAAAATGAATAAGATCCTTTGAGGGGCTTACATTTTATTATAGGAAGGCTATATTAAAATCAGTAAGAATAAACTGTATAAGTGTTGTTATGGTAAAAATGAGAATAAGCACAGGGGACAGGAAGGTGTAGTCCATTCTGTCAGATCATATAATCAGGTTTATAGGCGAATCCACTCTTAAGCCCAAGGAGGGAATCCCCTTTAGCTTCTGACAAACAGGTGTAATGGTTAAATCAGGGTTAATCTGTACCGTAGGTGAGGTCACTAATGAGCCTATTTCAGAGTCACAAAGTGGCCACAAGTCTTCAACTGATCTGTATTGTGATTTCTAGTTCGCTGGGACACATATCAGACAGTGGATCTCTTCTCCCTTTGTGTCTGAATAGGAATTAGGTAGCTAGGCCTCCTCCAGGGAATAGAAAGCATCCTAAGGGACTCCTACTAGACCATTCTCAGTGGTTTTCTTGTGTGGGAGGGAACCACCATACCCTTGTGTAATATGTACTTCTGCAAAGGGTGAAAAAAAATAACACGCCTACCTCATATGTAGCTTCACTCTTTCTTCTTTAAGGCAGTATTTTTGATGAAAAAAGAACTTGGTGGCAAGATAAATTGCATTCTACCAGTTAGTCACTGAAATCAGATCCCATTTTACTAAGTACGAAAGGTATAAAAGGGGCAACTATCGACACTGCTGGTACCTGTCCAGTTCATTCAGAGTTTCAAGAGAAGACTGAAAAAAATTTACCACTTGCTAAAGGTATTATAATAATGAATAAGTTACAGTAGATTTAGAAAAAAAGTGACATATTTAGCTCTATGGTACAGTAGCTTTACTGATCTATTATAATTTTTTGTTTGTTTTGGTGTAGGTTGGAATTAACTTGTGAAAATAGTTTCAGTGCACCAAGGAGCACTTGCCTTTTCCTGAATTGAGCTTACCTTTGAGATTATATTTTAATTATTTTAAATTGGTCAGGCATGGGGATAATTGATCCTCAGGGAGAGTTTTACTCGCTGTAAGGCTAAGCTAACCTTCCTGTGCATGCCCTAATCTTCTAAATATCCCAAATAACCCAGTGCCTGCTCTATAATAATATTATATTTCCTCTGTTATAATGTTGGAATACTCTATACTTTATTACAATTTCTATTATTTGTCTTATGGAACACACTCTAAGAATAGAAATTATGACACATAGTAGGTACTCAATATATAGTTGCTGACTGACTGGATAATCATCCGTCATAATTATTTTGAATATTCACTTTTTTTTCAAATTCCTTAGTGCTATTTCATGACAAGTATTCATTGTGCCTATAAAACAAAAATCTTTCATTTTTAAGTTGAATTTTTGTTAACTTAATTATTATACTATTAGGATAATTTTATGAATTATATACTTTAGCATATGAAATGTTCATCATTTATATATCGTTATTAGAATATTATACACATAGAAGATGCTCAGTATGTATTTATAGAGTGAAAAATAACTTTTATTTTTAATCTTAAATTTTTAAATTTATTTTCTTCTATTTGAGTTACTTGCAATATTACTTTCAGTAATTTCCAAAATAAAAGGCAGATTTTTTTTTCAGTAGGAAACAACTGTAAGAAAACTTATGCAAAATATTTGCAGTGGCACAAGACTAAATATAGTTCTTAGATCCCTCAGCAAAATTTTTCAAAGTGCTCTCCCATTCACATCTCTAGCCATTAGACAAATTTATCATACCCCTAACTTCCTCTGTTTCTGTGGCTATTCAAGCAACCTCCAGGGAGGTAGCTATATCTGTGACTTAAGCTCTTATCTATCTTCTCTCAGTATAGTTTTAAACATCCCTCTCCTATGTATATTTGACCTAGAGTCACAAAGAAATCACCCCTTAATAATGTCTTCTCTTTCCTTCAAAAGCATACATGATGTTTTTGATTCCAGGAGATCTTAATGAAGAAATATTTTTCATTGATCCCAATAATGATGGCCTGAGATTTCCCATAGCTATTCTGAAAGGCTTGGGATCCATGAACTCTACTTGAGGTCTAGCAAGAGAAGGTAGAGCCTGTGACATTGAGAGCCCTCTGTCCTGAAATCTCAGATGACTCATGAGGGCAGAAGTCCTCCATGGCTGTCCTCTTAAAAAGACGAATTGGGACCACACAGCTGGTCTCTCGGGAGGTGGGGAATGCACTAGCCACAGGAAAGGAGCAAAATGAACTCTCAGAAGACCTACAATTCTCTTGGTATTGGTTTCATGGCACCAACATTTCTGTTATTTGCTTTTGGAAAATGAAAACTCAATTTTTTAGTGAGAATTCTCACCATAAAATACCATTTTCTGTTCTGATATCCCTTTTTAGCTCTTTGTAGAGTCAGTTATGTTAACTGCTTTTTCTTCTCTGAATGAGTGTTTCAGACATTGATTGCAATGACTTGCTTTTCACATCATAATCCAAGATGATAGGGACTTCAGCAGGAAACTTACTTCACTTCCCTCAAATAACTGTCTGCATTATCTTCTCTTCTAAACTGTTAACAGGCTATTCACTGCCTTTTGAAATTGTGTGGTAGATGTGGGAAATACCTTCTATATGCTCTTCTAATTTTTGGACGGTGTCAAGGGGCACAATTATTAGAACCTGCCCTAAGCACACTAATAGCTAGTTACACCATTGGCTGAAACATTATCTTTGCTTCTCTTCCTGTTGAAATTTGCTTCCAAACCACTTCCTGTTGTTGTCTTCTAGTTCCAAACTCCCAAATTCAATGTTTCTTCACTATGATTTATTTATAACGGAAACTGCCCCAATAAACACATTGCTTACAAGAATATCCTTGACCCATCCAGTTGTCCAGAGGTATTTTTCAATTACTATAGAACCATTTAGTATTACTTTATCTGATACAACTCTCCACAAAAACTGAAGCACAATATCTAGAAGGCAGAGTTTTTGGAAGCAAGGGCTGTATCTTTTCATCAATGTATGTCCAGTGTCCAGCACTGTTATCTTGGATATGATAAGCACTTACAAAAATCTCTTTGAATGACTTAATAAATGAATAAATAAGTGAATAATGAAAATGTGAAGAGCAGTGTCTCCTTTTATCAATCCTGTAGATTGAAGCTAACAGGTTCAGCTATTGAGAGACCTGTGGTGAGTTAGGTGCTAAGAAAAACATTATAAGTAGGGTACGGAGTGGGACTGAAAACCTTATCTAATCAATAATTATAGGGTAAACACAGAAGCAAATTATCAGAGTTCTCAAAGAAAGCCAAAACAAGCAAAAAGAGAAATAGAGAATTTTAGATTTTTTTACATTTAAACATTTTATAGTATTGTTTCTTAAAACTCAGATACAGTAATCAAGCTCCGTTCCAGCAAACTCACTTTCACTTGTTAGCACAGGCAGGGGTGAGGATGGGCGGCAGTGAGTGTGGTGGTATCAGCTATGGTACAAGCAGAAAACAACTTGATTAGTTCCACAAGTCATCCTCAGTTGAACAGAAAAGTGAAGATTCAGCACATCTACACAACCAACAGAAGAAAGAAGTACATGATGCAAACAGCCCTGCAGGAAGGCATATCAAAGAGCTACCATATCCACCAATTAACAGTGAAATATTATTCCATAGGGACTTAGCAAATTAATGCTAAAGGGAATTGTATATTCTTTAATATATGTTCATTTAGAAGAATGTAAAATTTTTTCCTTATTAATGAATGTCTCCAAACACTCAATTTATCGCCGTAGGTTGGTGTCAGCTTTCTGTTGCTACTCTAACAAACTACCACAAACTTAGTAGCTTAAAACAACACTAATTTATTATGCTACAGTTTGGGAGGTCAGAAGTTCAAAATCAGTCTCACTGGGCTTAAAGACAGGCGTCAGCAGAGCTGGTTCCTTTTGGAGTCTCTGTAGGGGAATCTATTTCCTTGTCTTTTCCAGCTTCTGGAGGAGACCTACATTCCTTGGCTTGTGGCCCCTTCCTCACGTTATTCAAAGCACATTACTCCAATCTCTGCTTCCTCATCCTGTCTCTTCTCTGACTTTCCTGCTTCCATCTTATAAGTGCTCGTGTAATTACATTCGCTCACCTGGGTAATCCAGGCTACTCTTCCCATCTCAATATCCTTAACTTAATTCCACCTTCCATGGAATGTAAGGTAATAAATACACAGGTTCTGGGGATTCATATGTGGACATCTTTAGGGGGCCCATCACACAATTAGATTAGTATGAAAGAAGTCAGTTAAATGTGAGGAAGGATAAGAAAATGAAGAAAGCCTCCCAGCAACAACAACAAAGAAAGTATTATTGCTAAGAAATTCCTTCGTACCTTCCTAGTATTTGGTCTAGTTTTGAACTAGAAAATAAGATGTATAATAACACTCTATAAGAATAATATAATTCAGTGTCTAAAGATCTGGACATGTCCTTCAAGAGGAAAATTCTCCAATAATAAATAGCCATGAAGAAGCAAAGTACTCTTTCACTTTTACAATAGTTTGCTGCATTAGGAAAGAACCTGTTTTGTTCTTTAAAGGGATCCAGAATCTAAAAGTAGAAATAAAACCAGCAGAATTAGCAAAAGCATCCAGTCTGCAAGGGCACAAGAAATCAGCCACTGCAACTGCAACAGGGCAACGTCAAAACAGCCTCAGACATCCAGTTATTGGAACATAGCGTCAGTGTGAGACCCTTATAATTTCTACCGAGTAGAGTAATAATACTGAGGCTGTCAGTATGCTGCTAGAGGAAAAGAATGCAAGGGAAGAAAATCAATAGATCCAAGAGTTTGATATATTGAGAAACTAGAAACCAACTGTGGCTAGCATTTTTTGTCATTGTATAATAGAGGAAAAATCAGAAACCTGCTATTACACACTGCTGGTAGCATTCTGTCTGAAAAAGCATCTCAGTGTGAGAATTACTAAGTGCCTCTTCCCTGAGAACAAGTGTGAACCAAGAGATAACCCAGCATTTCAGACAGTATCATTTCCTTAGGGGAGAAAGTAGGGGGAAAGTAAAGTCAACCGTGACTAAAGTTGTGTTTGACACTAAGAAACAAGACCAAAATGAGTGAAAACATTTCTAAAATATCTTTTTGTAAATGCATAGGCAAAGTTAGAATACATGTAAGACTTAGGTCACGGCCTCTGTGTGTGTCATCTCCACACATTTTCTTTTCTTTGTGAAAACAATGTCTACATAGTCTCAACCAATAGTGCCAATATTGTAATGAATTATGAGTACGGTTCATGCCTATTTTTAAGGAGATAGATGCTCATTTCTATGAGATTTTTGCTCTGTGGGAAAGTGAGTAGGAAAACAAAAGCAATTTTTTGATATGTATATGTATAACCTTGCCTATGATGTCCATGTAATTTTTAGCAATAACTTTATGTGACCTTAAAAGGAAGAGAAGGCTTCTAACTAAGAGGGAAGGCTATAGGGTCAGATCTGGGATTGAATTCCAGCTCTGTCACTTAAAACTTTTAAAATCCAGATTCCTCATTTGTAAAATATAGTTAAAGCCACATTGTTTTGAGAACCAAATGACATGAACACTGTGAAACGCTTACATAGTGCTTGGCACATAGAATACTTAAAACAGAGTAGCTGTTAACAGCAATATTAATAAAACAAGAGTGAACAAATAAGTAAAGGGGCTAAGCTGTTACCTCATAACTTTTGAACAAGAGCTATGTTCTCATTCCGTACCTGAAACAAAAACAAACCTAGAATAATTTTTGAACTCTAGTAGATTTTTAAAGATTTTCTAGCACAAAGTCTTAACCAATGAAGTAGTTTTAAAAAACAGCCCATAATTTTAAACACATTTTTGTTTTTATTTTACCAGGATCACATGGATATAAATTGTGGAAGTGAGCATCTGAAAACATACTTAATTATCCTATGTACTGTAAGTCTTCTATGTGTATTAGAGGAGACAGCGTCATAAAATTGTATAGCTGGCAGAGACTCGAATATAATTATTCCAATTTCCTCATTTAGCTGAGATTATGCAAGGCTCAGAAATATTGAGAATTGCCCCGGTTGCCCAGATAGTGAGGTGGAGAGTCAAGATGGCATCCGCAGCCTTCTGACTTCCAGTCCGGGGTTCTTCAGACATGTGACAGATACAGTTTGCTATCTAAAGACTATCCTTCTTTGCAAATCTTTGTGTGCTGGGGGGGGGAATGAGCATTGTGTATTTCCGTAGAACAAACTGGGATGCCTTTGAAGATGTGGACACTTAACAGGGGAGCGGGAGCTGGAATGTGTATATCACTTTCTCCTCAAAATCTTTGTCAGGGCTTCCCTGGTGGCGCAGTGGTTGAGAGTCCGCCTGCCAATGCAGGGGACACGGGTTTGTGCCCTGGTCCAGGAAGATCCCACATGCCGTGGAGCGGCTGGGCCCGTGAGCCATGGCCGCTGAGCCTGCGCGTCTGGAGCCTGTGCTCTGCAACGGGAGAGGCCGCAACCGCGAAAAAAACCAAACCAAAACAAAACAAAAATCTTTGTCACAGTATCTTTTGTGAAGAAGATACATCACTTAGGGCATAGTCTCCCCAATGGATTGGTTTAAGAAGACTTATGCTTTCCTGAGAACTGAATTCCTGGAACTCTTGACCAAGAGTTGCACCCTGCAATCCAAACCTTCTGTCTTTACCTTATTGTACTGCGGTCTGTTGGTAAACAGGCATTTGTAGAAGACAGTAAACTTGTCACTATGATATTATTTCATAAATTAGATAATATCTTTTGCTCCATTATTTCAAATACAGGAAATCAACTTAAAGTTAATAATGAGGTTAAAGGAACAATTGGAAAGCGGATAAAGATACCTATAATAGTTTTCAAAATTTGCTGACATTTCTCCAAGTTTACTTCATTATGGTATAAAATGTAAAAAAGTACAGTTATGTGAAAGAAAAGTTTAACATTTTGATACTTTGACAGTTGATTTTCTAAAAAAGACTTTGTGAGGTAAATAATTGGTACACAAGCCTCCCTCCTAGGTTTTTTTTCTAAAAAGAGGGAGAGGGACATTTAGGCGTGAACGATTACCGAAACTTCAAATTGATCTTCAAAAATATTTTTAACATCAGAACGTAAATTAGTAATTTAGAGATCCTTGAGAGAACAAAGGACATTTATTTTAAGGCTCTGGGGGAAACTCTTGAGTATTTCACAGTCTTTAAAGCAAACAAACAAAGGACCTATTTAGATCCATAACTTATTATTTTTTTACTAGGCCCGTTTCTGACTTGGAGCAGGAATAGGAAATAAATTTTTAGAATTTAAAAATCATTTTATAATTTATGGCTCTAGCTTAAAATTTCTGGGCAAAATGCAATATCAGAAACAAACAGTGAACCAACCCAAAAAACCCTCCAAACAAACAAAAAAACCAACTATGTATCTACACCTACATCTTTATACCTTTACTGATACATCCATATCTGTATGTCTATATCTCTTAGTCCCCTTTTCCAGCAAGTGTCTACTTCTGGTATCCCTGTTCCTGGAAGTGGAAGCATTGTGGAAGCCCTTGAATGGGACAAGAAGGGCTACAGGAACAGGTAGCCTAGCTCAAAAAATGTCCTGAGTGAAAAGATGAGGCGGGAACAGGACCAGAGAGTGTTAGGAGAAACCAAAGCGTCCTAAAAAGGAGGCCCGAGCAAGCCCTTGAGCAGTTTCACTTCCGCGGGGCGCCCAGCGTGGCGAGCCCTCGCCCTGAGGCCCGCGCCCCGGGGCTGCGTTTCCGGGACCTCGGCCGCAGCCGCCGCGGTGGGAAGCGGGCTGAGGACGGTCGGGGGCCCGGAGACCAGCTCGCGGAGAACCTCAGACCGGGAGAGGCCGGGCTCGGCGGGCACCTGTCCAGGCGCCCGGGCTTCAGCAGCCGCGATGCTGCCAGCAGCGCCGGGCCGGGCGGGCGGGAGTCGGGAATGGCCCGCAGGCGGCCCAGCGCCCCGAGGTGGGTGTGCGCGCGGCCGGGCGGCCGGAAGGAGGCCAGCCCGCCCCGGGGTCCCGCGGAGACTGCGCCTCGAGGCCGCGGGACCACGGCTGCCGCTCCGCCGCGCAGCCGGCTTCTGTCGCGGGCTCCTTGCCGGGGGAATCGGGACGCGACGCGTTGGGAGCGCTCCTTTAGTCTGGGCGGCGTGCCACCGCCGGTGCCGCAGCTTCTGAGTAGCTGGAACTTTCCCGAGCACCCGGGACAGGCTCCTCTAGTTTCTAAAATCAGCTTGGAACGTGTTTTAAAGTTATGCATCAGCCTAAAACTTTTGTCAACATGGCAAACCTGCCCTTTGGTAGCATCGCCCGTTTACCAGCCGGGTCTCCCAAAATCCAATCCGGTAAATTTGGCCTGTGACTTACTAATCAGACAGGTTACTTTCTGTAAAAACTCGTCGAAACACAGATTTTATTAACTTGTTGAAAGGAAAAGCAGTCCGTTCGGTTGAATACATAAATGCATTTACGGGTCAAACAGAAGTTAAGGCACTTGTTTTCATTCCTTTTTCAAGTATGTCAAATGCATTTGTGAATTGTACACTGATGATAAAAAGTGTTCAGTTTTGAAAATTAAAAACAAAAGGCTTCACTTGGATATTAAGATTCCTGGAGATGTTCACACTGAGATGTGCGATAAGAAAATCTGAGTGAAATTCTATTAATTTGCTGAATGGAGTTTCTCATAGCTTATTAGCATTTTGTTAAGTAATGAAATTATGGCTTTAGCTGTTTCTCTTAGCAAGTGTTTTTTTTCATATATAAATTTTAAAAGACTGCTTTTCAGTTAAAATGGGGGTATTTGTGGCAATGGAAATGGCAAGAAAGGAATTATATCTTAATACGTTAACTTTCTAAATGTTAAACATTATTCTGAAAACTGTGGTCTGATGGACTGCATCTGTGCTTGGTTCAGTAAATAAACCAGCCTTGTCTTTTGAACCTTGAGTAGGTTAGCTCTTTTGTAATTTCAACTGAACAATTTAGTTAAATAGAATCAGCTACAATTTGTTTGAAACTTCTAGATGGAGCACTTTAGCCAGAACATGACTATTATTTCACTTAATACTCAAGTAATACTTTGAGGTATTTGCTATTGTGAATAATGCTGGAGTGATGTGAACCAACTTTTGTCTCATCCTGAGTATCCCTGTTCCTCCCATGCGTTTCCCCCCATCTCCTTTGGTCCCTCCAATATGGTATTTATTACTTGCTTCATTTGTCTCCTCATCTGGCACAGGTAATGACACTTTTCTTATACTGAGCTATCTTTTTGTTATTAACCCATGCCATTCCTAGATATGAAGAGTATTCTAAAAGAACTATTTCTGATTAATCGTTTTTTAAAAAATGGATACCTTTCCGTGTGACCTCTGTGTCTGCTTTGGGCAAGTGTCTCCACAGCATCTTAGACTTTGGCTTAATGTGACACATTAAGGGTCAGTTAGTCCAACTGCCTCATTTTAGACATGAGAAAACTGAGACTCAGGGAGTGATTTGCCCACAGTCCCATAACCAATAACTATTTGAAGATCCTGTTCATCATTTCAGCAACAATCTTTACCTGCCCACCCCCAAGACTTGTGTAGTGATATGAGTGTAAAATGGGCAAACACAGTTTAAAGTGGTAAATACAGTTTCATGCCTATGAAGATTATATGTCTAGCATTAGGTATATTGTGTATTTGTAATGACAATATCTTGTGTTTACTGCCATCAGAGAAATCTTTGAGTGTCCAACTTGTCCTTTAATGGAAGCAGAAAAGATACGATACCCAGAACTAAGACAGTGTGAAAATGGTGCACAGTGGTGAAAATTCCGCTTAGACTTTATTTTCTGGCTTTATGTTTAACTAGATACTGTCCACTAATGTCCAAAAGAGAAATTCCTTCCTTGTTTTATTCCAAAACTAATGATGGTTTAAATTTAAACTGCTACCTTCAATAAGGACTGTTTATTAAAGCACAGATTGCTCCCTACCCCATAGTTTTTGTATTTTTTATTAATATTATTTGATGCCTCTGATGAAGAGAGAGATCAGTTGTTAGGTTAAAAGCAGAAAGCATCTGTCCTGTCTCACATCTTAATATGTTAACTTTCTAAACGTTGAACATTAACATTCTGAAAACTGTGGTCTGATGGGCTGTATCTTTGCTTGTGAGAAACATGGTTTGTCTAGGTCTTTCCTTTGTGTCCTAAAGTTCTTGAAGATTTGAAGCTCTTTACTCTTAACTACAGTCTTCCAACATAGCCAACAAGGTAGATTTCTCCTACCAGGGAAATACCCTATTTAACTCTAGTGGCTGGTAAAACTTGCTTTCTTCAGACCAGCGAGAAAGGTTCTGAGATAAGCTTACTTATGCTGAGATTTTAAAGAGAGGTAGCTCTCTCAGGGCCTTTTTACTTTAATATGGGATAATTCTGTAATATTTACTTGCTTAGGATTTGAGGCGTACATAACAGCATACTGGACGTCGTACTTGGGGTAGCAGAGGGACCTTTCTTGCCACATGTATCTGAACATGTGCTTTAGGTGATCATACCCTACTTATGATGGCCTCTGGGCTCAGACTGCTTCAGTCCAGCTTCATTGCATATCTGCTTTGCGATCTTGGATAAATCAATCAATCTGTCATTATCCCAACTGGTCCATTAAAAAAGCAAAAGTGGGTACAAAGCAACATTTATTTGAAAGAATGTTTTTGAGGATTAAAGGAGAAAATGCATGTGAAGTGCTTTTCAGGGTGCCATAGCAAAGAGTAATTGCTTGATACGTGTTAGTTTTACTTCCTTGGTCATTGGTCAGTAGTGTCATATTTACATGTAAAAGATAGAGTTCTTATTGAGAAGCTGCCTCATGGTGACTTGGGGAAAAACTTAAAAGAATGAAGCCATCAAACTCCCACACTAAAAAAATTTGGGAGTGTGACTTCTGTAGTAAGATATTGTCATAATCTTGGGGAAATAGTGTGGTTAATAGTTCTGAGAGGAGAAAAAGAAGGAATCCACAATGAGAATAACTAAGGATAGATGGATTAAAAGGGTTTCAACTAGGGCAGTTACAGGAAAGAATAAAGCGGGAATTTAAGAGGACAAAATGAGAGTGTGTTTTATTTCCCCATATCACAGAGTACCAATTGTGACCCAGTTAAAAAAAAATAAATGTATGTGAAAAAAATAAGCATCAAACATAAAATTGTGGGATACTTCATCAAATTATAAGAAGATGGAAGATCTATTTTACCAAAATATTTACTGTTGGGTTAAAAAAAATCCAATGTAAAGAATATCATTCCTGCCAAATATAAATCACATGTTTTGAGAATTTAAATGGCTTTTGCCCGATCATCTAAGTTACAGTTGCTATTTTATTACTTTCTTTATAAATTATAGAATATCTTATAGTAATTTTGGAGACAACTATGAAATAAGAATAGGAAGGACAAACATTCTGGAAGTTATTATTTAAAAATAAGTTATTATATGGCCTTGTAATTCTTTCCTGTTTTAAATGTAAAGAATGGTATCTAAGTTTTACTGCAGACACTGAAATAGTCCAGGTGGTGAAAATAACAGATATTGTATGGACTTATACCCTCCTGTATTTATTTTTGACTCAGAGAAAAATAATGAGCCTTTTAGACCTTTACCACTGAACAGAAATATCATTGTTGCTTCCAAGTGCTCCAAATTGAGATAATCCAGAAAGACCACTTCCCTTTGTAATCATAAGAAGTAATTCATCATTGCCTTGTGGTCTTTTGTAAGATTTTCTTTGCTCCAGTTTATTAAAATAAGTTTTGTTTTATCATATTAACCATGTGCCATATTTTCCTTTCTTTTAAGCTCCTGTACCTCTTTTCCATATTAGTAATTCTCATTGCTTCATGATTTATGTGTTCCATTTTATAAGGAAGACATACTGAAAAGTGTAAGAACAGTTCCTGACTTGGAATTTCATTTGCCTGATTTCGTTTGGTCATGATGTACGCTGAGGTGTAAACTTCATCCTTTGGTCGGGATCAATATCCTCATTCCCTTTTTGTTTGAATTTATCCTTAGGATCATGTCTCACTTTCAGAAGAAGACATAGTGTCAGACCACTTGAAATTTTGGCCTTCTTTTAATAGCTACCATTTATTACGTTTCTACTTTGAATTCATATCATATAGATATCACATTACCTTGACAGTTGAGAGCATCAGAGGATTAGCACCTACTTTGGACAAGAAGTTATATTGTTCCATATAATCATATGAAAACATTTAATAATTCATTGTGTTCTTTCATTTCCTAAAAAAACGTGTAATTTTTGTTTTAGGGTTTGGGGTGGAGGGTGAAGCACCAACATCAAAGATATGGAGAAACAAATCATATCAAAGTGGTAGGATTCTATAAAATCATGGAACTGGAATGACACATTGTAGAGCAGGGCTCCCCAACTCCCAGGCCGTGGACCGTTAGTGGTCCGCAGCCTGTTAGGAACTGGGCCGCACAGCAGGAGGGGAGCAAGGGGACACTTCACTGCCGCTCCCCATCGCTCGCATTATCTCCTGGACCACCCTGCCCCCCGCCCAGCCAGCGGAAAAATTGCCTTCCACGAAACCGGTCCCTGGTGCCAAAAAGGTTGGGGGACCACTGTTGTAGCGTATTTCTTGTGACTGTATGAAGAATCCCTAAAATTTATACATTTTCTACATTGGCCAATCACATTTTATTTAGATTTAGTAGACCCATGTAATTAAAAAAATCTCAGGAGACAACTACAGTTTTAATACAATTCGTGAACTATTGGGTCACAGTTGGGAAAGTGAGTGAGATAAAACTGAAGCAAAAATCTACTTTGATTTCAATTAAGGAGATAATTTCCTTAATTTCCTCATTACTTTTCAGTAAGAGTTTAGAACTTTCACTACTCCAGGCACTTCTCTGTAGACCAGAGGACCCTTCCTTTATCATATCCTGTCCATCCATACCTATGTAAAATGGGTAGAACCATGGACAGCCCAGATTCCACAAACAGTTACTTTGGCCAAGAATAGGCACTTGATTGAAAGGCAGCCAGTCCGTGGACTGCTTCATGACCAGTGATGTGTGTTGTCTGGCACACACGTTTAAAGGTTTGTTGGCCTCAACCAAGCCCTTCTTTCAAACAAGAGATAATGAGACTGTTGTCAGGGGAAGGTTGATGTTTGATGATATACAGTAGAGGCTGACAGCTAGTTGACTCATGTGCAAGGTGGATAATTAGAAAGAAGACGAGAAGAGAGAATTAAGGAGCACTGAAAGACAAAGAGAGGAGTTTTAGTTTCTGACTTCCCATTTCCAGACCAAGTAAGACCCAGCTGCGCTTGTTCTGATATTGTCTGTTCATGAAATGCCTGTGGTGTCCTTGCAATGACCTTCTCTTTACATGGACTAATTTGAATGAGCTTCTCTTCTTTGGAGGAAAAAAAAGAGTTTGGGTTAGAATAACTTTATTTCTCAAACACTGCCACTCCTGTTCACAGAAGCTTCTTCTCTTTTAGAAAGTTGTTATTATTGTTCAAGTGATGTCTTCTATGCATCTTCCATTGAAAGTTAAAACAATCTGAGAATTAGGTCTATTCCTTTTATGTGCTGAAAGTAGGGTGCCTTATGAGTAAGTCTTGTGTTCCTCTAGATAAGAATATTTGGAGTTTTCTAGCTTTATTGTTGATATTTGAAGAAACCGCATGCAGCTATTTTTGTCTCTAAACTTGAAGTCTCTATAGTTGGTGAGGAAATACTTCATTCAAAGGTTAATATTATAAGAATTAAGCACTGTTAAGAAGTCTAGAGTTTTGCATTATGTACTATAGTTACAGAATTACGTTAATTATAAAATTTAGCAATAGACTTTTTGTTTTGTTAATTCTGTTTTTATTTATCTGAAAAATTTACAGCATACTGTTTCTGACAAATTTTTAGAATGTATTGAAATTGAGGCACACAGAGAGGATGCTTATGACATTTATCTTGGTAAAAAAGGAAGAGAAGATACAAAAGCAGCATAATTTACTGACTATTATCGCAATCCCCCGGCATATGATGAAAAATAGCATCACTGACAGGCAATTGTGAAAACTTTATACACACTGTCAGCGGATTAATATCAATCTGAAGCAGTGTAATCAGCATTGTACTTCAGAGATTGGTCCTTGATTAAGATATTTTTTTTAGTAATAGAGTAGAAAGTTTAGTATCCTCATTAGGTTACAGATGATATGTTAATAATGGGGTTAATGATCATCTTGGAAAACAAGATTAAATTCAGTGTGCTCTTACCAAACTGGGGAGATAGGCACAAATTAATGAAGTTCAGGTGTGATCAATTAAGTGTAGTGATGTAGATGAAGGAATTAGGCTCAGAATGATAAAAGATTTTCAGGTTTTGACAAGGGTACATTCACAGTCTTATAATGAGCCACAGGGAGAGTTGCAGAAGAAGAAGCTGGAAAAGTAAACGGAAACTAAATTACATAAATCTGTGAGCAAAGTTCCCTAAGTAAATATAATGAGTAGCTATTGAAGAGTTTTAAAACAGAAGCATGACATCACTAGATTTTGGTTTTTAGAAGATCACATGAAAGGCTATTCTTCTTCTGAATCACCTTCTAAATCAATGAAGGTGAAAATAAGAGAATTTATAACCTAAAAAAAAAAAGATCATGTAACCTGCTTTTGGTACAACAAATTGGAAGAGGTCAAAACAATGGAAAGGTTTTGAACAATTAGGAGTTTATCAACCAGTAAAATATAGGGAGAAGTGGACATGTTTATTAAGAACTATTACTTACATACTTTTTGTGGTATAGTAGGAGATATAGAACCTGAGGGGGAAAGAGATGTGAAGAATCAGTCTTAGGTTTGTGGCATGGAAAACTTGGAGGGTCATAAAGCTGTCGTTTACTCCAATGGAAAAGATTGAAAGAGCAGGAGGAAACGGTAAGGGCATGAGAACATCCAATTTCAATTTTGCGTATATTATATTTGGGATATCTGGGAAATATTCAAGTAGCGATGTCAAGTAAACATTTGATATTATGATCTGGAGCTCAGAAAGGCAGTTCAGGCTGGAGATATAAAATTGGGGAAAATACAGTCTTTAAAACTGCATCAGTAAATAAGATAACAGAAAAAAAAAGAGTTTAGAGTAGAAAGAAAAGATGACCCAGGATAAAGAACCATGTAAAGCAAACATTTAAAGCATTGATAGAGCGAGAGGAGTTACCCAATATGATTGAGGAGAGGCTAAAGAGAAAAGGAGGAAGATAAGTGTAAAACGGCAAGAATTCAAGAATAAAATGTTTGGGGAAGGCAAGAATGGTGAACTGACTCAGATTCTTTGAATAGGTCAGGTAAATTGAGGACTGAAATTTAGCCAATGGATCTGGCACCTTGAAACTTAAGATGACCTTAGAGAAGTAAGTAGCTTTAGTAGAGGGGATGCGAGTTGAAGGGTGAAGGTAGATGAGGATGTGCACGCCATGTAGACAACTTTTTAAAGCGTGGCTGCCAGAGTGTAGAAAGGAAGTAGCCACTGCAGGAGATGTGGGCCAAGGAAAGAATTTTATTTATGTATATATTTTTTTGTTTTAAGATCTGTGCTGCTATAATGATTTACTTGTACTCAAAAGCTAATAGCACTACACCAAAGGGGATTTTCTCCTGTGAAAACTTTCAAAGACAAGTTCCATAAATTCCATTAGGAACACATTTTAATGTATAGATTTTCTTATGTGTTTAAATATTCTGTTTCATTTTTTCCCTTACTTCTTTCCTTCTCTTTTTCCATGTTTCCAGAGTGCTTCTTCCTCCTCCTCTCCTCCCCTTCCTTCTCCTCCTTCATTCCTTTTCCCTCTCCCCACCTCCTTCTCTCCCTAAGCATCAGTGTTAATGGAAAATAACATATTTCTTTAGAAACTTTGTTTCTAAAACTTTTCATATTTCATAGAAACTTTGTTTCAATGCTAGATTATTCCATAGCTTTATTTTTTGTTGATCATCCCGTCCTTTTTATCCAAATTGGAATCAATGCATCACTATTATAATCATATCTTTGCACATGCTTCAACTCTCACCCACCTCTTTTTGTCATACCCGCTTGATAAAACAGCAACCCTACATAAGTCTATCCAATTGTATTCTTCCTGTCCGAATCCACATAACTGAATGTTGCTAAATAAAAGCACATTCAAGCAGGTTGGTATAGTTATAAATGTTGACTGTTCTTGTTACATGTTAGTTGTGTCATAGAAGATTTTGATAATAAATGACAGTGAGCTCAAAATTGCATTCCCTGACAAGGGTGTAGAATGCAGATTTGTTCTGTGATGTCAGATCAGTGAAATCTTACATACTTTCTGTCTGCTGATGGGCAAAAAACACTGTACCATGCTACCTAACACTGTATACACTAGATAAGGTGGCTCTTGAGCGCTTGAAATACAGCTGGTTCAAACTGAGATGTGCTGGAAATCTAAAAACACACACTAAAAAAAAAAACAAAAAGGGCTTCCCTGGTGGCGCAGTGGTTGAGAGTCCGCCTGCCAATGCAGGGGACACGGATTCGTGCCCCGGTCCGGGAAGATCCCACATGCCGCAGAGTGGCTGGGCCCGTGAGCCATGGCCGCTGAGCCTCCGCGTCCGGAGCCTGTGCTCCGCAACGGGAGAGGCCACAACAGTGAGAGGCCCGCTTACCGCAAAAAAACAAACAAACAAACACACGCACACTAGTTTTCAAAGATTTAGTACAAAAAAGTAGAATATAAAATCTCTCAGTCATTTTTATATGGATTACATTTTATATGGATTACATTTTATATGGATTAAATATATTGCACTTACTGGATTAAATTAAATATATTACTATAATTAATTTTACCTGTTTTTATTTTTGAAATGTAGCTGTTACAAAATTAAAATTACATATGTGGTTAGCATTTGTGACTTGTATTTTCTGTTGGATAGCAGTGCTCTCAGCTTTCAAAAAAAACCCCAGTTAAATCCATTAAAGGTTTGATTTCTCCCTTATAAAATATTGTTATATAAATATTACCAGATAACTGTCATAAAAACGGTAACGTAATTCACAGTCCCTCCAGCAGTTTAAAGAGACCCTCTTCCCATTCATGCCCACCCACAGAAGGTATATTAATAGTGACATTTCATTATTATTTGAATGCTAGGTAAAATTTAACTAGCATTTTTTCATATCATTTACTCATATTTCTATCATGTCTTCTGTCTTAATAATTTATAAGAGCACATTGTAAGATCATACTGTAAGAACATATCATATACTTTATCTTATGGATGACAGATACTTTTCTTTATCTTAGTCTTTCTAAATGATTTAGATTATGGTGTTTGTTGCCACTGAATATATTTTAATGCTCATTGGTTCAAATATGCTTATATTTTCTTTCCTAGTTCTGTTTCCTGTCTTGGCTGGAGAAGTCTTATAAACCCCTAAATGACCAATGTCACTTTCTACATTTTTTTTCTAGGATTTAACTTTTTATAGTTGCATGTAGTATGCTTGGGATTTATTTTTGTTTATAGCATGAGGCTGAAATCCAACTTAAGTTTTTCTTTTTTTAAAAAAATAAGGGCAGCCAATTGAGAAATCAACATTTATTAAAGGAACCCTACTCTTCCAAATGAATTGAAATACCACTGTTGCCATACAGCAAATTTTCGTATATCCTGGAATTTGCATTTGGAGTGTTCTGTTCTACTAATGTATTTGTTTATTCCCAAGCCAATATCTGCTAAGGAAAGTTCTCCCAAGAAATCTCCTTTTCCTTTATTTTCTTGGCTATTAATAGATATTTATTCTTCTGTTTTGCCACTTGCATTTAGAGATTATTTTGTCCACTTTTCCTTCCCATGAAACAATTGGGATGCTGTGTAACACGTTTAGAAGCATTTAATAGAAAATAATCTAGCAGTTTTAAGCAGAAAGAACTTTAAGATAGGGAATTGAGTTTTTACATAATTGATGTAAGGAGTTTGGAAATAGGCTGGGACAGTTTTCCTAAGTGTCCCGCTTGGGTGGGGGGCTGGAGCAGGGGGTAGGGGCAAATGGGGTGGTGACTGCTTTCTTATCACACCATCAGGAAGCTAGGGAATCTGGAAGGCACTGAACCAGATGTTGGCACCTGAAACACACTGGCGTCAGGACCCTAAGAATTTCTGGCTTATAAGCCATCTCCTGTTTGCTGGATCTGCACTAACAAAAACAGATGCCTTTCATTTCTTTGGAATTGCATTATATGCATATACCGATTTGGGGAGAATCAACTTGAAATTCTATTAAGTATTCTATTGGATTAATTTGGGAAGAAAATTCTGTGTGAAAAAGGTCCTAGGTTTCAGAAGTATATAGTAACTTGGGTTACTTAAATCAATTGACAAAACTGGAAACTTTCCACTCACTCATGTTACAACCACATGAAGGTTGAACTTTCCTGATGTGCTCCTGTGAACAAATGTAACAAGTCATTACTTTCTGTATTTGAAATGTCTTTCCAGGTAATATTTTATCACAAAATTAGTTCCTTGAATCATTAATTGGAAAAATGTGACCTCTGCATTGAAATTATGAGAAGGAGAAATTTTATTAGTATTAAACTGTATAAGATATTAAAATTAAAAAAGACACACAATGCCTTTTTAAAAGGAATTTAAGATAGATCTTTGGATATGCCTATAGAATATTAGTTTACAATTTATCAAAAATTTTATTTGTATTATAGAGGAAACTACTTTCCTAATCTCTCACCTGTTTCCTATACATTTTTCTAATTTAACATTGATAAATGTTATTTTACACGATAACTAAGGCTACAAGTTGTGTTCACCTTTGTGAGTTGATTATCTGTACTGATATCTATGTCTTACCTATATCAACTCAGATATGGGATCTGTCACTTACTTGTGTGACTTTGAACAGATTACTTATCTAGGATCCAATTCTTTTATATCTGGAGTGGGTAGCACCCTATTTTATAGGATCATGATGATTAAATATAATTCTGTGTGTAAAGTGCCTGGAGCATTCATGACAGGTGCTTAGCAAAAGGCAAATATTATTACATCCAGCATAAGCTGGTATTCAGCTTTCACTTTTATTGGAAGAAATGTGTTTACATGGCTCATTCCCTGCACTTCTGGTGTCACATACATATGAATCGCAGGATTGAGAGCCTCATATAAATGTTCTTTCAGTTCTCCTGTTTAATTTTTCTCAACACTATATTAAACACTGTAATATCTCAAACACATGATTCTCTGGGGATTCATTACAAACTGAACTTGATGAAACCTGTGATCTGTTATGAAAACAAATGCTGTGGTTCTATATGTGAATTGTGCGTTGTCTTGAGGAAACATAGTTAATGGGTAAAGAACATTTTTCTCATTTTGAGAATATAATTCTGTTTAAGCATTATATTTTCAAAAATAAAAATGTAGTTAATGTTCATTGCTTTATCCTTGGAGGAGACTTGGTCCACAACTGTATCATAGATTATACCCCCCCCTCCCCGGCCCCATGAAGAAAAAACGACACACAGAAAAACTGGATCATAGTGTAGTTGACTCATAATGTAGTTGACTCAGATCATACTGTAGTTGACTCTTAACTTTTGTGATAAAGGCATTTCTAATATCATCATATAGTTAGATAATAGTTGATATAGTTGTATAGGTAAAGCTTTAGTGATATATTTGAAATTGTTTAAATTATGTCTGAGCAGTGTATTCCTTATAGGGTATAAATCTATACAGTGTTTCACCTAGACCTCTAAGGGTGAGGAGAATAACAGAAAGGGGCCCCTAAGCAAATTTCTAGTTTTAAGTAACCTACAGTTCTATAATTATGGAGAGAAAGGGACAGCTTTTCTATTTTTTTTATGAGAGCCAGCCTTCCGAGAAGTTAACAATTAACACACATTTCATTTCTGCCTCTCCTTGGGAAAATATAGAAGATTCGTTAGAAAGTATGCTCGTATGTAGTACTTTATTATGTGACCTCTGAGAATAATTTTCTGATCTGGTGCCTATGAAAATCTAGGCTTAGGTTCCTCATTCTGAGTTTAAAGCCTACCTGAATCACCAAGTAGTTAGTCATGTGACTTTAGGTAACTGTTACAGGACCTCTCTGTACCTCACCAAGAAATGAGGAAAGAACACTTAGTAATACTTGCAGCAGAGCAGGTGCTCTGTAATTGATGGCCGTCATGGCTGCTGCGAGGTGAGTAGGTGAGTGGCCATGTGAGACATTATGAAGGGTGACTCATACTTCTCTTACCTGATGGTCAATACCTCAAAAACCTGAGTTCATACTTCCAGGGCTTTATTCCTTTAATACTGTGTTGCCCATATTGCTCTATAGCATATACATTCCTTGGAAAAAAGTTTTCTATGGAGGAAAAAGTTTTGAATATACATATTAGAACATTAAAATGGCCTGAGAAATTCTGCAATAAACAATGTCTCTTCAATCTCCTTGAAGCTATTGTTTCACAAATATATTTAACCGTGGGATGCTTTGTCATCTCAACACTGGTAGAGAAGTAAGTCCTTCTGCACAAAGTTATCATCCCTGTTAAATGGCAATGAGTTCTTGAGAGGATGACTCTTTCAACCAGAGACTGGTTGCACTCCTTTTAGCTGTTTTCCTCGGTCTCTTCATTCCATTATGTAAATAAAGTTCTGACCCTTTGCTGATGACCACATTTTGAAAGAGTGGGAGGGAGGGAGGCTTATAATAGAAATAAAAGCAGAAGGAGCTATACAGTAGGGAAATGACATTGGTAGACTGAGTAGGGCACACACAATTGGCCGATTTCTTTCATTCTCTTATTTTTAATTCTGACCATTCAGGTGGGACCTTTGATTACGGGATGTGCTAGAGAAAATGGGAGGAAAATCAGAAGGTGATTTTCTGTTAGGGAAAGGAAAGTGTATGAATGAAATGGAACTGGGAAAGTACACAGGGAATTCTAACATAATAATATTTTGGAATGTATTTATGAGGTTGATATTTAAATAACGTGTGCATCTTAACTGAGCAAATGATTTTACAGATATTTTCACATGTTATATCTGTAAACCTACCACTATCTCAGTAATCATGTAAGCTATGTAGATGCCTTCACATTGTTTAACTATTGGGATTTCATTCATCAGAACATTCTAAAATTAAGAGCATCTTGACTACATGGCCATAAACAGATTACCTCATGTTAGAAATGTCTGTCAATGAAACACATGTTTGATGCAAACGTATGGGCTATTAAGAGTCACCCAAATAAATTTCTGTTGAAATATTTTTCAACCTAAAACAACAGAAACTGATATAAATGCAAATAATTTAGACAGAGAATGAATTTTATGTCTTGGAGATTGACTAACTTAACAGCCCACATAGAAAACATTGTTAATATGACAATGACTTTTATTACTGAAATAGATTGGTTGCTATCTAAAGGAAGGGGTAACCTCTGGCATCCATTCAGCAGAGAAAAACACATTAATAGATGCTTCCTGATTTGCTAGTACAAAGTGTGACATTAGAGTAGCCAATTAAGTTTATGAAAAAGGATAAATAAAGGTGAAGCCATTTCTGAATGCCCTGTTTCTGAATATCCTCGGAGTCCTGTATCTACCCTTAGATAACCACCCTGGTTTCCAAATTCTTTCTCAATTGTTTGGTTTGCATATGAGCTGCCTTTGATCGTGAAAAAAAAGTCTTAAAAATTCACAGAACTATTTTTTTATTTTTTATAAATTTTTCAATTAAAAAAAATTTTTTTGACTGCATTGGGTCTGCATTGCTGCACGCGGGCTTTCTTTAGTTGTGGCGAGCAGGGGCTACTCTTCGTTGTGGTGTGCGGGCTTCTCATTGCGGTGGCTTTTGTTGCGGAGCACAGGCTCTAGGGTGCGCAGGCTTCAGTAGTTGTGGCACGCGGGCTCAGTAGTTGTGGCTCATGGGCTCTAGAGCACAGGCTCAGTAGTTGTGGTGCACAGGCTTAGTTGCTTCGCGGCATGTGGGCTCTTCCTGGACCAGGGCTCGAACCTGTGTCCCCTGCATTGGCAGGTGGATTCTTAACCACTGTGCCACCAGGAAAGTCCTCACAGAATTTTTTACACAAAGATAATTTTAAGGCATTTCTCAATATTATATTAACTTTATAAATCTGGTAACTAATAGTTTAGTATTTTTACTAAGATTTCTATAACCGTTTAATATAACTAAGAATATTTAATTAAAATATATTCTGGGGCAAATAGAAAGAGTATGATTATGGTTTAAAAGTAAATGAAATTTAATATCCTCCATGTATGTCTAGAAGATTAAATCATTGTGCTTCATTATTTTTTCTAAAATAATACATGCACATAATTGAAAATATGTAACAAAGACTGAAAAGGTAGAAAAAAGCAGTGTATGTACTTCTAGTTTTTATTTTTCTATGTTTACTTTTAATAGTTTTACTCGTTTAGCATTGTAGCTTTAATATATTTACTGTTTGTATGTGCACTTTAAAATTACATTTGTATAGCTGTTTGGTGATATGACATTTGTAAATATGTCAGCTGTGCTCTCTCCTCATATAAATCTGTTGCACAATGTTTTAAAACAAAAGAAAACAAAAGAAAAAGAAGAAAATCCACAATGATTTATTGGATAAAAGAATAGATCATTGTCCATACAAGATTATTTTAATTAATTTAAAGAAAGACTGAGAAAGACAAATTTGGTTTGATTTCACTTTTATAAAAAAACAAAACAAACTAAGCAGCATAACAAAACCGAAACAGTCATAGGTACAGAGAACAAACAGGTGGTTGCCATAGAGAAGGAGGGTGAGGGGATGAGTGATTGGTGAGAGAGATTAAGAGGTACAGACTTTCAGTTACAAAATAAATGAGTCATAGGGGTGAAATGTACAGCAAGGGGAGTATAGTCAATAATATTGTCATAAGTTTGTATGGTGACAGATGGTAACTAGACTTATGGTGATCATTTTGTAATGTACAGAAATATCAAATCACTATGTTGTGCAACTGGAACTAACATAGTATTGTAGGTCAATTATATTTCAATTAAAAACTATGTATACTCTCTTAGTCAATTGTAAGTATACAATATGGTATTGTTCCCTGTAGTCACCATGTTACCTTTAGTCACCATGCTGTACATTGCTTAACTTTTAACTGTCATTTAAATTATGATTATAAATTGGAATTATAATTTAACCTTCATTTAAATCATGATTCTCTTTCCCAGATGTTTTTCTTAGGATTTCTTAAGTTATATTGCCAGTGTTCTCAGACATTTTCCAATGCTTATGTCACTTTAGTCCCTTGAATTTATCATGATACAGTGGAAAGAGCACAGTTTTAATATTTGGAAAGGGTTTTATAGCCAAGCATGTCCCTAGTGTTGTCAGCCATATTGTTTTTTAAACATTGACAATGTAAATTAACACTTTCAAGATGCTTATGGGCCCTGCAACAACAACAAAAAAATTTAACTTTATTAACTCTTCTAAGACATATTGGGGATGGTTTTGATTGTAGAAAATTTGGGAAATATAAGGAAGAAACATAAAATCCCATTTCAGTGTACTGCCCAGACTTCATCCTGTTTACATATTGGGACATTTTTTTTAACCTGTATGTATATAACATTTTTTAAAGAAAAATTGGACCTAAAAATAATAAAGAAATAAAACAATAGTTTTTAGGAACATAGGAAAAATTTTTTTTATAGAGCTTGATTTGAAGTCAGATAAGCACAGGATCAAATCCTGGCTCTGTCACTGATGGACCTTCCTCTTTCGCAAGCTATGCAACCTCTCCGATGCCCAGGAGGCATTATGTATATTGATGATAACATCAATTATTCAGGAGAATGATTGGCTCATAACAGTAACTCAATTAGTATCTCTTATCTTAAAAGAAAAACACTACAGAAATCAAAGTTGGTTTCTCTAGGCACTTGGGAGTGAGGATATTTGTCAAGAAAGAGTGGACTAATGCCTCTATATTCTTGTGTGGGAGTAATTATCCTTCATTTATTCTGCATCTCCTGTGCTAGGGTCCAGGGATATACACAAAGTTGGCTCCAGCCCTCAGGGACTGTATTTAAGTGAAATAGGATGGGACAAAGCTGAATAGCTCTGTTTCTTTTTATCTTCACTGTAATTCAACATCAGGTGACTCAGAACCCCTCAGCCTGCCTAGATCTGAATAATTCAGTCATGAGAACCAGTATGCAGGCCGAGCAACGGCTAAGAGTGTTTTCTCTGAGTATTCAGGGTGATTCCTGATGCATACCTGCTGTTCCAGAAAGTCACCACTCATTTTAGAATGCAGTCATGAGTACGGTCTCTAGGGACCGAGTTTTGCAAATTTCAGTCATTCTCATAAGACCTTCCCCAATTTTTGGCTCCCTTTTAAGAAAAAGCTTTTCTTTAGGCTAAATTTTTTTAGCTTAAATATGATATATTTTAAAAAATTATATCACTACCGTAAATGAAATGTCATCATCACTTGCCGTAAGTAGAAGGGGACCATACAAATAAACAGATTGAAAATCAAATAATTTTGAAAACATTGTAGCTAAGGAGAAGCTCTGGGCACATGGGTCACTCTGTCTCTGATCGTGTTGGAGTTCATGAACTCACAGGAGCTCCAAACTGAGACATAGCCCTTGAAGGAGTCAGGATTGGAGAAGTACTCTAAAGGGAATGACTTTCCCTCTGTGACTTGCTGTCACAGTGTCCCAGGAGTTTGCATCCCACCCACTGGCAAATGCTGTCTCGAAAGACAGATTTCACTTTCCATTAGATTGAAAGGAAGCTTTATTTAGAGCTGACAGGTGTCAGGCACTATGATAAATGCTCCACATACTTCATCTCATTTAATTCTCACAACAACCCGTTTCATAAGTAGTATTATCCAAATGTTACAAGTGGGGGAACCAAGCTCAGAGATGGTAGTTATTTGCCGAATTTGGGCTCATGACAGCCTTACCCCAAAGCTTGGCCTCTTGACCACTGTATGCCTCTCTGAAGTAAACTCATTTCATTCTCACACAAACCCATATATACATCCATGTCAGGCAGATATTCCTCCCATGTGAATATTTCCCATTTTTTAATCAATAAAGTAGCCATATATATAGAAAGTCATCTTAATAGAAACATGTACAACATAGAAGATGATATCATTACTTATTAGTAGATCCACTTAGAAACATTCTTTACAAGAGATAGAATAGACAACCACAGTTTCCAACCGATAATCATAAAAATTTAGAAAGTTTTGCTACTTTCAAGGTCCTTGGAGATGCATGAAGTAATAGGAAGTGAAATATCTACAATGAAATGCTAGAAAAAATGTCTTTAATGAAGGCCGTCAGGGTATTTAAAATAATGAAAGCTGTAATACATATGTGATTAAAATGTATTGTAAAATGCCTGCAGTAGAGTACTTTAAGAATGCAAGGCTAATAATTTTTTTTTTTCTTTCTTCTGTACGCGGGCCTCTCACTGTTGTGGCCTCTCCCGTTGCGGAGCACAGGCTCCGGACGCGCAGGCTCAGCGGCCATGGCTCACGGGCCCAGCCGCTCCGCGGCACGTGGGATCTTCCCAGACCGGGCCACGAACCCATGTCCCCTGCATCAGCAGGTGGACTCTCAACCACTGCGCCACCAGGGAAGCCCCAAGGCTAATAATTTGCATGTGCCTAATGCTTTGCATCCTCAAAGGAATTTTCAAACCCCTGCTAATTGACTCTTAGAAAATTCTTCTAATGTATCACTTGCTTTGACTCAATAAGAAATTTAAACAATGATCTTTTAAGCTTTTTAATCAAGGTTATCCTACAAACACTGTGTGAGGAGAAGCAGAAAGCATACTTGCACGTATATCTATCTGTTTTAATTCAGAAGGCTTTGGGGAAGGAAGGGATAGAACCAGAGCTGAAAGCAGTGTTCAGATGTTGTGGTGGACAGAATAATGGCACCCCAAAGATATCTATGTCCTAATCCTCGAACCTATGAATATGTTATTCACCTGGCAAAAAAGGATTAAGGTTGAAGATGAAGTTAAGATCACTAATCAGTTTACCTTGAGAGGGGGAGAGTATCATGGATTATCCAGGTGGGTTCAGTATATTCACTAGGGTCCTTACACGTGAAGGAGCAAGGCAGCGTGTCTCTTGCTGCTGGAGACACGTACTGTATTCTGTAACAGCTTATGGAAAAACCCGAACGAACTTTTTGGGCAACCCAATAGCATGAGAAGGACTCAGCCCAATGTTGCTGGCTTGAAGATGGAGGATTGGGGCGAGAGCCAAGAACTGTGGATTGCTTCTAGAAGCTGAAAAATGCAAAAGAATGGATTCTTCTCTGGCCCTCCAGAAGGAACATAGCCCTGCCTATGTCTTGGTTTTAGCCTAGTGAGACCCATTTCAGACTTCTAACTTCCAGTACTGTAAGATAATAAATTTCTGTGGCTTTTAAGTCACTAAGTCCGTGGTAATTTTTTACAGCAACGCTAGGAAACTAATACAGATTTCTAAACACAGGTGGACTCAACAGGAGCAAAGAATTGCATTCTTTGCATGAATACCACAGATAAGACCCTATCCATCAAACATTCATACACCATCAGCCTAGTTAAAACACTGGATGTAACCGTGAAAAAATTAACTGTTATAAAACATGATATCAGTGTAACCCTGTAGTAGTCATCCTTGGTAAGATAGATACTTATTCATTATTGAAACATCTCTCTGGAATTCACTGTTGTTTTAATAGAGAAACAGAAAAAGAAAGCTCCATTATTATTTGTTCCCATCCAATGGTTTTACCAGTTTAATAATCCTTGTTGTTAATGCTGCTGGCCACTGCTGCTCTTACAGTTTTTACTAGTACAGATATGTGAACTTCTGCAAGGTGTTTACTTTTTCAGTGCCTCGTCCACCACAAGTGCAAAATGAGGTAAGAAGAGCACTTGTTCACAGGGGTGCAATGAGGTTAAAAGAAATCAGTGCTTGTAAAACACCAGAACAGTCATTGGCACATATTAGGCACTCACTACATTTTGGTAGCCTTAATTATAATTATAATTATCATCATCATCGTCATCATCCACTGCCATGCATATCAATGCTGGATACCAGGCCTGAACCCGGCATTCAGATTTAGTATTTTATCTCTAGGAATTTGGGGTCAGTATCTCCACGTTTTCAGGTAAAGAAAGAGAAATAATTTAACCAAGAAAAAACTTAACCAGGTTGAAGAACTTTAAAATGATGGAGTGAGGACTGTTCCTGAAATATTTGGCTAAACTTCTGCTAGGCTTGGTGCTAGATGCCTTCTGCTTTCAATACGCAAAGCTCTGTTCCGTCTCAACCGCTCAGAGGACAAATATAGACTGAAAGACAACTGATTTAGATGGTAACTCCTTGTAAAAGGTCACTAATGTTATTCTATGCTCCCACGTTGTTTTAATATCCGAGAACATGAACCATTTTTTAACACTAGTAGGGAATTATTTTGATGCCATTTTCTCCTAATGATAAAAATTGGGTTGGTGTCAGGCTATTTTGCCATGAAAGGAACCATATGGAATAGTTTTAGGGGTATTCTCTTGTAAAAGTAAATTGTAGAACATTTGAAAAATAGAGAATAAGATAAGAATAAAATTATAGTTATACCACAGCCCTTCACTAAGAAATAAGTATTGATAATATTTGCCTGGAATTGTAAGTTCGTGTGTACATATGTGAAAGAGCTCACATTTTATGTATGGTCTTATACTGTTCACAGTGGTTTGCATACTGATTCATGATACATTTTCAGATTTTTTTTTTATGTCAAACAGAGACTTTGTAAAATTTAAATGTTGTTTTGGATGTATACATTGTTCAATTCTGCATTTTATGATACTTAAGGATTTATTGGCACTTTGTTTCCAAGACTGTGTTTCTAATTAACCCTAGGACAAATAAGATTCTTTAGCCACAGGTCTTAATGAAATACTAAAATGAACTACCTTGTATTAAGGTAACTTGTAAAGATCCATTTCCTTTTTTTAGTACATGAATCCCATTAAGGGTAGGAATTGTGCTTCATAATCTTTATATTAAAGTCCGAACAATTGTTTTTTATAATAATCATTAAATGATTTTTAAGTAAACATATAAAAAGTATAAATGATTAGGGAATTGATATTGAGGCATTTTAAATCAACATTATGGTACTTACGGATAATTGTGGTAAGTTATCCTGTTGAATTTCAAAATAGCCGATCTGAAGATCCAAGTGATGAGAGAGAACTATAAAATGTTAGAGTAGTGAGAATCAGGATCATTGAAGGGTAAGGATGATGTCTTGTTAAATATGACTGTCCAGAGGTACTAAGAATTTCCAATGAAAGAACTGTATCCTCCAACTGTGTCTATATTTTCAAGTATCTGTTGCTGATTTTCAACTTTGCTTACAATTTTAAGCTATATTAATATATAGGAATTCCTCAAGTTCAACTGGTAAAATTTTTAAATACTAATATTATCTTACTCTTACAAGCTCAGAGAAAAAAATATAAGGGAAAATTCAGTATTTGAATAGCTTTTTCTCTACACTATATTTAAGTGTAAGTAATTAAGCAACCAGATTCAATACATAAAATAGATTACTAAAATTGTTTAAGAATAAATGTAAAACATTTATTTTCATATATTCTTTTTTTTTTTACGTCTTTATTGGAGTATAATTGCTTTACAATGGTGCGTTAGTTTCTGCTTTATAACAAAGTGAATCAGTTATTCATATACAGATGTTCCCGTATCTCTTCCCTCCCTCCTACCCTCCATATCCCACCCCTCCAGGCGGTCACATAGCACCGAGCTGATCTCCCTGTGCTATGCGGCTGCTTCCCACTAGCCATCTACCTTACGTTTGTTAGTGTATATATATCCATGCCTCTCTCTCCCTTTGTCACAGCTTACCCTTCCCCCTCCGCATATCCTCAAGTCCGTTCTGCAGTAGGTCTGTGTCTTTATTCCTGTCTTAGCCCTAGGCTCTTCATGACATTTTTTTTTTCTTAAATTCCACATATATGTGTTAGCATACGGTACTTGTCTTTCTCTTTCTGACTTACTTCACTCTGTATGACAGACTCTAGGTCCATCCACCTCATTACAAATAGCTCAATTTTGTTTCTTTTTATGGCTGAGTAATAGTCCATTGTATATATGTGCCACATCTTCTTTATCCATTCATCTGATGATGGACACTTAGGTTGTTTCCATCTCCGGGCTATTGTAAATAGAGCTGCAATGAACATTTTGGTACATGACTCTTTTTGAATTACGGTTTTCTCAGGGTATATGCCCAGTAGTGGGATTGTTGGGTCATATGGTATATTCTTGACATAGCTCTGTGTTTAAAACTTTTATATTATATAGAGCTTCAGTTTTTGATGGACAGTATCCTTATACATTTTAATAAGAGAGAAGGAATATAGAAAAAATTGTAATAATTCTTCCCAGTTCTTCATTTTCTAAAATCATCTTTCCTTGTCTAGTAGTTTACATTTTTATGAGAATTTCTACGTAGATCTTATTATATTATTCACTTCTAAATGTTGAATATTAATGAAAGCAGTCCCGTCAGGAATTCTCAATGCTTCATTATTTCAGTTCAGAAAAGAGTTTGGAATTCAATCTTGTACAAAATGTTAGCCATAGGTAAAGTAATTGAACATTAATTTTTTAAACGTTAGCTTTTGTAACCTGGTTAGTCCCTGAGTTCTAGGCTGTTAATTTTCCTAATATGACACCTGGTACATGAGAATTAATAACAGTAAAATAACAATTTTTATAAAAGTATGAAGTAGAATACTCATAAAATTACTTTTACTTAACCACACATTATATTATAAAATCTGCCCCCATCACTATCTATATTACTTTTTATAGTTTTGGATAAACATCATAAACACAATGTTCATTTCAGAATTGCAATCTAAATTTTAGATACGTAATTTCAAACATTGTATTCTTTGGAAATAAGTGATTTGGCCCTCATATGACAAAAATCATTTTGGTAAAATAAGACAGATTTTGAGCAAACAAGTTAATGATTTTAGTGAATTGAATTATGCACATGCATTTAGTTCCTTAGTAAATAACATTATAAGCCACTTGGATTTTTTTTTTCCTCATTAGGAAAGACTAAAATCTTCATTTTCTTTTTTTACATCAGCAAAACTTGAGTTGTAAGTATCAAGTATGGTACTAGAAATACTAACAGCATAAAAATGACTCTAGAGCAATTTTCAAACTCGAGTAGACATAAGAATTTCCCCAGTGTTTAGCTGCACCATGGATGATTCTTCCCTTGGTACCAATCCCAGGAAATAATGATTTTATCAAACTCCCAAAGTAGTTCTGAGGCAAGTAGGCCCTTGACCACATGATGAGAAAAGAATGAAGTTGCAATGGGGCAGTGTGGCTGTTATTAAGTGCTGTAATGGAGTTGAGGACTTTTATAGAGGCACCCAGTATTTTGATCACTTGCAATTGTTTGATCTCTACCCAGAACTCATGATTACTGCGAGCATGTGCCCCAATAGACCTTGGATTGCTTCCGCAAGTGGTAGGAGACATACTTTGCTCTATCTCCTATTTCCCTTCTGGTCAAGAATGATCACAGGAGGATGCAGACATCAGGAAAGGGTGGGGGATTATATGCTTGCTGGTATTGCTTTCAACGAATGAGCAGAACTTCATTCTCTTCTTTGTTTCAGTATGTCCATGTATTCTAGTTTTCTAGCCATTTCTAAGATATTTTACAATGCCCACAGAAAAATGTGAATTTTAAGATAAACTTTCCACAGAGGGTTTTGCTAAAGGTATGTTCTTACTCAGTTATATTCTTATATTGTGACCTCATATGTAATTCTGCACATAATAAAACTGTTGAAAGACATTAGTGTCTTTCTGATAAACACTTGCCAGTATAATTAAGTTGCACGATTGCACTAAAGATTGAGAACATGGAGTGTATTTACTGTGTCCTTGGTTTATATACTTCAGTAATAGTGACAAAAACGCATTCGTTTTCGTGAAAGGAATTCAGAAAGAAAATTATAAACTGTTTGGTCATTGCTCTCAAGCCATGATTAGCCATGGCTACTTAATCATGGCTCTTTTTTCCTACCATTGCCACCATCTTGTGTTTTGTAAAGAAGAGGTAGAGATGGGAAGTGAGGGAGACAAAGAAACAAGGGAATGCCAACACAGTTTTCTCCTGCTCAGAACTAGGACAGCAAAATTAGATTTGCCAGTGAAACTAAAGTCAATTCTCTTTTTAATCTGATCAACTGATCATGTGCTTCTGTCCACTGAAAAGCCCAAGGAAAGGACCGCAGTTTTATTTCATTTTCTCAATAACATTGCCTGCAGTGTGCTTTGATACCCAAACCAGAGTTGACAGTAGATGATGGGGATTTAAGCCCGCCTCTGTGACCTACCATTGGTGTGACCTTGGGCAACTCTCTCAAACTTTCTAACTTGTGTCTTCTCAAGTATAAAATTTTGTTTTTGACTTATATTGAGTTAAAATACTTTTCTTAAAACTGTAACACTCTGAATAGCAAAAAACATATCGTAATATTCATGTGAATGCACTTTGTATATTATTACAATTGAATGGGATTTCAGTGTATGTTACTTTGAAATGTGGCACATTTACAATCAAGTGTTGTTACCTGATTAGTTGCGAGGCTCCCCTGTAGCTGCATTGAAGCCCCTCTGGCTTGGGTCAGCGAATTCTTTCCTGCTCGGGTTCCAGCTGCCAATAATGAAACTGAGTTTGGTGCGAGCAGGACAAGCTTTTATTCAATGGCTTGAATGGGAATGGAGAAGGAGAGCTCATGCTCTAAAGGCACCTTCTCCCCTTTAGAGAGAGGGGAGGGGAGTCAGGGAATTTTAAGGGGTAGGAGGCAGACAGGTCATCAGGGCTTTAGAAAAGGGGCCGAGATTTCCTGGGGGTAGCTGGGGGCCGCTGGGCACGCACAGGCTTCCAAGTTACTTCCGTGTGTAAACACGGCATCCATTGTGCCTGGCAGAGCACAAATCCCTCCTTTGGGCAGAGATTGTAGCATGGTAATGAAGCAAAGGTAACTTTCAGACACCTTCAGGTTCCATCTGTGCAGGCGCGGCCCTGTGGTCAAGTCAGAGCTGGTTCCGGGTGGTTGACCACTGTCTATCTCTCAAAGCATATGTCTCTCAACGTACAGCTGCAAAACATCTCTGCCAGACACCAGGTACTTTTGAAACAAACACAGAGGTAAATCAGGGAAAGTGTCCTTTAGCTCTCAGGGGTTGGTATGGAAACACAGAGATAAATCAAGGCTAGGAAAGCAGTGACTTTCAGCCTGCTTTGCCCACTATATTGAATCTAGCCAGTTCAGTCTGGTTTTGTCACTGGTCTTTGTGGCATCCTGTTGATAAAACACAGCTAGACTGTATGGTTAAAAACAGTTTCTGCGCTTGGGGGCTGGGCTGCTTAGCATGGGTGACAAAGCCACTTTTCAGTAAAAAATGTCAGGGACTTGTATCGAGGATGGAGGTGGGGATGGAACCATAAATATCCTTCTTCAATGCTTAAGTTGTTACGCAACTGAGAAATAAGACAAAAAGAATAAAGCAGAGGGGAAATCGAATGTTGTCTTTATTATTGATAAAATTTGCATTGGCTAATGTGGTGTATATCTAACTTGCTTTTGTCTAAGCCACAAAGAATGTAAGGATATCACTGCATGGAAAAAAAGTAACTTGTAGTCTCATGTTTCCAAGATATATTTTCTTAATTAGTAACCTAGTTAGGGTTAATGAAATGAGCATATTCTTTTCTACTCTTTCTTCTTTTACTCAAAGTAGATCCATAGTTCAGGCCTTTTCTTCAAAGCAAGTGGACAGTTAGAGATACTGCGCAAAGTTCTGCCACCTGGGAGAATTTCCTTTCACCATTCTCTTCCAGGGACGACCATGGGTTCCAGGGTTGTAATGCAGCAACCATTCACTTTGGCCTAGTGCCAATATATTTTCAGACCCAAGGCACGTAGTATTTGGTTTTGTTTACTATTTTGGGGTTTAACAGTTCCAGAGACATATTTTTTCCCTTCCTCCCAAAATATCCTCATTCTCTGTAAGGATTCTGCCATTTGCTATGTATATGTATTGCCACATACGTTCCAGGCTTTAAAAACCCACAGGATATCTCTATGGGCCCACTGGAACCATGATTAGATACACCCCCAAGGCAAGAAGTTATTTATCATTACACCTGACTTCCATAAATTCCCTTTTACCAATGTGCTATTGGGCATTTTGGGTCCACGAAAATGGTAGTATACATGGCTGCAGGTCTCTGGGGAATGCTTGGGAAAAGATATGGTGTATACATGTTTAGCAGCACAGAAGAAGAAGAATCCTTTCTCAAAGGGACTTGGTCTTACCTAAGTTAATGGGCTCTGAGTCTATAAGCCGGATGGGAGGCTGTGAATCTCCACTATTGTAACTTAAGTCAGTTTCTGCACTCAAACCTAGAATTGTTTTGTTTATAAAGGTGAAATCGAACCTTCATAGGCTATGCAGATATTTCATTCCTAAGGACCCTCAGATCAATTAGTTACCATAACAGATCCCTGCAGGAAAAACACTTTGATTACTTAAATTGCCTGTGATAATGAAGTGCTGCCATTTATCCTCTACCAACCCAGACTTCATTATTCCCCCACTGACATCAAAAAGTTCAATTTGGAGGTCCGGTTCTCATCATTGTTTCCAGGCTACAGAGGACAGACAGTACAGAGCTTCTCATGATTGAATTTCTTAATGCTTAGTGAAGGGAATGTCGGAATACTCTAGGGCAAGGGTCAGCAAACTATAGCCAACAAGCAGAATCCAGCTGGTGGCATCTTTGTGTACAGCCTGTAAGCTAAGAATAGTTTTTACCTTTTAAAGAGTTATAAGAAAAGAAAAAGAAGAGGAGGAGAAGAAAAAGAATGAAGAAAAGAAGGAAGGAAGAGAGGGAGAAAGATAAAGAGAAAAGGTGAGAGAAGAAAGAAAGAAAGGAAGAAAGAAAGAAAGAAAGAAAGGGAGAAAAAAAGAAAGGGACAAAGAAAGAAAGTGAAGATATCCTATGTGGCCCACAAAGCCTAAAGTATTTATTTTCTAGCCCTTTACAGAAAAAATTTGCCTCCTTGACCTCTTTTCACCATGATGGTAGGCAAGTTCTAGCATTGTAATCACATTGATTGTAGGCCATTACAGAGTCCAAGCTTTAATTATACATTCTATCGACTGTTAATGCCACTCAGGTACTTGAGATAACACATTACATTCTGACTCCTGTATGAATATAACCATATTGACAAGTTCAGTTGGATTCAATCCTCTGTTTCGCCCTCCTGGTCTAATAACTCTTAAAATCCATGCCATACATACTTTCCAGACTCATGCTGATATATATTGGCAAGGCCCTGTAATAATTTCTGTGTTTGAAATAGTTTCTCTAGAATATTCCTTTCACTTATGGGATCTAACTTTAGTTATTGATAATAAAGGCAATCAGTGAGGGATGCTGGCATGGTTACTGAGAAAAGTTGACATAGCTTGTAAGGCAATTGCCTCAAGTGAAGTTCCTGAAAACTTTTAATTTTATTTTGTTTTTGTGTATTTGTTTTTACAAGGACTACAGGTTCACTTGGTTAAAAAAGATCCAGGGACATTTGGAGGGTTTTGCCTGCTACTGGAATTGTAGCTCTGTCTGTGTGAATGCATGCTCTCTGGGACAGAGAAGCCAAATACCAACCCCCTCCATATCTGTAATCCCTGTTGCCGCCACAGACACTCTATCGCCTAAAACTTTCCCCTCCATTGACACTCCATCCAATCATACCATTATGTCATTATGGTGCTTCTGCATGCCATACACTGCCAGTGTACTGTTTTCCCTTGATGAGGGCTTGCTTGTGTTCTCCACAACTATGAGAGCAATCCAGTTCCAGAATCCATCTTATAGAGTCTCTTTCCTCTGGTCACTCCTAGTATCTGTATTTATTAGGATCCCAGCAAGAAACAGTGCCACCATCAAAGATTTTTAACTGAAAAATTTTAATAAAGTGATTATTTATTAAGATGTGCAGGGCTGAAGAACCCAGAGAGGGCCAGTGAAGCATTTGAAGAATAAGCAGGAGTCCTTTACGCTGCCAGTGAGGGAAGTGGAGGAAAGATGGTTGCTAGAGATGCATGAAAATTGGAACCACGGAAGAAAGGCCACAGAAGAGCTACAAAAGAAAATGGCCACTGCTAAAATTAGAATGGGGGAGTGAGTGACAGGACCGATAAATAACCCTGTCATTCGTTTCTCTCACCTTCTGGTGTTCTGATGGTGCTTTCCATTGGAGTGGGCATGGGAGCCTGGGTGATGTAATCCATAGGGAAGAAATCAGTCTGGAGAGATCAAAAAAAATATTCAGGTCCTAAGGCGATCATTCTTTTTTTTTCCCAATATTTTTAAAAATAAATTTATTTATTTTTGGCTGAGTTGGGTCTTTGTTGCTGCATGCGGGCATTCTCCAGTTGCAGCGAGAGGGGCCCACTCTTCACTGCGGTGCGTGGGCCTCTCATTGCGGTGGCTCCTCTTGTTGCGGAGCACGGGCTCTAGGCGCATGGGCCTCAGTAGTTGTGGCACGTGGGCTCAGCAGCTGTGGCTCGTGGGCTCCAGAGTGCAGGCTCAGCAGTTGTGGTGCACGGGCCTAGTTGTTCTGCGGCATGGGGGATCCTCCCGGACCAGGGCTCGAACCCGTGTCCCCTGTATTGGCAGGTGGATTCCTAACCACTGAGCCACCAGGGAAGTCCCAGGAGATCATTCTTGAGTGTGAATTGGAGAAATGAGAAGCACCTAAGATGCTGTGTGAGGATACTACTCCCATATTTAATTGATTCTGATAATTTTTTTTGTTTTAGGCTAGTCAAATTCTCTGAAATCAGAATTCATCTTATGGTCAGTGTTGTCCAATTCAGTAATCTATAATGGCAATAAAAGGAGGGAGAGGGTATGGACATTGCAGAAATAGAATTCCATAAATTTGAACTAAATAAGTTTGAAACATATTAAAACCTCCTTACAGATCTAGTATCTTTTATGTTTATAATTCTTTAAATGAACTATTAACAATTTGTATTAGTGATAAAAAGTGATAGAGGTGGGAGCTGAACATTTGTAGTTTATATATGAAGGGGTAGGAGGTCTTCGCAAAATAATTCTGTAACAATTAACGCCATGCTTTCTTTGCAGAAAAGAAGAAAAAAAATTCTCTTTCAAGGTTCTGTGAAGCATAGAAGCATTTATTTGCACCTTAAAAGGAAAAAGAAAGGGGAAGGTCTGCATTTGTATAAAAATAATTTTTGCTGGTCGTTGTTCTTCACCATAGCTGAAAGGTGTAATCTTAAAATGTGTTGGTACCTTCCTGTATTTGAAAAGAAGAACTAAGTTAATTAACATATATGTTTATAGAGATTTCCCCTGAAGAAGACCCTAAGAAATGAACATGAGTACAAGCAGTTTATTTAAAGATGAGTCCATGAAGCACTAGTCAGAGAATTGGGAATGTGAGACAAGAAAGGGAGAAAAGCCGATACTGTGTATATTAATAAGCAGAATAATGTGATGAGCAGGTATAATTCAATACCACTGGGAATCCTCTAATTACTGTGTAGAACAAACCTCAGAATTGTCCCACTGAGGGATGGGGAAGCTGACCTGTTTACACCTTGACTTCCATCCCTCATTGACTGAGGGTTGCCTCCCAGCCCTCCGTGCACTAAATCCCCAGCACTTCTGAGCTGCTAGGCAGGCGCACGGGCTGAGGAAGCTCCCTCAGCTCCAGAGAAAGTCCTCAGGCAGCAGAGCAGAGGTTGGAAGTGGTCAGCGTGCTTAATAGCTGAGCATCAAGCTGAAGCTAGTGGGCCAGGAAGATGTGGGTTGTGTATCAGCAGTATCTGCCACACAGAAATATACAGAAAACACCTGGTACTTTTTGCCACTGTGAATAAGTGAAATTAATCAACTTTCCTGGAGGAGAAATATGAGTTATAGTGTATTTTGCTACCTTAATACCTTTGGAAATTTTCCTCAGTTTTGTTCCCCTGTTGTACTAGTTAGAGTACAAATTAGAGTATAAGACCAATTCAGTTATATTTACTATAGAATTTGAGTAATGATATATATTTGTGTGTGATTAGATCAAGATTAATGTTCATGTTATCACTACTGAGTCCATTATGGCTATAACTCATTTCTTTGTAATTTTGTTTCTTCTGCACTTTGGTTACCAGTTAGAAAAATATAATATTGAAAACGTGCATCATGCCATCTTTCTCCATTATGCACAGACATGGTTAAGAGGTGGGATCTTATTCAAAAAGAAGAAAATCTGCCATTTTGAGCTGTGCATATATAATAGGAAGGATTTGGATGTATGGCCAGTCTCATTCTTTTGGCAATATGTAGTATAATTCATTCTCATAGCAAAAACAATTATTGATATCAATTATTAATACACATTTCCTTCAAGCTTGGAGATTTGTTCAGTATTTTGTAAGATAAATAAATAAGGCATCATTATGGAATCTGAAAGAACACTTTATAGTAGTTAGATCTATTTTGCTCCTACCATTGTAGTATAAGCTGTCCTTTATGTTGCTAGACTTGAGATTTACATTTTAAATAATGATTTATTTGCAGACCTTAATGGCATCTTCAATAGCAATTTCCCTTTATCTTGATGACGCTTTCCAGGAATGAACATTTTGTGCTTCTGTATTTCAGGTTCATCCTTTATTGTTTCATTTCACAGCCTATAAAATCTGGCCAACATTAATGACAGTAACCCTCCTTAAACAAGCAGAATAATGATTTAGGTTTGATGTAGTTTAAGTGTATAAAACAAAGTGCATTGCAAGGCCAGTAGGCTCCTCTTGAGAAATCATAGAGAACTGTTGTTGGGTCTACAATGTAACTGTTACTCAAGGACAAGCTATTTTCTAGAATAAGGCCCCTTTATTAACTTTTTGTATTTTGACCCAACATGCTTTCATACAAAAAGATTGGAAGGTAACCTAAAGACCAATTACTATCTTCATAACTGTGACAAGTTAATCAATGTGATCATCAGTAAAATAAAAATAACAAGGCCAACTCCATACAGTTTTATGAATATTAAATGAAGTAATGCATGTTAAATGCTTAGGAATGTACCTGGTCCATGGAACATCTCAATAAATAATATTTGAGAAAATTAAAGAGTAAAACCCTGAGATCATTTAACCCATAGAAAAGGAAGGGCTAACATTTAATGCTAGTCTTTGTTTCTGAAAACTGTCCAACAGAGTTTACTAAGTACAAGTCAAATATAAATTTTAAAGGAAGGCACAATTTTAGCACAAGAAAAAATGGCCGTAGAGTATGCGAGAGACTTCCTGTCTAATTTTCTTGGGAAGTTTTGAAAGATAGGTTATGATTGTCTTTAGAATTGATTTCCTATGGTAGTGTGATATCCAACCATATAATGTGGCAGTATTCATTCTGTACTTCAATGCATCCTCATAGCCTAATGTATAATTTTATTGATTTAAGTTTTAGAGTCCGGAAGGAAGTTTTGTGAGTTCTTCATAGACAACGATACTCCTGGAGTATATGGTTTATTTCCTCTTTTTTCCCTGATGGGAAACCAGAGGAGCTTTCACATACTTTGCATACTTGATATTAACTCGTAGGCTGCTTCATAGAGACTAATCTAGTTCATATCACTGCAAAGAATCTATTTTAATCTTTTAGATAATGTTACTGTGTCCTCTACTGTTAAAGGTTAAAAGTACAGACTGTAGGGTCAGACTGCCTGCATTGGAGTCCTAATTCAGGTACTGATTCAGTTTTCCCATCTGTAAAATAAGAGTAACATTTGTACCTTAAAAGGGTAGATTTTGAGAATTAAGTGAAATAATATGTATAAAACAACAAGAGTCCTAGTTTATTTTAAGCACTCAATAGTTTATTATTAGTTTTATATTTACCCTAATTATTTTATAACTAAACAGCAGTTTACTCTGGCTATATGCAATATAAGGAAAAGTCTTCCTCTGCTGTTCCTCAAACATAAAAATACTGAATTATGACACTATGTTTGTGTTTGTTCAATAACTATTTAGTTAGCATTGAGGCTGGGTGAAACACTACATAGAGAATAGCAGAAGTATGCTGATGATTCCTACACAACTTGTGTACGATTCCCATATGTTTTCTGCCAGATATTTTTTCTCATTCTGTATATGTAAATCTATTTTTAAATTTTTGTTGAATATCTGTTCAAAAAATTGTGCTAGGCATTGTGTAGGAATCAGTGAGTTGAAAGAGGAAGCATCTTCCTTGGGGATACTATTTATATCATGAGAAAAGATATAGATAATTCAATAAAAATGCAAAAGCTCTCAAAATCATTGTGGTTAGTTAATTGCTACATCAGTGGTATAGAAAATACATGCTCTATATCCAGAGTGAGAAAGATAAGTGTGGAATATAAGAGTTTTGGTGTTTTATTCTTTGTACTCATGATAATACCTTACAAACTAAATTGTTAAGAATGATTACTTTGTTTTATACAGTAATACAATTTTACAACAAAAATATAAGCTATATGGAAGAGTCAGAAAAAGGAAATCATACTTCTCTCAAAATTTTATCTCTCACATACAACTGTTGCTAACAGTCAATGGAACTATGGTGTATTTTGAGTAGATGGGCAGGATTATTTAAAAGTGAGATTATTTATTATTGCTTAAGAAAAATGATGAAACAAAAAATAGTAGAAGAATTGAGTCACTTTTTATTCAAATTTAGGCAGTGTTAAATAGCTGAATTCTATGAAAGATGATGTTAGTGTTTTATACTTTCTCCTCCACAAATACTCAGTTTTCCCATTCTATGGATACTTTCATTTCATCAGGATTTTTAACATTTGCATTTTGTAGTGCCATCATAATCCCCTTGATACTTAGTCTTTGATCCGTATGTATATGTATTCAACTTACCATGTGTTCTTTTTTCCAAAGTTTTTACATTTTCATTTTGCTTACTTTGGTTCTTCTATTTGCTGACTGGGTTTTTTTCTTTATTTAAATTTTGATTATAGTTACACAGGCATATTGAACAATGATAAAACACCTATAATGAAAAGCAGCAGTTCTCTGCTCTCTCCCGCCCCAAACACAATTCCATTCCCTATGGGAACCTTAAGAACCTCATTATTTCAAATTATCTTGTTGTTGTTGTTCTAGTTCATGTTTCTGAAAGATACATTTATACTACTATTTCTTGATTTACTAATTCTAACATTACCTATTGTTTTCTGAAATATGCTGGATAAGGATTTCAATCTATTAGTCTATCAGACTCTTTCCTTATTCTCTAGTATATTTAAATCTCAACTTGTAGTTAAATCATTAGTTATATTTTACATTATTATGATTGTCTTAGTCCATTTAGGCTGCTTTAACAGGATACCATAGACTTGGTGGCCTAAACAATAAAATATTTATTTCTCACAGTTCTGGAAGCTGAGGTCACAGTGCCAGCAGGTCAAATTCTGGTGAGGTCCCCCTTCTGGGTTGCAGATTGCTGACTTCTTTCTGTGACCTCACATAGCAGGAAGTGCAAGGGACCTCTCTGGAGCCTCTTTTATAGGGGCACTAATTCCATTCACGAGGGCTCCACCTTTGTGACCTCATCACCTCACATTGGCCCACCTCCTAATACCATCACACTGGAGGTTATGATTTCAACATATGGGATTTTGGGGAGGACATAAATATCCGGTGCATACAATGATTATGTACACATTTGCACTGTTGATCCAAATAGTATATAATGATCCTGCTTTCTTTTTTGTTTTGTTTTGCTTTGTTTTTCTGCAATTAATTTTTCTTCTTTCTTTTGTATTTTACATGTAAAAGATTATAATGTACCTATCTTTAATTTTTTTCAAAATGTCCAGTCAGAACTGTCAAACTTCTGTTAGCATTTTTTCTCAAATTTTCAAATATATGATACAATCTTACGATTGTTTTATTTTCTTTGGATCTCCCTCCCAAAATGCTCCATTCATCTCTTATAAGTCCCTTTGCCTCTTGAATAGCTACCATCCTGAAACTTCCTTTTTCTTTTGATACTTTAATTTACTTTTTAATTGCCATATAATTTACATGCACAATCTAAGATATACAGATGAACAGATTTATATATATGTATACTTTGTGTAACAACCACTCAGATCAAGATATAGAACATTTTCAGAACCTCAGCAGGCTCCCTTTTATCTGCTTCCATTCATTAATCCCACTCCCAAATATTCTGATCTGTATCGCCATGAATTTTTTTTCTATTTTTGAACTTATAGTAAATACAATCCTTCAGTATATACTTTTTCTTCTTTCAGTCAACATTATATCTTTGGATTCATCCATGTTGCATGTAGCAGTGGTTCATTCTTTTTTATTGCTGTGCAATATTCTGTAGTATGAATACACTATAAAATTATTTTTGTAAGAGCTATTTTATAATTTATTATAATACGCCTTTGAAATTGCTCTGAAAAAATCTACCAACCTAATATTGTTCTCCTCTTGAATGACTTGCTTTTCTTTCCTAGATATATGAAGAGGTTTTATAATAATTGTTAAACCAAGTGAAATTTAATCAAGATGTTTTCTCTAACAGTTTTTCCATAGAATTGGTTCATTTTTCTTCCATATTTTAAGGATTTTTAAAAATTATATTTTAAAACTTTTAATGCATCTTTTGTTTTCTTCTACTTCAGGTTTTGGGATTATCTTTATATTGAATCTTTTCCTTTTTTGGCTCTTCCCCATATATATCAGATTTTTCACCAATTGCTTTAATTTTATTCTCTCTTTTTGTGTTTACTATGAAAATATGAAGCTTTACTTTGAGGCCAGAAATGAAAATATTATCTGTGTCTAAGCTAGTCATTGATTTTTCTAATTTATTATCTGAGCAGTGGTATTGCTTTGGCTCTCAATTTGTCTTTTTATCTATTTGTTATACCCTTTCAAATGATTCTTTTAAAAATATCAAATCAGTATGTCTTTAAACTTTGGTTTTATTTAATCAGTGGTTTTTTAATACTGTGAGGGACTTTTCTTGTGTTTCTCTTCCCTGCTTATGATTCCTGCTAGTCTTTTCATGCTGTGTTACTTTCATTATTATGATGATCATATATATTATTATTGTTAATATTGTTGTCATCGTCTCTTTCAATAACTATGAATTTGTATTGCTAATCCTTTCATCTTGCTCACGATTCTCTTAGCTCAGTCTAGGCTTTCTATTTGCTTAATATTGTGTGGGTAAATTATTCCTTAAATTCCCCTCCCTAATTGCTACTTTTTATTTTCCCTCCAAGCTATAGTTTGAGAGACAAAATCTACATTCCAGTCAGTTTTTATGGCCTGAGAGAAAAGAGGAGAAGAAGATCTGTCAGTGTGACTCTCAAGTTGGAGGTGGTGGATTGTAGTCACTAATGAGACCCTGTCTGCAAGGCCCCTCTCCAATGCCCAGGGATGCTCTTGAGTTCCTGTGCAATTTGACTGGCTTTACTGACTCAGCTTTGAGCCTTGACTTGTTTAGGATTCAGCCTTTCCTGCTTCTGCAGACACCCCCAATCAGTTTCCAGCGGGGGAAGAGATTCATGACCACCCTGGTGGTTTGGGTGGTTTAAAAGTTTTTTCATCAGTGCTGGTTTAGGGTGTGAGATAGGTTTACGATTAGTACTGCCTCACCAGAACCTCTGATTTATTTCATCAACAACATTTTAGTTTATGGCATGAGATAATACCCCCTTTATTTGGTTTTTGCTATTGAATTTTTTTCTTTTAAAAAATTTTTATCTTGTTGGTTTTCTGGCTATGGAGTTATGTACTCTGTCTTGATGTACCCATCTTTACCTAGAAGAAGGATTTTAAAGTCCTTTAATGTAAATTGTCTTATTTCTTCTCAGAATAATCCGATTCATTAGGTAGGGCTTATTTTTTTTTTAAACCTTCATTTAGTTGGTGAAGAAACATGGCTGAAAGGAATTAAGTACCATAATCTAGGTAAAATTTTGTGGTTACTGGCAGAGCCATGCCTAGTAGCCCAGCATCCCTAATCCCACAGAATATTCTTTCCATTCTATCTCAAGGCCTCTCATTTATTTCTATTGAGCTTCCTAGATTAACATTTGTGCAGTGAGTACAGTGTACCCTTGCACAGAGCATGAACTCTGTGTTGCATCTGAAGGATTACTTTACTCCCATAGGATTCTGATGGGGATAATATGAATTATATTCTTGGTCTCTGGTATAAGCAAATTAATTTATTCCCTAAAGAGTACATTTAATTCTTTGAAAAATAATAATATAACCTGCTGTTAGCATGTCAAATATAAGAAAATTAATTTATTATTTTCTCCTTTCCAGAAAATGCAAAAGACATCATCATGATATATGAAGAAGATGCTGAAGAATGGGCTTTGTACTTGAGAGAAGTTTTTTCACATGTTGTGAAAAGGGAAGCAATCCTGTTATATCACTTGGAGAGCTATTCTCTTCGGGATTTGGAATTGCTAAGTTTAAACTCTTACAAGTGTAAACTTTTGATATTATCAAATAGCCTGCTTCAAAACCTATCTTCAAAGAAATGTCAGTTTCTAGAAAACGTACTGCATTCACCAGAAAGTGTGGTTACTCTGCTGTGTGGGCTGAAGAGTTCAGATCATCTTTACAAATTATTAAATATCTCTGGAGGCAGATGGGAGATCTCAACTGAGCAGGAGCCTGAAGACTACATCTCTGTAATCAAGAGTATCATATTCACAGGTAGTGTTGCCAAACCTTATTTGTTTGTTTTTATTTACTTATTTTTATCACAAAAAATCTGAAGTTTTTTTGAATCAATGAATATCTGATGTTGGGATGAAGAAAAATGAAAGCCAACTTTATTTAATGGTATGTTACACTTTCCTCAAAATGCATGAAGGTTCTTAATTTTTAGCTTTATTCCAGTCAAGGCTTATCTGTTCAAAAAATGGTTTAAAATTATATTTCTTAGGGCAGCCCGTATGAGATCATACTTGGTAGAACAAATGTGGTGTGCTAGGTTATATGTCAGTTTGGTTCTGGAAGCTGATTTCTTAGTTAAGTAGTGAGGCTGGAGTTAATGTTGTCTACCCTAGTATTGGTGCCATTCAGCAGCAGTCCAGGGTTTGAAGGTCTGAGTTATTATAGAACTGTAGAATTTCCCTTGTGCTGATAATTGTATGATATCATTACTGTGGTATGATATACTGTTATTTTCATTAATTTTAAATGACAAATTTAGTTTTAATCATTGAAGCATTGCGTTAAAGGGCGGAACACAGGGACCTGTTCATTAATTAATTACAGTTTCATGTAATAGTCAAAACTCTGAAGCTTCCTAGTGTTGAAGCTTCTCCCTCCCCCAGGGCTTCAGCCTTGGTGTGGGAGGGGTGCTGTGCTCAGCTGCTTGCCTGGTTTTCTCACCTTGCCTCTTGCCTTTAACTTCCAGTGGTTTCCTCTCCCACAGAAAAGAGGTGGGGTTCTTATCTTCTCCTGGCCGCATCACATATTAAGTGCTGGCTCTTTTTCTTGGAGCATGTTTCTGGGCTCTGTGGAGATCCCCTCATTCCCAGGGGGTGTCTCACCTGCAGTTCCTCAATGAGATAAATGTTTCCTCTCCTCTAAGTTCCTAGTTGTGGTGGTCCACCCCATATAGAGCCTTAATATTAATTTCTACAGCTTCTTTATATGTCTCTTTTGGTCAAAGTCACTGAGATATCTCCCCGCTGGCCCTTTCTCACACCTGGCCTACAACTGTCTGTAAAATCATTTGTTTTTCTTCTGCTGTGACAAACTCTGGGCACACAAGCCATTCCCAATAGAGCCACCACCATCCTGCCCTCAGAGCAGCAATGCACCACAGCCTCTTACCTTTAGTCATTTCCAAGCATGGGTCTAGCCTGAGTCTCGGTGTCCTGTAAAGCCAGAGAACACCTGTCAGTCCCAAAGGCTCTGCTGGAAACCCTTGTCCCTCTGCTTGAGGATGATGATATCCCTCAGTCTTCCCTGTGGAGGATGGTGGGACTCACAGCACATCAGCAACTCTTTAAAGAATCCTCTCCCTATTCTCCAGCATTCCAGCCTCTTCAAATTCAATACTTCTTAAGCTTTGTTTTGGTTCTCTATTGTTGCGTAACAAGTTACCTTAAACTTTAGCAACTTCAGACAATGATGCTATCACAGTGTCTATGGCTGAGGAATCTAGGAGCAGCTTAGCTGGGAGGTTCTGGATCAGGATATCTCCAGAGGTCGAAGTCAAGCTATCTGGAGCTATAATCCCGTGAAACTTCCAGTGATCACTTGGGGAGGATTTGCTTCCAACAGGAGCTTACATTGTTGTCAAGTTTGTTATTGTTTTTTAACCAACTCTTGGATGGAAGTCACCTCTAGTAGATTCCCGAGGAAAAGCAATGTTTCTGAAATCTTGCATCTTCCAGAGTGTTTGTCTCTTGTCTTATACTTGAAGTGCAGTTTGACCATGTTGCTCTTCTTTCTTCTAGCGTTGTAGAATTTAGGGAATTCTTATTTGCCTGGCAGACTAAAGGATTCTTCATTTATATGTGAAGTCTAGTGACTTCACTAGAGTGTTATCCTTGTGCTGACTGTTTGGGACCGTTTTGCCCAGGGATGTGGTTACTTTTTGTCTTTATTTTCCTTTCTTTTGGGGGGGGGGGTCTTTTCCCCAAGATGTAGATTCAATATTCTTTTATTTCAGGAACAGTTTCTTGATTCATATCATTAAATGTTTGCTCTATCTTATTATTATGGTTTTCTTTTTCAGGGATACCTTTTATATGTATGTTGGATTTATTTTTGTCTGTGATATGCTCTACAATTTCTCTCTAATTCTTTTTGATTCTTTATCAGTATCCATTTACTTAGCTTGTATTTATCATTTCAATCCTTGCTACTTTCTTGTGCTTTCAGTACTCTCTCTTCCCCTGTATTATTTCAAATTTATCCTTCATATTTATGTTGCTTTTACTTTTTTTGTTGTAACATTTGGTTGAGCCCTGGAAGCTTACAGTGCATTTCTTGTTCTTATCTTACCAACCTCACCCTGACACCCTGTATTTCTGCACTACATAATTGCTTCAAAAAGGTGATTGCAATTCATTACATTTTAAAACTTCACGGTGAAATGTTTGGTCACAATTTTCCACTTCTTTTATGGCAATATGTTTTTAGTATGTGATTCTTTATGTATAATTGGTTTTCTCTCTTTCTCTCTTGTAGCATCTTTATATAGATCCTGTGCTGGTCCAGTTTTTCTTTTGTATCACTGAACAAAGTGAGTTTTTCTTGGTCTAGCTAAGGGAGATAGAAAATGTGGGCTTTGTTGTTTGTTCTTTTTTTTTTCTCCCCCCCTACAATGAAAGACTTTACTTCTCTGTTTGTTTTCACAGATATAGACTACTTTCTACACATATGTCTTTTCTATATAGTTCCTCATTTAGCCTCTCTTTTTCTGCTTTTTGGAACCAAACCACTTCCATAGATGCTTCTACCTGAAACTATTGCATCATGTCTACAATATAAAAAGGCATGGACCCTAGCCTTAGTGAAAGCTATGTTTGTTAGTTCTTTTTGAAATCTGATTTTGGAACCATTCTTTTGACCTGGAGGTCTAAGAGTTCACTGTTTACCACTTTCAATAAATAGGACATTTGCATAATTGTTTCTCATTCTCTATGTTTTGGGATGATTTGCAGGAATAAAAAAGGGGAAATGTTGACTCTACACTATAATTTTCAAACTGGCAGTCGTCTAGTTTCCAATCATCTCTGTTATTTTTTATTTTTGTTTAGTATTCCACAGTACATTGAGTTAGTTTTTTTGGTTACAAATGAAAAATGTTACAATTGGAAATTATAGACAATTTATTACAGTAAAATGCACATAAGATACAAGTAATTTCATGTTAATTGTCTCCCCTGAAACAGAGAAGCACTAAAAATTTGTGGCAAAATTTTGAGTGATTCTCCACACCCATCATTTTTATTTCCTTGAAGAATTCAAATTTTATTGGCCATTTAAATTATGATATCACTATTGTGTAAAAATATTGAGGAAATACATTTTATCTTCAAATTGTGTACCTATTGATATTTGATAGGAGAAAATCTTATACTTTCTGAACAACATAGGACTACATATGAAGACACTATTAGCGCTCATCTTCCCATATTCAATTTTTAGACTCTGATTTCTTATAATAACTTAGATGTACCTACAAAGTAGAAAATATAACAGTGTTGTGTGGAAAAAAAATTCAAAGATGATAAATTTGTCTGAGCTACAAGCATACAACCAAAATGTAGACCTATAAGCAATTTGTAAGCCATGCATAAAATAACTTTTATGTGTGGGTTGTGTCCCTTGACAAAATTGGTATTAATTGCTGTGGTCTATGCAATAATAATTTGTTTTCATAAACAGCTTAAATGTGCTACATTACTTTATGTTTCAAATTGCAATTTGTGTTGAATACATTAAGTCTGGGTTTTTAAAATAATGGGTGAATTAGTATGAAAGATGTGAAATTCAATTTTACTGTCCTTTTTCTACTTCCCCTCTATCCCACAGAGAAATTATTCAAGGAAGAAAGGAAACTTATTATTCAGGAGCATTATATGATAAAGAGAATAATAAGTAGGGATCTTCCCACACCAGGGCTCAAACCCATGTCCCCTGCATTGGCAGGTGGATTCTTTTTTTTTTTTTTTTTTTTTTTTTTTGCGGTACACGGGCCTCTCACTGTTGTGGCCTCTCCTGTTGTGGAGCACAGGCTCCGGATGCACAGGCTCAGCAGCCATGGCTCACGGGCCCAGCCGCTCCGCAGCATGTGGGATCTTCCTGGACCGGGACACGAACCTGTGTGCCCTGCATCAGCAGGCAGACTCTCAACCACTTCGCCACCAGGGAAGCCCTGGCAGGTGGATTCTTAACCACTGCATCTCCAGGGAAGTCCCAGGCCATTTCTGTCATTACCATTAGTATAGGCATGTGCTGTACACTAGGGTAATTGCGTCACCTCCCATTGAACACAACCTCCCATTTCTGCCTTAATACCATTGTTCTTATGCTGCCTTCTTTATGTGGAGTACCTTTACCCATATTTTTAATTGAAATCCTGGCCATCCTTCAAGGTCAGTTGAAAATCTGCTTTATCAATGAATTCATCTCAGATCCTTTCTGCTTGAAAATATTCTCCTCATCTCTAATTCTATTAACCTTTTATTATTGCTTACTTATGACTCTCCTTATATTCTTTGTAATTATTTTTGACAATTTCTTTTCTCCTCATTACTTCTGTTTCAAAATTTAATGCTGGTAACTTTCTTTCTAAAATATTTCAGCACTTTAAACATCCAAAAACTAACAGAAGAGTACAAATTATGCTTTTAAGTGCAGATTTATAAATGTTTGCTGGTGCAGTTGGGTTTTCACTTTGTTGATGATGCAAAGGTTTACTGTGGTATTCTTGTCAAGATTACATGATCTGAAATTTGGGAGGGCTCAAGATAGCAGTGTAGGAATATCTAAACTCATATTTCCCATGAACCCAACAAATCTACAACTATATATGGAATAACTCCATAAGAAAGGGACTTGAAAACTGGATGAACAGAGACTCTACAACGAAGGGCAAAAGGACAGTACACTTGGCTCAACAGGGAATATGTCCAAGAAAACTATTGAACTGTAGGAAACAGAAAACCTGCTCATAAAGGGCTCCCAAACAATGCACTCGACATGAAAACCAGTGCAAAAATACCAGATTGAAAAGCTCACTTACTAATGGAGAGGCCATGAGTGGAGTGGAGAGTGTACCCACTTACTAATCTTAAAGCATCTGAAGCATGTGCCAGAGAGGCAGGAACCAGTTCGGATGCTCCACAGAGACTAAGACACTGGCAGGAGCCTTTTTTTTTTTTTTTTTTTTTTTTTGATCTCCCGCTACCTTTCTAATGCTGGCACTGGTAGGTGCCACTTTTGAGTTCTCCTGACCTGTTACCACCAGTGGGCACACCCTGCTGAGAGCCACACCTACCCCTGTGCCTCAGCTAGATCTTAAAGCCAGGCCAGGGCTAGCCCTGCCCACCAGTGTGCTGTAGCAGTGTGGCTCTGCCACAACAAGAAGGTACACAAAACCCACAAGGGGGCATCCCTTGAGCACCTGGCTCTCCTGGCAAAAAAAGACTATGTCTAAGCCCCACAGGATGTCTTCTCAGTAAGGCCACTCCTCCTAGACTGGGAGAGATAGCCAATTTACCTACTACATAGAAACACAGAGAATTAGGCAAAATGAGGAAAAAAAGGAGTATGTTCCAATCAAAAGGATGAGACAAACTTCAAAAAGAGATCTGAATGAGATGAAGATAAGCTATATTTGATAATGAGCTCAAAGTTATGGTCATAAAGATGCTTACTGAACTCAGGGGAAGATAGGATGAACACACTGAGAACTTCAACAAAGAAAGAGAAAATACAAGAAAATACCAAACAGAAGTTATAACTGAACTGAAAAATAAACTGGAAGGGTTCAACAGTAGACTGGATGAGGTAGAAGAATGAATGAGCGAGCTGGAAGACAAAACAATGACACTCACCCAGGTAGGGCAGCAAAATGAAAAAAGAATTTTAAAAAGTGAAGATACCTTAAGGGACCTTTGGGACAACATCAAGAAGATTAATATTGATATTTGCATTATAGGAAACCCAGAAGGAGAAGAGAGAGAGAAAGGGCCCCAAAATTTATTTGAAGAAATGGTGGCTGAAACACTTCCCTAATCTGGAGAAGGAAACAGACAACCAGGCCCAGGAAATCCAGAGAGTTTCAAATAAGGGAAATACAAAGGAACTCATACCAAAAGACACATTATAAATAAAATGGTAAAAATTAAGGTTAAAGAGAGAATTCTAAAGGCAGCAAGAGTAAAACAACTTGTTTCATACAAGGGAATCCCATAAGGCTATCAGCAGACTTTTCAGCACAAACTTTACAGGACAGAGGGAGAATGGCATGACATTCAAAGTGCTGAAAGGAAAACACTCCCATCCAAGAATTCTCTACCTAGCAACATTATCATTCAGAATGGAAGGAAAGATTAAGAGTTTCCCAGATAAACAAAAGCTAAAGGAGTTCTTCACCGCTAAATGAACCCTATAAGAAATATTGAAGAGACTTCTTTAGGTTGACAAGAAATGGCATTATTTAATAATAAGAAAACATACAAAAATAAAATTCTCACTGGAAAACATAAATATAAAATAAAGGTAGTGGATCAATCACATCCAAAAAAAAGAATGAGGGTTAAAAGACAAAAGTAGGAAAATTAACTAAATTTACAATAATCAGTTAAGGGATGCATAAAATAAAAAGATGTAAAATGTGTCATCAAAAGTATTAAGTGTGTTGGGATTTGGAAGGCCATTTTTCTTCCAATAATAAACCATTATCTTGTCACAGTGGAAAAAAAAGTATTAAGTGTGTGTTGGGGGGGTGGATAAAGAGATAAAGCTTTAGAATGTGTTCAAGTTGCAGTTGTTAGCAACTTAAAAAGGCAACTGCTTACTTTGAATTTTATATGTGAACCTCACAGTAATAGCAAGGAAAAAACAGTAAGTACACAAAAGAAATGACAAATGAATCTAAGTGTAACACTAAAGAAAACTACCAAACACAAGGAAAGAGAGAAAGAGGAGAAGAAAGGAAGTTAGAGGATCTACACAAACATACAGAAAACAATGAACAAAATGGCAATAAGTACATGCCTATGAATAATTACTTTAAATGTAAATAGACTAAATTTGCCAATCAAAGACATAGAGTGCTTGAATGGATATAAAAACAAGATTCACCTATATGTTGCCTACAAGAGGCTCACTTCAGAAGAAAGGACACATACTAAAAGTGAAGGAATGGAATGAGATAATCCATGCAAATGGAAATGAAAAGAAAGCTTCAGTAGCTATATTCATATCAGACAAAATAGACTTTAAAACAAAGACTGCGATATAAGATAAAGAAGGGCATTGCATAATGCTAAAGGCATCAATCCAGCAAGAAGATATAACGTTTGTAAATGTATATGCATCCAACAGAGGAGTAACAAGATATATAAAGCAAATATTAATGGACTTAAGGAGAGAAATTGAAAGAAATACAGTAACAGTAGGGGACTTTCACACTGCACTTACATCAATGGATACATCATCTAGACAGAAAAAGAAATAAGGAAACACTTTCCTTAAATGACCCATTAGACCAGATTGACTTAATAAATATATATTGAACATTCCATTCAAAAGCAGCAGAATTAACATTTCTTTTTAAGAGCACATGGAACATTCTCCAGGATGGATTACATGTTAGCTCACAAAATAAGTTTCAGTAAGTTCAAGAAGAATGAAACCATATCAAGCAGCTTCTCCAACCATAATAGTGTGAAACTAGAAATCAATCACAAGAAAAAAAAATGAGAAAAAAATCCCCAAAACCTGGAGATTAAACAACATACTATTGAACAACCAATGGGTCATCAAAGAAATCAAAGGAGAAATAAAAAATACCTAGAGATAAATGAAAACAGAACTAGAATGTGTCAAAATCTGTGGGATACAGCAAAAATGCTTCTAAGAAGGAAGTTTATAGCAATATAGGCCTACATTAGGAAGCAAGAAATAAACAAGCTAACTTTACACCTAAAAGGAACTAGAAAAGAGGAACAAATAAAGCCCCAAATTAGTAAAGGGAAGGCAATAATAAATATCAGAGAAATATATTAGAGACAAAAAACAATAGAAAAGATCAATGAAACTAAGAACTGTTCTTTGAAACAATAAAATCAAAAAATTTTAGGTAGACTAACCAAGAAAAAAAGAGAGAGAACTCAAATAAATAAGATCAGAAATGAAAGAGAAGTTACAGGTGATACCACAGAAATACAAAGGATCATGGGACTACCACGAAAAATTATATGCCAACAAATTGGACAACCTAAAAGAAATGGATAAATTCCTAGAAACGTACGATCTTTCAAGACTAAGTCATAAAGAAATAGAAAATCTGAATAGACTGATTAGTAGTAAGGATATTGAAACTATTAAACACAAAAACAAAAACCCAGGACCAGACAGCTCCACTGATGAATTCTACAGAACATTCAAAGAAGATTTAATACCTATCCTTTTAAAGCTCTTACAAAAAACTATAGAGGTGAGAAACCTTCAAAACGTATTTTACAAAGCCAGCATTATCCTGATACCAAAACCAGACAAGGACACCACAAAAAAAAGAGAAAATTACAGGCCAATATCCTTGATGAACATAGATGCAAAAATTCTCAACAAAACGTTAGCAAGATTAATCCAACAATAAATTAAAAGGATGATACACCATGATCAAGAGGGATTTATTCTAGGAATGCAAGGATGGTTCAATATCTGCAAATTAGTCAGCATGGTACATACATCACGTTAACAAAATGCAGGATAAAATTCATATGATCATTTCAAAGCATACAGAAAAAAACTGACAAAATTCAAAATATATTTATGATTAAAAACTCTAAACAAAGTGGGTAGAGAGAGAGCATACCTCAACATAATAAAGGCCATATATGGTAAACTTGTAGCTAACATCATACTCAACAGTGAAAATCTGAAATCTTTTCCTCTAAGATTAGAAACAAGACAGATATGCCTCTTTTGCCACTTTTATTCAACATAGTACTGGAAATTCTAGACACATATTTAGGCAAGAAAAAGAAATAAAAGATATCCAAAGCAGAAAGGGAGAAATAAAACTGTCACTATTTGCAGATGACATAATGCTATATATAGAAAACCCTAAAAACTCCACCAAAAAAATTCTAGAACTAATAAATTAATTCAGTAAATTTGCAGGATACTAAATCAATATACATAGATCTGTGATGTTTCTATTCATTAATAAAGAAATATCAAAAATTAAGAAAGCAATCCCATTTACAATTGCATCAAAAAGAATAAAATTCCTAGTAATAAATTTAACCAAGAAGGTGAAATACCTGTACACTGAAAACTATAAGACACTGACGAAGGAAATTGAGGAGGACACAAATATATGGAAAAATGTTCTGTACTCATGGATTGAAAGAATTAATATTGTAAAAATGTCCATACTACCCAAAGCAATCTACAGATTCATTGCCATCCCTATCAAAATACCAATGACATATTTCACAGAACTAGAACAAATAATTCGAAAATTTGAATGGAACAACCAAACATCCCAAATAGCTAAAACAATACTGAGAAAGAAGAACAAAGATAGAGGTATCACACTTCCTGATTTCAAGCTATACTACAAAGCTGTAGTAATCAAACCAGTGTGATACTGGCCCAAAATGGGCACAGATCAATAAAACAGAATTGAGAGCTCAGAAATGAACCTACATATATATGGACAATTAACTTATGGTAAGGAGCAAAGAACATACAATGGAGAAAGATATTATCTTCACTAAATGGTGTTGGTAAAACTGGATAGCCACATGCAAAAGAATGAAACTATCAATAGATCACTATCTTACACCATACACAAAAGTTAAATAAAATGGATTGGAAACTTGAATATAAGACATGAAACCATAAAATTCCTAGAAGAAAACATAGGCAGTAACATCACTGACATCTGTCTAGGCAATGTTTTTTTTCCATTTTTTTTAACAGCTTTATTGGAGTATAATTGCTTTACAATGTGTGTTAGTTTCTGCTGTATAACAAAGTGAATCAGCTATACGTATACATATATCCCCATATCCCCTCCCTCTTGCGTCTCCCTCCCACCCCTCTAGGTGGTCACAAAGCACCAAGCTGATCTCTCTGTGCCATGTGGCTGCTTCCCACTAGCTATGTTTTATGCATCTGACTCTAAAGGCAAGGGAAACAAAAGCAAAAATAAGTAGGATTACATCAAATTAAAACACTTCTGCACAGGGAAGGAAACCATCATCAGAACTAAAAGGCAGCCTATTAAATGGGATAAGATAATTGTAAATTATATATCCAAAGAGGGATTACTATCCAAAATATATAAAGTAACCATACAAGTCAATAAAAATACAAATAACTCAATTAAAAATGGGGAGAGGATCTGGATAGACGTTATTCCCAAAAAGACATACTGATGGCCAACAGGCACATGAAAAACTGTTCAGCATCCCTAACTATTTGGAAAATGCAAATAAAAAACACAATGATATATTACCTAACACCTGTTAGAATGTCTGTTATCAAAAAGACAAGGAATAACAAATGTTGTAGAAGATGTGGAGAAAATGGAACTCTTGTACACTGTTGGTGGGACTGTTAATTGGTGCAGCCAGTATAAAAAACAGTATAGAGATTCCTCAAAAAGTTAACAATAGAACTGCCATCTGACCCACCTGTTCCACTTCTGGATTTTTATCCAAAAAATACAGAAACACTAACTGAAAGATACATTCGCCCATATGTTCATTGCAGCATTTTTTACAATAGCTAAGATATGGAAACAAGCTAAGCGTCCATCTGTGCATGAGTGGATAAAGAAGATGTGGTATATTCACAATGGGATACTATTCAGCCATAAAAAGGAGTGAAATTCTGCCATTTGTAACAACATGGGTGGACTTGAAGGTATTAAGCTAAGTGAAATCAATCAAACAGAGAAAAACAAATACCACATGATCTCAATCATATGTGGAATCTAAAATAAAAACCTAACAAAATAAATCCAAAACAAACTTATAGATACAGAGATCAGATTAGTGGTTACCAAAGGGGAAGAGAGGGTTGGAGGTAGGTGAGATGACTGAAGGAAGTCAACTGTATGGTGGTGGATGGTAACTGGACTTGCTGTGGTGATCACTTTGTGGTGTATACACATCATGTTATAATGCTGTACACCCGGAACTTATATAATAATAAAAAAATTGAATCTAATCATAAGGAAATATCTGACAAACTCAAACTAAAGGGAATTCCACAAGATTATTTCTTTGTACTCTTCAAAATATTAAGTTCAAGTACCTAGGAATAAACCTACCTAAGGAGGCAAAAGGCCTGTACTAAGGAAACTATAAGATACTGATGAAAGAAATGAAAGATGACACAAACAGATGGAGAGATATACCATGTTCTTGGGTTGGAAGAATCAATATTGTCAAAATGATTATACTACCCAAAGTAATCTACAGAGTCAATGCAATCCTTATCTAATTACCAAAACCACTTTTCACAGAATTAGAACAAAAAATTTTACAATTAGTACGGAAACACGAAAGACCCCAAATAGCCAAAGCAATCTTGAGAAAGAAAAGTGGAGCTGGAGGAACCAGACTTCCTGAGTTCAGACTATACTACAAAGCTACAGTAATCAAAACAGTATGGTAATAGCACAAAAAGAAATATAGATCAATGGAACAGGATAGAAAGTCCATAGATAAACCCACGTAATTATGGTCACCTAATCTATGACAAAGGAGGCAAGAATATACAATGGAGAAAAGACAGTCTCTTCAATAAGTTGTGCTGAGAAAACTGGAGAGCTACATGTTAAAGAATGAAATTAGAGCATTCTCTAACACCGTACACAAAAATAAACTCAAAATGTATTAAAGACCTAAATGTAAGACCAGACACCATAAAACTCTTAGAGGAAAACATAGGCAGAACATTTTCTGACAAAAATCGCAGCAAGATCTTTTTTGATCCACTTCCTAGAGTAATGAAAACAGAAACAATAATAAACAAATGGGACCTAATTAAACTTAAAAGCTTTTGCACAGCAAAGGAAACCATAAACAAAACGAAAAGACAACCCTCAGAGTGGGAGAAAATACTTGCAAATGAAACAACCAACAAGGGGTTAATCTCCAAAATATATAATGCAAACAGCTCATGCAGCTCAATATCAAAAAAAAAAAACCAACCCAATCAAAAATGGGTGGAAGATCTAAATAGACATTTCTCCAAAGAAGACATACAGATGGCCAAAAAGCACATGAAAAGATGCTCAGTATCACTAATTATCAGAGAAATGCAAATCTAAACTACAATAAGGTATCAGCTCACCTGAGTCAGGATGGCCATCATCAAAAAGTCTACAAACAGTAAGTGTTGGAGAGAGTGTAGAGAAAAGGGAACCCTCCTACACTGTTGGTGGGAATGTAAGTTGGTACAGCCACTATGGAGAACAGTATGGAGGTTCCTTAAAAAACTAAAAACAGAGCTACCATATGATCTGGCAATCCCATTCCTGAGTGTATAGCTGGAGAAAACCATAATTCTAAAAGATACTCCAAACATTGGGTGCATCCCCAATGTTCGTTGCAGCACTATTTACAATATCCAAGATATGGAAGCAACCTAAATGTCCATCGACAGAGGAACGGCTAAAGAAGATGTGGTACATATATACAATGGAATATTACTCAGCTATAAAAAATAATGAAATAATGCCATTTGCAGTAATGTGGATGGACCTAGAGATTCTCGTAGTGAAGTAAGTAAGTCAGACAGAGAAAGACAAATATCGTATCATATCGCTTATATGTGAAATCTAAAAAAATGGTACAAATGAACTTATATACAAAACAGAAATAGAGCCACAGGTGTAGAAAACAAGCATGATTACCAAGGAGGAAAGAGGGGAGAGGGTTAAATTGGGAGATTGGGACTGACATATACACACTACTATAAATAAAATAGATAACGAATAAGAACCTACTGTATAGCATATGGAACTCTACTCAATACACTGTAATGACCTATATGGGAAAAGAATCTAATAAAGGGTGGATATATGTATATGTAAAACTGATTCACTTTGCTGTACAGCAGAAGCTAACAAAGCATTGTAAATCAACCATTCTCCAATAAAAATGAATTTAAAAAAACCTAAAGGATGAGTTATTGTTCCAGATGAAAGGAATCTAAAGTTGCATGAAAACTATATACAGTGAATAATCCTGACTTGAATGCCGAACTAGGAAATAAGGAAATTAATAAGACAATTGATGAAATTTTATTATGGACTCTATATTAGATAGCAGCATTGCACAATGTTCAATTCTCAGAGTTTTAAATTGTTAGATGATATGCAAGAGAATATCCCTGTTTTTAGGAAATATACATTGAAATGTTTAGGAGTAATGGGGCGTGATGTCAACTGTCATGCATACACACAACACACACATACATACACACATAGACAAAACCATCTATTTACAAAGACATGTATGTATACAAATGTGTGTGTATGATTATTGGCTAAACATCCTGAGTTATCTCCTACCCATATCTGTAGTTCTAAGAGATGAACAAAAAGCAAAGTAAGCACATTCTTGTGATATGTGCTGATAGTTGTGTATATTTGAGAGGTGGTGGCTTTTGAAGGAGGACATAGTTCAGTGCATGCACTGTGACGCTAGACCTAATTACCCTGTGGTTGGCATTCATGGAACCTGCAAATGTCTATTTTGTACGTAATAATATAGCCATTCTTACTGTGGGATGGGGGAGGGGGGGTCATCTGGCATGAGAAGTCATGTTCACTCTGTATTGTTTACTGATTTTTTTCTTCTGCATAATATTTTAGCCCTTTATGTCAAGTACCATGTCTTATACTCTGGTTTATTGTGTATTTTGTTTCTTAGTTGAGTAGTTCAAAACCGTAAGATGATGATTAGGAATCAAATTCATACTGAGTTTCTCTCCCAGATTTCCTGCGTTAGGGTGAATGTTTAAAGGAAAAACTTGTTATTTTTCATTAAACAAATGTTAAATAAATATATTTCCCACAGAAACCCTATTATTTGCCTTTGAGCCTAGAATAATAGGCATAGCTAAGAGCTGACTTAGTTAATACTTTTCACCTGATATTATTGTGATGCTTCAGTTATTTAATACACTTAAAGCACTTACAAGAGTTCCTCGCAGAGAATCCGTGCTCAATAAATATAAGCTAGTTTTATTACTTTTCTGTCTATATATTAATTTAGAGGAAGGGAGGGAGGGAGGGAGAAATAGAGGGAGGGAGGAAGGACAAAAGAGGAGAAGGGAAATGAGAAGGAGGAGAGGGGAGGAAGCATCTGAGAGTGGGGGAGAGATGCAGAAGGAGAGAGACAGGTACTCTAGGACTGCAAAGAGAGGCCAAGGTGTTATTGATTGGTCAAGTAAGAGAAATCAGAGTTGTGAATGGAAAGCTCAAGGTTGAAAGAATATCGAGAAAAGAAGTGAGTCAAATACTAGGTAAACCATAAAAAATCTAGGAGAGGTTAGAGTTCAGGAAACAGAAAACAGGTGGGAATTGAAGTAGGATGAAATAGGAAGAGGAGAATTGATTTAAGTCACCAAGGCTGATAACAAAGAATAGCTTCATTTATTTTGGGATTTACACCTACTCCTTGGGTGGGCCCAAGCCGATCAGCAGGTGAGGGCCTGAAGCCTTTGGACCTGCTCAGAAACCTTCAGGGAGTAGGAAGGAGGAGATTGGAGAGAAATGGTGTTTCTGTTTCTGTAACTGGTCAGTTAGATAACAGCTTGTTTTTCTCACTAGCTAGATGTGGTAAATATGGACAAAAGGATATATACGTTAAAAGCGAGCAGGAAGTCTGTTTTCTAGTGGTTCTAGTTGTTCATTTTCACAATTTGATGTGTTTGGGCTTTCTGTAATAAGATGAACGGATTAGAACCACACTCCTCCTAGTTTATCGTTTGTAGTTTTCAAAGTTTAACTTTTTTTGGTAAGAACTTACAAATGTTAAATTAAGTGTACTGGTTTTATGAAGTAAAGGAAGTCTTCTCAAATTGTTGCGTTAAGTGAAGGGAGCCTTCCTACCTTGTTCCAACTTTGTGTACTAGCAAGAGAAATAAATACACATCATTATTCACTGTGTGGGTCTCTGTACATCTCCATCAGATTCTTCAGAGTAGTGGGGAGGGGGCTGGCCAAAACTTCAGATACCTGGTTCCCTCTAGTTCTATTGAGTAAAATCTCTGGGAGTGAGTTATGAAGAGCGAGTAGCAGAGGCCATGGAAATAAACAATAAATGAGTGCCCCTGTGGCTAGTGCACTCTGAAGCTTAAGAACCACTGATCTGGACTAATTGTCTCATGAATATAATCCTTGTTGATGGATAATTAAGTATCACTCAAAGAATTAGAAATAGCGGCTTTGTGCATTTAAAATCAGTATCCCTCCTCTGTTGTCTGAAATAGTTGGAATGCACCTCAATTTATCTATCAGTTTTATTATCCACATAAATTGTGACTACCTATAGAGGTTTTTGGTTTTGGTTTTGTTCAATTAATATGATTGCAAGTGTTGTTCTATGAACATTTTTTGCACAGGTGTTATTTTGGGGGCATAGGTCCAGGAAGAAAGTTGTGGTCACAGGGTTTGTGCATATAAAAGTTAATGCAAATTGTCTCCCCAAGGCAGTTGTACCAACTTACTTGGTAGCAGTATAAGTCCTCAATGCTTCCCATCCTCTTCAATATTTGGTACGCTCAGAATTTTTAGTTTGCAATTTAGTGGATGTGAAAGTGTATTTCATCATAGATTTAACTTGCATTTCCCGGTTACTAGTGAGCATTTTCTCATATATTTACACATTTATATTTTCATATACTTCAGTCTCTAATTTTGTTCTATGAAATGCTTCCTCATGTCTCTTACTCACTTTGTCTTTTGGTTTATTGGATACTTTAAAAATATTTGGTTATATAGCTTACAGATATCTTCTCAGAGTTTGAGTTTGTGGCTTAAGTTTTTAACTTTAATAGTTTTGATAAACAAGTTCTTAATATAGTTAAGTGTATCAATATTTTTCTTTTAGCTTACTATTTATTATATCCTAAGAAATCTTTGCCTCTTAGATCATACAGATAGCTTCTAAAAATTGGAAACTTTCGACATTCTCATTAAATCTGACATCCATCTCCATCTGGAATTAATTCTGTGTGCAATGTGAGGTTGGACTCCAGATTATTTTTTCCATTGTGAATTAATTACCTGTTCTTTGAATGTTTCAGTTTAATATATTTAAGAGTATTGCAGTCATTCAGGTTTTCTGTTTGAGTCATTTTTGTTTTATTTTTCTAAGAATTTGCTGATTTCACTTGTTTTCAAACTTCACCATTATAAAATTGTTCATAACATTCCTTTATTTTTACTGTCTTCTCTATATAAAATTGTGTGCTCTCTTTATTTTTAAGATCATTTATTTATTTCCTTTTGTTTTATATCAGTTAATCTTCCCAGAAGTTTGTCAATTTCATTTGTCCTTTCAAAGGACAACCTTTTAAATTTAAAATATTATTTTCTATTATATATTTTTCTATTTTAGTTATTTTTTGTATTATATTTAATATTTCTTTTTTCTACTTTCTCTCAATTTTTAGAATACTTATTAGTTCATGGATACGTAACCTTTTTGTTTTTCTATGATAAACATTTAAGGCTATAACTTCTCTCTAAGTACTTCTTCATCTATACCCAACAAGTTCTTACAATGCTTTTCATTACTATTCAGTTCCATATGTTTTCTAATTTTATTTTGATTTCTTCTTTAGAAGTATTATAAGTAAAGAGAAGTACGAGCTTTAATTTATCTTCTTGTCATTTATTTCTAAATTTTGTTGTGTGATCAGAGAATGTGGTCTCTATTATTCAGGTAGTTTGAAATTTATTGAGTTCTATTTATGACCTGGTATTTGACTAATTTTTTAAAAAATTCCATGTGTGTTTGAAAAGAATGCTTATCTCTATATTTGGTATGCACTGTAATTTATGGCCATTAGATCAAACTTGTTATCTATATGGTGTAGCTTCTTACATTCTTTTATTTTGTGCTATCTTTATATCTGTGCTCTGTCTTTATATATTAGGTGTATATTTTATAAATGATGCCTAGCTGGATTTTAAAAATTCAGTCTTAGAATCTTAGTCTTTTAATGTATAACAATAAATTTATATTTATTGTGATACCTGATGCTATGGATTCAATTCTACCATCTTATTTATTGCTTTCTATTTGTACCATTTTTTCATGTTTCTCTTTTCTTTCATCTTTTTTTGCCTTTTTTTGGTTTGAGTCCCTCCCCATTCCATCTGCATGCTACTTTATTCTTTCAGTGATATTCTAGAAATTTCAAGATGTATACTTTACAGTTAAGTTATTTTTTTAAATTAATTTTTATTGGAGTATAGTTGCTTTACAGCGTTGTGTTAGTTTCTGCTGTACAGCAAAGTGAATCAACTATACGTATATATATATATCCCCTCTTTTTTGGATTTCCTTCCCATTTAGGTCACCACAGAGAATTAAGTTATTATTAATAATTATTTTTAACTACTAACTATTGCCTTTATTATCTTTCCTTTCCACTGAAAAGTAAAAGCACCATTTGTAATGTTCTAACTGTAATCATCTCCATTTCCAGCTTTTCAGGATAATTATTCTTTCTTAGTTTTTTCCACATTTTTGATGTATATAGAATCAATATTTGTTTAACTTGAACCATCGATTTACAATTTTCTTTCTATGCCATTATTTCTTGCATCTTAAACTATCTTCCTGGTATCATTTTTTCCCCCATAAAGTATATATTTAAAGTTCTCTTTAGTGAGCTCTGTTGGCAGTAAACCATCTCAATTTCAATTTGTGCAAAAATGTCAGATTTGCATCATTATTGAAGATAGTCTCACTGGATATAGAAGTTCAGTTATTTTCTGTCAGTTCCTGAAAATATTATTCTACTCTCATTTCACATCCATTTTTCTGTTGAGAAGTTGGTTATCTAACAACTGTTCATCTGTAGGCAATCTATTTTTCTCAATAGCCAACTGTTAAAACCTTCTTGCTGTATTTGGGTTTCTTCAGTTTTATACTGATGTGTCTAGATAATACCATTTTTATTTATCCTGTATGTAATTATTTGAGCTTCTTAGATCTGAGATTCCGTGTCTCATCATAATCTGATAAAGCCTTTACACCTTCAAGTATCTTCCCTCTTCTCCATTCTTCCAGTTATCTCCTGCAACCTGATTAAGCACACGTATGACCTTCTCATTCTCTGTGTGTCTCTTCACCACCCTTTCACATCTGCCCTCACTCTGTTCCTCTTGCTTCATTCTACTTAATTTCTTCAAATTTATCTTTTGGATAACAGATTCTTCAGCTGTTTCTCATCTGCCTTTGAAAATCTTCATTGAGTTTTTAATTTCAGTTATTATATACCATTACATTTTTCATTTCTTAGAGTTCCATTTGGGTGTTTAATCACAGCCTGGCCCATATTAATAGTCTTTGATTTCTTTATAGCCTCATTTTCTTTTTAAAATTTCTTTTATTAACACTTTTTTTTTTTTCTGAAAATAGTAATATGTGGATTGCTGGCCTGGTTCCCTAAGATTTTTCTTCTTTAAATACTTTTTTCATTGTAATTGTTGTAACATGGAACTTTATCTATATAAATCCACTGAGCCCTGATTTTCATGTATTTTGCTAAAAAAAAAAGATTTATGTCTGTTTCTGCCAGGAAGTTGTATTTCCACCTGGGATTACTTTAAACTAAATTTTTGGCTTGCAGTTTTTTGGCAGTTTTTAAGGTAGACTCTATCCAGGTCCTAAACCCACGTGAGTGCTCTTAGTTTGGAAAATCTCAAGAAACAATATTTCTACTTTTCTATTCCACCCAGGACCAAGGCTGAAAAAGAAAATTGAGTGTCTCAACTTATAAGCAGATTCCTGGTCTGATCTCTTTCTTTCCTCATGCCTTGACTTTGTCTCCTTTGCAATGAGTATGGTGTTCCTTAGAACACAGTACCGCAGGGATCGGCAGAAAAACTCAGAGAAAATATGGGTTCCTGTGTATTCCCTTAACACTATGAATTTGTGCCTATTTATTGTTTTGGCCTCTGAGAAATTTTCTTATCTTACATTCAGCCATTCATGAATGAAAGATTATTGTTATTATTAATATTATTATTTGAAGTATTTGAAGTAGGTTTGGCCTACAGGGGTTGATAGAGATTGAATCTCTAATCTGTTATATCTCTGTAAACAGATTACTAGAAACACTATTTAAAATTGAAAAAAAAAATTATCAGTTACAAGTATAACAAGTAGTGTGAACAATTAGACATTTCAACTAAGATTTCTGCCATGCATCTTGAGACATGGCCTCCAGGAGCCTTTGAACCAAACCCCTAAAACTGCCTTTTTTTCCTTGGTTTACCTTTACATGTTTCATTGTCATTGTCAAAATCCACCCATGAAATAAAAAATCTGTAAAGCTTCACTGGATAAATAATGAGAAAATTTTAGACATTCCAATTTAAGAGGAAAAACATGTTCTTAGTGATTCTAAAAGGCTGTAAATAAAAATTATTTTTAAAAACTCCAGTGAAACAGGAAGTTATACTTAAATATGTGAGATAGGGATTCCTTAGAAACAGAAACAGAAAATTTAATCAATTTTCAAAATATATGTCAAAATATATCAGTAAATCAATTTTCAAAATATATGACTGTGTTCTACTTTTCCCATCATATGCCAGTTACCAAAGATAATAAGTAGGCACATATCATTATAGAAAAGATGTAATTTAATTAATTTTCATGTTTTGTTGGCATGCATGACCCTGGATTAGGTGTTTGAATTCAGAGTCATATCAAAGAAAAGACTAATTTTTTATAGTGGACTTCATGGTGTAAGAAAACTTACTGATTTATGTTTATAATAACAGCAAATTAGAAATAAGTTTGGTATGGCACATTAATTAAATTGAAACATTTGAATTATGGTTCCTTTGCAAATTCATACTCTGGGGATACCTTTTGTGGGAGCTTCTTTTATTAGAAACTATGGTGTTCTGTATTCCCAGTAATAACCCCCCAGGAAAAGATGTCCATTAGCTGTGCTTCTGTGTGCTGGCCTTTGGTCAGATGTGGTTAGGGAAAATGTGGCATAAAATCTACTTTTGGCTTTACTGGGTGTTCTTCCTTCTAATGCCTTCTCCTTCAATTTAGTGAGTCATAAAGGGGTTGGGACAGGAGAGGCCATATTATGAAATAAAAGCATAGCCGAAAAAGAATGTTGTAGATAAATCCATCAACCTTAGATTATGTCGGTTACATAAATAGTAACAATGAAGTTCATTACCTCAGTCCATTACAACTTTTCAGTCAATTGCAATGATCAGAAAATGTAAACCTTATATAGGGTGATTGTTTTTCAGCCATTTAATCACCCCATTCAGATCATTTCTGATCAGGTTTCTTGTTGCATAATTGCTTACTAGCTTAGAAAGAAAGCCTTTGAGTAACTCTTGTCTGGTCACATATTTATAATAATGTCTGTTACTCATAAATATAGGGTGATAAAAATGACTCGAGAAAAGCCCAATTACTTGCTTTTATTTATTTAAACTCTTGCATGTGGGGAGTATGTGACAACATGGACAAGTACTGTGAGGCTAGTGAAAATCTATTTCACTGAGAAAACTCCATGTAGCTTTGAATGACAATAATTCATGTGTCTGTGTTCTTGTGTAATGAGACTGGAGAGATAGCCTGAGCTAGATGCAGTCTGAACGGCTTTCTCATGCTTCTATGGAGTTTGAATTTTAACTGCTAGGCACTGTTTTCAAATCCCTTTCAAATGTGGATAAGGTATAACCAGACTAGGGTGTTAGAAGAATTATTCTGGCAATGTGGTATACAGATAATAGCTACAATGACTAGGCAAGAAGATACTGTAATGGTATAGGAGAGAAATGATGAGGGCCTGAATTAAGGAATTAATGGGGATATGGATCCGAGAGGACAAATTAAACGCTACTTAAAGGATAAAATAAAAAGGACAAATTAGATGTACAGACATTTGAGCGACAGTAGGAAGGTGAGCGTATTGCTCAGATTTCTGTCCTTGGCCCTTTTAGCTCTCCCCAAATGTGGCTTAAAACAGTTTCTCTAAGCTAAGGACATATATGTATGTATGTCCAAATATATATATATATATATATATATATAATTCTAGGCTAGAGATTGTTAAACTTTTAGTTCTCAAGAAACTTTATATTCTTTGAGAACCCCAAAGAGCTTTTGTTTATGTAAGTTAAATTCATTGATTTTTATTAAGTCAGAAATTAAAATGTAGAATTAAGAATACAGATTCATTTTAAAATGATAAATTTATTACATGTTAACATAAATAACATTTCTATGTAAAATATTTTGAAAAAAATTAATGAGAGAAGTGGCATTGCTTTACATTTTTGCAAAATTCTAATGTCTAGTTTAAGTCATCTAGATTATCATGCTGGCTTTGGCAACACGCTGTATTTGAAAAAAATTGTCTCACTCCAATTTTTAGTTAGAAAAGAGAGGAGTTATTATTCTTTAATACTACACTCAAACTTGACAAGTGATAGTTTCTTAAAGCTTAGTTGCAATGTGGAATCTAAAAATCTTATCAGTGGACTTTTGTACTCTGTTGAATGTACTCAGTTCTTTGGCCTGTCTTGCACCTTAAATGCCTCTTTTATCCATGCATGATTTTGTAACATTATACACTGGTCACATAGAAAGTATTGATTTACTTAGCTATAGATCTTCTAAGTATTGACGTACTTCATTATAAAGTATCCCTAAATCACATTCATTAATATCACCATTGATCTAATCAGAAGAGTATTAAGTATTGGGAAGCTCTCAAGTTCATGGTGTGGATATAAGTTTTCTGATATTCTATTTTTTGCTTGAAGTACAAATTTTTTGCTCGAAGTACAAATTTCTCATTGCCAACCATATTGTCAATGAGTTTTCCTTGAAGTGACAAGTTCACTTCGTTCACTTTCAAGAAGACGTCTGCTAGTGGTCAAGTCTGAATAACCATTGTTTGTCTGTTGGTTGTTCTTTCAAGTACAACCGTTGTTTCATTGGGAAGAAGGGGGAGCCTATTGACTTTTTTAGCAGCAAATCGAATCACACAGACACTTTTCCTTGAGATAACTACTGAACTTCAATATGTAGCAGAAGTGCAGTATACATTTTGCCACACAGAATTTTAAAAAGACATGTACTGGGGCTTCCCTGGTGGCGCAGTGATTGAGAGTCCGCCTGCCGGTGCGGGGGACGCGGGTTCGTGCCCTGGTCTGGGAGGATCCCACATGCCGTGGAGGGGCTGGGCCCGTGAGCCATGGCCGCTGGGCCTGCGCGTCTGGAGCCTGTGCTCCGCGATGGGAGAGACCACAACAGTTAGAGGCACGCGTACCGCAAAAAAAAAAAAAAAAAAAAAAGACATGTACTGGACTTTCCCTTCTCACCAAATGGAGTAATTAGGATCCAGTATGGCTAAACAAAATGGACAACATATACGAAACAACCATTTTCAGATATTGGATGTGAGGCCGTTCTGGAATATCAATGCTGAGAGGGAAAACAGTAAGGTGAGTCCTATAATTGCTCCAGCTTACTACCTGGAGAAAGTTTCCAGGCCACAACAGGGGAAGGGGTAACCTAGGTGGAATCATTGGTGTCCTAGAGTTCAGGAGATGGAGGTGGGGGTACAGGGAGGCTGAGGCATCTCGAGTTCACCAGGCAGAGTACTGAAGTGTAGAGAGCTGCGCAGAGAGGAGCTTTGGAGAGCTGCAGAGGACTGAAGCTGCTTGACTCTTCAGCTGAATACTAATCAGGCCATGCCTGCAAGGAAACTACTCAAGACTGAGAAAGAACCATCCTGAGGGAGCAGAGGAAACTCTCAGGAGTTCACTCAGATCTGGAAATTGCTTGTGTATCCACCACCAAGAGTGGCAAAACCTTATAGTCCAAGAAACATCAGGGAGGACACTTAGCAAGGTATTGCCTGGCCAGTGAGGGCAAAATCAGCCCTAAATGAAAGACTGTTCTGGTCATGCCTGACAAAATTTAAATGCAAATCTTAAAACATCAAACAGTTTTCAAGTAATGTAGCTGCATCCTAGAACAAAGTTCAAGTATATCTATAGGAATACAGCACCCAAGAAGATACAGTTCATAATATCAAATCAAAAATACTGATTTTTGATTAATTTGATTTTTAATTAATATCAGTATCAAAATATGGATATTCAACAGCAAATCAAAGATTTGCTGGCATGCAAGGAAGCAGGGGAGCTTTATGCGTAATCAGTAGATAGGTCAATCATAAAGGACTTCTATCTAGAATATATAGAGAACTCTTAAAACACAGTAATAAGAAAACAAACAATCCAATGAAAAAACCGGGCAAAAGATTTAAGTGGATGCTTGACTAAAAGAGATATCGGGATTGCAAGCAAGCACATTAAAAGATGCTCAGTGTCATTAGTCATTGTGGTACAAACCACACAACCATTTTCCAAAGCGGTTATACCATTTTACGTTCCCGCCAGCGGTGTTGAGGGTTCCAGTTGCTCACCACCCTTACCAACGCTTGGTCAGTCTTTTCCATTTCAGCCATTCTGATCGTTATGTTGCGGTATCTCACTGGGGTTTTTTTCTTATACAGAATTAACATTTATTTTAAGAACAAGTGCGTGGTGGTTAATAGCACAATTTGGTGCCGCTGCCTTTATTATTCGTGCTTAGGCAAGAGTTGCCTTACTCTCCATTACTTTTGCACCATCTTAGGCAAACTGTATCTTAGTATTATTATGAACATTGTTTTGACCTCATGGACCCCTTGAATCATGGTTCTAGTCTGCACTTTTCACCCAGACTTCACATTGTTAATATATGCTCCATCTTCAGATTTGCTAAAATCAATATTTTCTTCTGCCTTCTCAACAGCAACAAAAAATTGGGCCCTATTCATGTGTTTCCTATCCTAGTTAAAAGCATCACTACTACCCCTAACACTCCAGGCCTATCACAGAGCCCTCTCTTTCTCCCACATTCAGTGAACTTCTCTGTCTCAGAAATGTCTTTGCTTCCCCATTCTCCATCCCCATCGGCCTGGATGATCATCTTCTCTCTTACAGGCTGCTGCTGGCCTGTCTCCTCGCTGTCTTTCTAGAATTCACACTTCATTATGGGGCTCTACATTGCCTATAGAATAAAGTCAGAATGCCTTAGAGTAGCTGACAAGGTTGCTCAAAATCCTATATTATGTAAATTTAAAAAAATTAGCAGCATGATTTAAAACACCGACACTGATTGGCCACTAATTTAGACAATAATTAATTCTAACTGTAAATGTGTAACGATAACAGTACGTTTAGGACAAAGGCCAGTAGAACTGTTTTTGTACTTTTAGAATGTATTAAAGTTTGAAAAATTATTAGCTGCCAACCTTTAGATTCAAGGATTGGATATCTGCTTTTTTTCTTTTTCTAAGAAACTAATAGTTCATTATAACTTCAGAATTCCAATTAAAATGATGGATTGTTTGAAAAGTACACTACTCAAAAAGTCTGAATTATAAATGTGAGTTCAGGTATGTGATGCTTTACACAAGGGTTTTATTTTGTCCCAAAGAGCTTCTGTGACTTGCATGATTTAATAAAGCAGCTCAAATTATTTCTGAGGCTGCAGAGACTAAGGTTTCAAAGTGTTTTCCTCAATTTATGATACATATTGAGCTTCTCTTTGAAGAAGTTAATCTTTTTTAGTTTAATCAATTTATCTTTTTGAACTCTATTTTTCATTATTATATTATATTTTACTTTGTTTGCTAAATGTCATTTTTTGTCATTCTTATACATATTGAAGAATGAAACTCAAACAGCAAATTGTTAGTAGAAGCTTATTAATCTTAGACCCTAGAGTGTAATTACAAGTTATTTATTGCTAATGAAATAAGATAAAGGCATTTGGTCAGGATATTTTTAGTTGTACTGGTAATGGCATTTTGAGTAGCTTTTTGCCGTATTTATATTATGAGTGTAATGCCCCCATTCCAGATTACTGCTGTGTCCCTTTTTGTATCAAAACTAAAGTGTGCTGTTCCGTATTACTCAGGGTCATTATGCTGCTAACCACATAATAGCTAGCTTATGTCATTCCTTGCTGCTCCAAAATATCCCACCTCCCCTTAGATGATTTTCTCTTCATTTTTGCTAAAAGCTGGTCTTCTTTTTCATGTTTCCGTTCCTCATGGGAAATGGTCATCCGCTGCATTGACAGCACCATTCGAAGGCATCTCTGAACGTTAACTCTAGTGTTAAAAGGAAGAAACTATGTAAAGAGCCCGTGAAAAAGCAAAATACCACTGTGTCTTATTGAATAAAATATCTAGCTCTGAAATCTATGTCAATACAGTTAATGTCCTGAAACCTATGTATCTGAGGTCCATAGAACTCCATCCTCAAGTGATCTTCATCAAATTTGGAAGGAAATTACAGATGAGCTGTATTTGACTTAAAAACCCCTTACTCTAGCTAGTAACCAAACGTTTCCTAGTCTCAATAATTATTTTTCTAGACAGACACTTTAAATTTTATTTTCTTAACATCAGTAACATTTTCTCATTCATACTTAGGTTTATGCTAGAAGATAAAAAAACATAAGATCATATCAGATCAACAAACAGCTTGATACAAAATGATGCCTCTAACACTAATTTACCATATGTTTATATTTCACATAGGGAATAGAGCAAGATGCCCTTATATTTTAATTCTTAATTCTTCTCTGAGAAACACAGTAGGCAGTTTAAATTATATGGAGAAATAAGTAAAGATTTAAAAAGTCAGACATTTTATGTTGCCACCAAATGGGAATTCACTTACATTCATATATTTAGGATATATAATTTTCACTTTAAGTTTGCATAAGACATTTTGAATTACTTTTACTAGTGTCTTAATATTCCTATATATTGGGAGAGTTGAATTTTTTTAAATCCCCATTTACAAATTGCATAATAGCAGAGTTGGAATTACATTTGTTCCCAGGAACTACATTTATTTGTTAAATTTTTATGATTGTTCTATTGACTAGGCAATTATGGTTTTCTTTTGAACTGTAATAGGAATGCCGGGAGCAGGTAGAAATTGACACAAGTTCATATTGTATCTCTTTTTTTTTTTATTCTTAATAGTATCATAGTGCTATAAAATGTATTTGTGGGGATATAAATAATGCTCATCAGTTTCTTTAGTAGCTTCCCATATGAAGAAGCTTAGCTTCTATTCAACTTTTTGTTAATTCAACTTTTCCTTTTATTCAGGTACCTCAACAGGAATTCTCTTTGAATAGTGTTATGGTAATTGAGAACATTAAATTTTCAGCTCTACTAGAATGCCACCCAACACCCTAACGAATTATCATTCCTTCCTCTGGAGCTTCTTAAGCAAGGGGAATTTTCTCAATCATTGTTCCATTAGTCAAAATGACTAGAACCATACACAATAATTTTCTTATTCAGTTGACCAAGTTCTTTACAACGCATTGAAATTCTTTTAAAATATGAGAAAATGTGGTTTATATCTAATCTGTAATTGTTTGTAAGTCTTTCAAAGATGTTTAGAAGTTAGGAAAAAGGAGCTATACAATTTTTTTTCCTACTTTCTTTCTTAAGAAAGATACTATATGATTTCAAATATTTAATTTTATAGATTATTTGATCTCAACAAATATATGAAACCAACTTTGAATTATGGATAAGAAATTTTAAATCCAATGAAAAATATTTTTTAAATTAAAAAATTTTCTCTAATTGTGAAAATAAGATATGCTCATTATAAAAAGTCTAAATTGTACAGAAAATATAAAAGAAGCCAGAAAAATATGTCACTCAGAATGACAATACCTGGAGGCAATCACTGTTGACATTTATTTTTCTTTTTGATTGCTTTTAAACTTAGATAGCATTTGAAATTGTAAAAATTTTTTTAAATTAATTTTTATTGGAGTATATAGTTCCTTGACAATGTTGTGTTAGTTTCTACTGTACAGCAAAGTGAATCAGCCATACGTATATATATATCTCCTCTTTTTTGGATTTCCTTCCCATTTAGGTCACCACAGAGCACTGAGTTCCCTGAGTAGGTTCTCATTAGTTATCTATTTTATTGTTAACATTTTGACATTTTCATTCCAAAGATAAATTCTTATAAATGTAGAATACAGGCTGTTTAATAGTTGAGAGAGTACTTGCCAAATATATATGTAGAATCACTTTAAAACAAAATCATAGTTTACGTTAGAGGAAAAGGCAAAGTGTAAGTGGCAAGTATCTGACTATACTGCTGAATGAATGTGGGAATAAAATTTCTTAAAACTCCGAAATGATAAGCCAGGATGTCAAATTTTGCCCTTGGCTCAGGAATGATATGTTAACACTGTTCCATGAGAAAATGAAAATCTCGCCAAAATCAATGTCACACTCTAATGAAAGATTCTAGTATGGGCCAAATACCTCAAAACAATCACACAAAATATTAATATATGGAAGCATAGATTTAGATGGTAATGATAATCTTAGTTACACAGAATTAGGCAAAATATTGATGTAGGGAGAAGCAAAAATAAGCTATAAACAGATGAACTATTAGAAAAATGGAAGAAGATACAAATTTATAATGAAGATTTTTCTGTACTTCCTATAAAGAATTATTTAAAAAACCCTCTTTTATAAAGAAATCATAGACTAGTTCTAGAGTTAAAAATGGTCTCAATATCTTGTCCAACATTGTTATTTGACAGATGATATAATTGAGACCTTGAGACATTACGTTGTTTATGTAGTACCCATAGTATGCAAGTGGGCAGGAGTCTGGGAACATCTGTGCTGAGTCAGGGTGCTGACTCTTTCCCTCTGAATTCCAGTTCTCCAATGGCACTAGTGCTTGCACAGAAGGCATATTACTTCTCTTCCATTATTTGTTCATGAATGATCCAGTCCTTTACGCCTTACATTTTAAAAGTATTTATTTTCTAATATTCAGAATTTCTGTGAGTTATGGACTTCTGTGAGTCAAGCACTGTTATAAGAACTTTATGCACATTTTTAATTTAACCCACACAAAAACAGTGAGGTCTGGGTACTAGTACCATTCTGATTGTTAAGTAAAAATACAAACATGGGAGGGTAGGCAACTAGGAAATGACAGAGCTGGAATGTGGATCAGATACGTCCAGCACCGAATTTTAAATAACTACTGAACAAATTTCTGTTTGATTTGTAAAAATTATTTTTAGGGTCTTTTGGGGGTACCAGCCCATTTTTAACTTCTTAGATGGTTATATAGTCTCAAGTCTAATCAGCGTGTTCTTAAAATTGTCAAGGATTTCCTATTTCAGAGTCTGAGATGAAAACCTGAGGTAGCAGTAATTGGAGTGAGCTTTGCTGAGGATAATGCTGCCACAGGCAGTGAATCCTCTTCTCCATCATCTGTAGCTTCAGTTGTAGAAAGATTTTAGGCTTTCATAAAACACCTCCACATTCTAGATTTAACAGGAGGGTCACACTTGAACATATTTTACATCTTAGGCCATGCGTCTTAATTTACATGTACAAACTTGCAATATATTTTATTTGAAGACAATATTATACAGTCTTTCCATTCCGTTACTTTCTCATGCTAAGTGAAATTCCAGAGTTTTCCTCTCTGGAATAGTATAGCAATACTTAAAAACTTAAAACTTTTAAAGTAAATAAGTTTCTGAGTTTTCCATTTGAAACATTTCCTTTTTTATCCAAAATGTATTCTTCTTCATTTTGGGCATCATATTTCAAAATTGCAACCAAAAATCATTATTCTCTTGTTCTGATCTATCATCTTTCCAGTATGCATGCCTCTTTTATTGGAGTTTGTTTTCCTGTTTCCTTGTCAATATTACTTCCCTATTTTGTGCTTTTTATGATAAATATTCTATGATATTAACCTTAATTTAATAACATAAAATGATACCCCATAGTGTCTTCTTCATCAGCATTTTAGTCATACCAGATTACTCTGATCTTCATGAATGTAGACACTTTTTTCATATTAGCCTTTTGATCACTAGGATATATTTTCACATTGTTATTTGAAGCATTTTATCATTTTCCTCCTTTATTGTTACATTCAGATATTAGGAATGCTTTTTTCTCCCCACAGTCCTGAAACATTTAGATATTAGGAGTGCTTTTTCCATAACCCCCCAAATTCATATACTCCCATAACCCCCCAAATTCATATACTCCACGTCTAATATGTTTCCCCAGTTCCCATGGTAGTTAGTGCCATATCTGTATAATTTATTTTTCCTCATTATTCAACGTTGCATAATTTTCTTTTGAAATATATGTATTGGCTATAAGGAACAATTACCTTCCTTTGGAATACATGGTTTTTTCTTTGTCTTAGTTCAGTTTCCACTAAATAATGGTTTTAGCCAACTGACATTTATTGAGCTTCTACTTTGTGGCAGGCTTAGAGTTGAGGTGGAAACAAAGATCTTCAGCTTCTGCTATCAAGAGCTCACTATCTAATGAAAGAGACAGGAAAACAAATAACTTGTAAATAATATGATCCATGTGACACTTTCTAATGAAGTATAGTACATCCAAAAAGCTATGATCATAGGTAAATTGGAAAAGGTCTTCCACCAGGAGCAACTGTATGATAGGAGTGTTGAAAATTAATTAGGAGGAGAAATGGGGCTGGGCACAGCAGGCAAAGGAAAAGAGCATACATGAACGAATTTGAAAGACGATGGTTACGGTCAGGGGCTGGGAGATTGGAATGGCTACAGTGGGAGTAGAGCATCCTCACAGATGAAGCAAACAAAGTGAGTCATTAGCGCTCTTCTCCAGTCTTAACAGAAGTGGGTCTGCTGATGAGGAAAACTTGCTAGAACTTTTTGTGTGTGAGACTGGGGCCCAGCGAGATGTCTGTGGAACAGCCAAAGGTCTTTTACCTTCAGTGAAAAGTATACCTCTGTGGCAGGAGCACAGGGTTTGGAGTTGGATACTCCTGGATTTGAGCCCTGCTCTGTGACCTATGGCAATTTATTTAACTTTTTAAAAACTCCATTTCTTTATCAGTGAAATGAGAAAATAATAGTGTGCATTTTAGGACACTTGTGAGGGTTAAATGCGATTATGTGTAGAAATCTCTACCTAGGGCACTTGAGACTTAATCTGAACTCAATACATATTACCTCTTATTTTTACCCCAACCCAAGAATCTTCTTTTAGGGTCTTATCTATCAGTAAGGCGAGCCCCAAGGCAAACTTTCCTAGGCTTAACTGCAGAGTCCTCTCGTATTAGTAGATCTCACTGAATAAAAGGGAAAAAAAACCCACCCAAACCTACTTCGGCCCCAAAGGTGTACAGACTCAGTTTCTATAATTTTTATTCAAGTTGAAAAAAAGTTATGCTTATATACACTACTTCCGAGAGAATAAAAGAAAATGAAAGTATTCTATAAAAGGTTGCTTTTATATGGAAGCAGGCAATTTCAAAGTCATTTTGTCTGGCCACATGAAAATATGACACTAAAAACTATAATACATACTAAAATTATTTACATTTTATTTAATTTGGAAATTAAAATAAAATCCTCACGTATAGAGTCCTTGGTATTTTATGGAAATCGTCTTGGATATCAGTTTAAGATGCTGATTACTATTTAAAATGTGTAAAACGCTGGTGGACATTTTTTTAAAAAAACATACCGAAGAAAGTCTGCTGTCAAAGTTCATGTTCTACTCTAGATGACTGTAAAGAATTTGAAGATACTTGAAGGAAAAAAAATATCAGAACTGTATCTGCTCCTTCAAATCCAATTTGGAGAATCATCATCATTACCTACTGATAATGATTCCACATGTTTGGCACTATAAAAAGAGTAATTTTCTCTGGCAGTGAGAGTCAATCCAACAACATACAGACCACCCCTGGGAATTCTTTGTAATATAAAACATTCTTCTGAGATAGTTCAGTGAGCAACAGGACTGGTAAACATATACACTCACATATAAATTGCCCTTTCTATGTAAATTAAGGATCCTAACTAGAACATCAATTTAATGTCAAATGGAGTATAATCTTACACTATCATAAGAGTTAATGCCTTAGACATTTTCACTGGAGTTTTGGGCCATATGTTGTTTTTAACAGCTCTGAAAATTGTGTGTCTTTGATTCTATCAGATCATTCCCGTGATAAACTGAGTGTCATATGCAGGGATTTAACTGTGGGTGGCGAAACAGTATAGTGTAGTGAAAGTCACTACACTTGGAAGTCTGACTAGATATTCCTCTTTGACTTCAGCAATAACTAGCTGTGTGGCCTTGGAAGAGTTCATTTATTGCTCAGAGCCTTATTTTCCTCATTTAAAACATCACCTCCCTCCCTATCTCCCTGAACTCCCTACCAGCCTTCCTGGCTTTAATTACCTTCCCAGCACTTGCCAGCATTGCTACACTCCATATTTATACCAGTATTTTTTGCCTCCACCCCTTTAGCTTGCAAGTGCTTGGAAGGAAGTCTCACCTCAGCTCCCTGTATATCATCTGGCACTTAGTGGGTGCTTCATAAACATCTATTCAAAGAATAAATGAATTAATCTATAAAATGAGGATAATATTAGCACCTACCTCATGGAATCTTAGACATTAGAACACATTAATTGTGTGTTAATGTATGCAAAGCACTAACAACAGTACTTAGCACTTAGTAAATGTTCAGTAGTTTTAGCTGTTATTAATTAATATTCCCGAGGAAGTTTGTTAATAAGTTTGTTAATAAAATCATGGGTATTCATTTCAGAACAAATCTGTATTTGAAATTCTTTTCCTTTTAGCCAATGAATTGATTATAGCATCCCTTTTCATTTGCTAAACTAGAAGACATCATCACTAAAAACTTCCCGGCTTCCTGATAGTAACTTGTGGCTGACTGCTACATTGGGAGTGGAAAGGTCAGGAGTTAGATCCACTTGTTAAAGTAATGTAGTCACTCACTGAGGATTGAACAGAAACTCAAGTCCGGTGGCAAGGGCAAGGGATTTGAAGTGAAGGGTAGTCTTTCATGCTTTTATTATTTAATTAAATTATTCATTCACAGGAGTTTAAAAGCTATCCTATTGTTATTTAAATTTAGGTAATTCAAACAGGAAGCCTCTTTTTCTTATTCTTTCCAAGGGCAGAGGTCTCTCATTAGGGATTCTGGGATCCTGCTCTCATCCTTCTAGTATCTTACCTCCTTTCCTTTCAGCCTTGAGTCATTCACCAAGTCTAGCTACTCCATTAGCTGATGCCCTGCTCCACTGAGCCGTTGAGGAGATTAGATTAGACACATATGCCTTGTTCTTGCTTCCCCGTACTTACCACTCTGAATTCTCCTGAAACGCTAGGATCTGTAGCCACGTCTAAGTTACCTGTACTGAGGGCAACAGCAAAAACAGAAACTTTAAAATTGTCATTAATATGGATGGTTCCCTGAGTCTTAGAGGGAAGACAATTACAGTTTCTTTACAAAGAGAGGTTGTCCCTTTGCCACTGTTAATCCACTTCCCCAATCACATTTCCTTCAAGCATCTCCAATTGAAATATATTAATTCATTCATTTGACAAATAAGTTTTGAGCACCTGTCATGTGTTCAACAATGAACTAGATAGTCAATTCCTCAGTCTCATGGGGATTGAAGAAAAGACTGATCGAGCATTGTTTCCAATGACTAGAATGTTCTCTGTCTCTCCTCTTCACCATTTTACATTTAAAGCCCACTTCTGAGAAGGCCAACCTGAATGCCTGATCACAGTGGTCTTTATCTAACAACTATCCTGTGGTGTTGGTGTCAGTGTTCTTAGCTAGGTAATGGAGCTTTATATACACAAAGAAAGTAATGTCTCCCTAATTAAATTAAAGCTTCTTAGGAGGAAAATAAAATCCATTCATTTTCTAAACAAGATTGAAATTTTATTTTCTATCCAAGAACCAGAAACTCCTCATCATTTACTTTGCAAAATTTAAGATTTTGCTGTTGAATTTACTACTTAGGCTTCTACTATGTTATTCATTGGTTAACCGTATCTACATTTAATTTTTTTAACCTTGTTTGATAAAAAGTAATGTATTGTCTTCACAGCTTTGAAACACATTAGAAGAGGAATAGAAGATTCTATTTGGCTAAGCAATTTATGGGGAAGGAATAGAAATGACTCAGAATTTTTAAACTATCTGCAAATGATTTTAAATGGTTGACAGAAATTCAGTAATCCAGCTTTGAAAAGGGATTATAATTTTAAGTGTGTATTCAAAGTAAAATACAGTGTACCTGAAAATCTTGATTGCAAACAGCCATTAGAATATAAAGCATTATTATTGCACCGAATAGTATAAATACATATAAGATTATCCCATTTTAGTTTTTTTCAAAAATATGCATTTGTATTCTTCAAACGAAGACTATAAGGTATATGTCAAAAAGTTAGCTAGGGTTATCTCTAGGAAATAATACTATAGGTGATTTTATTTTTTTCTTTTTCTTTATGTGTTCTAAATTATAATGAATATTTATTACTTATGTATAAATACATAAATTTGATTATGAAAAATGGAATTGCTGCTGTCCTCTCACCCACTGAAAATGATGAATAATTTTTTGTTGATGTTCATTTTTGTCTGATTGGAAAAGTAATATTTATGGGTTGTTAAAAGTTTAGTTTATATTATAAAAAATTAAGAAAAAAATGTTGTAAATGACTTTTATTCCTACCTCTCAGAAATAATCACTGTTAAAAATAATAGTAGTTTTTTTAATCCCATTATATATACATATATACCAGTACATTTATAGATACATATGACTTACATATATGTATGATACATATATATGTGCATATATCTACACACATGTACATATATATGCTTTTTTATTCAGCTAACATTATAACAAAAATTGTCTCATTCATCTGGAACACTGCTCAAACCATACATTTCATGAATCTCTATTCAAATTAATCTATGCTTTTTCTTAATTGTATGAAAAGATTCACAAAAAGACACTTGTAACTTGCTGAGTTTAGCTGGGTTGAGTGTACATTATCATGCTCTAGGTATTTCAGTGGAATATTTTATAAGACCACAAAAAGTCCTTTCCCTACCCCTGAATTATAGGTCCCATGAATAATTTAGCACTCAAACTTGGAATGATCAATTCATACACAAATTTTTGCTTGTAGCCTAGACTTTAAAAATACAGCAACCGGAACGGATTCAAAACTTTAGTGTCTTTCATTAAAGGGATAATCAAAAGTCTGATGGTCAGTTTCTGTTTGCAATTTTATTCAATAGATATTGATTTTATTTCATTCTGGATAATCTGTTGAAAGTGATTATCATCGATACATCTTGAACTTCTTCAGAGGGGACGTAATTAGGGTTTGTTTCATTGAGTGACATTTCAGTTCTTTCATCTAAGTGCTTTGTGTATGCAGTTGCAGGAGATAACTGTTGACGGCATAGGTAACGCTAATATTGCCTTAGCAACTCTCAGAAAAAGTAAACAATGAAAATGTGTAGGAGAGCAAGCGGCAAGCTTCCTGCTTTCTAATCTTTGGTGATTTTCTCTAGCTTTGTTCTTTGTTCTGTCTTTAGGGTTATACTGATTGAAGTACAGATGTACTTCCTTAAGACAGTCAGGCAAAGACTGTGGTAGATAGAACAAATTACTGTCCTTCAGATACAAGCCACTCCTCCCCCCGCCAAAAAAAAAGAAGCTGGGTATGGATTTATTCAATCATTAAGTCAGGCAACAAACATTTACATCTGAGATGTATATGAATACACAACGTATTATTATGTGTACTCACGTAAATATTGAGCATCTACTATGTTAAAAGCCCTGTTGTATGCATCAGAGATAGAGGGGGAAAAACGAACTAATTACTTGACCTCAAAAACTTGCATTCTAGATGGATGGACAAGAAACAAGGAAACATAAATATTTACATGATATGATTTCAGTTAATGACTTATGCTGTGATAATGTTATGGAAAGTTAATCACATCAAGGTACACATTGTTACTGCACACTGCTTCTCAAACTTCAGCATGTATTCGAATCACTTGGGATCCTTTTAAAAAGCAGATTCTGATTCAGTGGGTCTAGCGTGGTGGCTAGGAGTGTGCATTTCTAATAAGCTGCTGGTCTGAAGACAACTTGAGTTGCAAGATATAGTACCATTTCTGTGTAGCATGTTTGACTAAGAGGTTGGTAGGAAAAGGTAGCTTGAAGAGTGGGTAATGGGTGATGGAATAGAAGGGGAAAAGGTAGGAAAAAGGAGAAAATATAATAAACAGAATGGAAATGGAAATGCAGGTAAAAATGGAACACACAGCCCACCAAAAACAGCATCTCCTTACGTATACTCTGCCTTGGAACTATTCCTGCATGTTATGAACTAAAATTAAAAGACTAAAGTACCAAGAGTAAAATATAAATATACATTGATGCTAACATTTGAGAGAACTTTAGCTGGTAGAGTTTGTGCAGTTACAGTGCCAGGATGAATGTGGGTGTTTCAAACAAAGAGGATTTATCTTATTATTGGAAACCAACATTTGCTTGGCTATATTGAGTATGTTCATTTTTATATATATTTGTTAGGTAAGAAGTTTTATTATGACCATTATTATTTTTCTTTGGACATAGGCTTATTTTGTGCCCCTTATAATGTACCACAGATAACAAAGGTTGTTTAAGAAAGTTGAGGACTAGACTAAATGGTTGGTAAAAATTACATCTTTTTGTACAGTTTGTTTTCTTTACCTCTTGGAGAAATACATGTTTAACTTACCTGAGTGGTTCAGAGTGCTGTAGTCTTTGGTATGACATTAAAACTCCAGGAAAGCATGCTAGAATCTGTACTGCCTTAAGCATACTTAATAAAATCAGCTACATTGTGATTATAGAATCATTTACTAAATTATAAATTTGAGAAATCAAAGATGTTCAGCGTTGAAATTCCAGGGGTATGTTGCAGTCCTTTCTGAATCATAGTTGACTACACAAACTGAGAAAGATGGATTTGTGATCTTTTGAAAATAAAAAAACATTGCTTTTATTCAATTTGATATCAGAAATTAGAAAAGAGAAGGAAACTAATATTGAGTGCCTATCCTAGGCCTGACACATTATACATGTTATTAAATGTAATCAAAACAATCCAACAAGTAAGTCATATTTACCCCATTAAATAATTGAGGAGATGGAAGCTTAGAGTGCACAGTACTTTTTCCAAGGCTGCATGAGAAGACAGGAAGTTTCTTTTTTAGCAGGAGACATGTATCTTCTAGATTATTGTTTGTCTATCTCTCTCTGTTTCCAATTCATTTATGATGAAAGCTGAAACCTGCTTTGTCTATTAACTATTGATAGGTTTGAAGGGTCATTGGGCATTGAGGAATAACTTCTTTTTTCATCAAATCACTATAATGAAAGCAGTTCAAGTGTGATAGCAATAAAAGATTCTACCTTTTTTCAGTCTTCACCTAGTTTTGTTAATTATCAGAAAACCTGTCCTCATGCCAAATGAGGATTTACTCAATTGAAAAACAAATAAAAACAAAGTATAGAAAAACTACACTAAAATAATATTTTTTTGAAAAAACAGTATTAAAAAGTTTTGATTTTGAAAAGCATGTGCAATGCTTTAAAAATTAAATATATAACAGATTTTGCAACTTAATTCATAAAGGAAAATTTATTTTCTAATGCTTAACTATTTTATTATTTTACTCAGCTTACAATGTAATTTGATTGGTTGCTAAGAAAATGACACAAAATTATCTTGCCTTAGGATATCTATGATTTTTTTCCCCTAGCATTATATTTATTTTACAAGAGGAGAGACACCTTTATTCCGGGTGATATTTTTGGAGATTGCTTAGATCACCTGAACATGAGGTGATTTGTGATAAGCTGGTTTATTTCACATATTATCTGCAGAGCAGTGCTTCCTAACAATTTTTACATCATGATACATAAAGAAAATAATCTTTTCTGTAATTTCATTTGCATGTTGTAGAGGAGGGGTAAAGACACATGTGCTCAGTCTGTAAACTTGATCAATTCATTCCTCTATTTGAGAAATGTATATAGTTCAATCTGTAAAACAAATATATTTTCATTATAGAAAACCAGAATAAATATTATATATATTATATATTAACAATAACTGATATTAGTAATACATATAGATATAATAAAATTACTCATAACTCCACCAGCCAGAAATAACCACTCTTGCTATTTTGGGTTTATATAGCTAATCTGTTCTTATGCATTCAGTAGTGTGTCTTGAATTTCTACCGCATAGTTCTGTATATGTATACTTTTTAAAAGACTGTTTTTTAGAGCAGTTTTAGGTTAACAGCAAAACTGAGAGGGAGATAACAGAGATTTCCCGTACACTCCCTCCCTCCCGCCCCCAACAGTATGTGTAGCCACCCCAGCTATCAACATCACTCATCACAATGGTACTTTTTTTTTTTTTACCGTTTAAAATAAAAAGTAGGATGAACCTACTTTGACACATCATAATCCCGCAAAGTTCATAGTTTACCTTAGGGTACACTCTTGCTATTGTATAATCTGTGGGTTTGGACAAATGTATAATGACATGTACCCATCATTAATGGTATCATACAGAGTATTTTCACTGCCCCCCAAATTATCTGTGCTTTGCCTTTTCATCCATCCCCCTTCCACCCCAGACCCCAGCTACACCAGATCTTTGCACTGTCTCTACAGTTTTGCCTTTTCCAGAATGTCATATAGTTGGAATCATACAATGTGTAGCCTTTTCAGATTGGCTTCTTTCACTTAGTAATATGCATTTAAGTTTTTTCCATGTCTTTTCATTGTTTAATATCTTATTGCATTTTAGTGCTGAATAATATTTCATTGTATAGATGTACCACAGTTTGTTCATTCACCTGCTGAAGGACATCTTGATTGCTCCCAAGTTTTTATGAATTATGAGTAAAGCTGCTCTAAATATCTATGTGTAGATTCTTGTGTGGACGTAAGTTTTCAGCTCATTTGGATAAATACCAAGCAATGCATTTGTTGGATTGAATGTTAAGAGTATGTTTAGTTTTGTCAGAAACCACCAAACTGTCTTCCAAAATAGCTGTACCATTTGTATTTCCACCAGTAATTGATGAGAGTTCCTGTTGCTCCACATCCTTGGTAACATTCGGTATTGTCAGTGTTCCAGATTTTGGCCAATCTGATAGGTGTGTAGTACTATTTCATTGTTGTTTTAATTTGCATTTCCCTGATAACATACAATGTGGAGCGTCTTTTCATATGCCTGTTTGCTACCTGTATATCTTCTTTGCTGAGGTATTTGTTAAGAACTTTGGCTGACTTTTAAATTGATTTGGTCATTTTCTTATTGTTGAGTTTGAGTTCTTTATAAATGTTGGAAAACAGTCCTTTACTAAAAGTGTCTTTTGCATATATTTTCTCCCAATCTATGGCTTATCTTCTAATTCTCTAGATATTGTCTTTTGCATACATAAGTTTTTGATTTTAATGAAGTCCAGCTTATCAATTATTTCTTTCATGGATCATTACTTTGGTGTTGTGTCTAATAATCTGTCATCATACCCAAGGTCATACATGTTTTTCCCTTACGTTATCTTCTAGGAGTTTTATAGTTTCGTATTATACATTTAGGACTATGATCCATTTTCAGTTAATTTTTGTGATGGTTGTAAGGTTTTGTGGTGGTTGTAAGGTATCTAGATGCATTTTTTGCATGTGAATGTTTAGTTGTTCCACCTTTTGTTGAAGAGACTGTTTTTGCCCCATTGTATTGTTTTTGCTCCTTGGTCAAAGATTAATTAACTATGTTTATGTGATTCTATTTCTTGGCTCTTACTCTCTTCCATTGACCTATTTGATTATTCTTTTGCCAAGACCTCACTATCGTGATTACTGTAGCTTTATAGTAGGTATTAAAATAGGGTAGTGTCGGTCCTCAAACTTAGTTCTTCACCTTCAATATTAAGCTGCCTACTCTGGGTCTCTTGCCTCTCAATATAAACTATAGAATCAGTTTGTCCATATCTGTAAAGTAACTTGCTGAGATTTTGATTGTGATTGCATTGAATCTATAGCTCAAGTTGGGAAGAACAGACTTCCTGACACTATTGAGTTTTTCTATCCATGAACATAGAATATCTTTCCATTTATTTAGTTCTTATTTGATTTTGTTTATCAGAGTTTTGTGGTTTTCATCATATAGATATTGTACATATTTTGTTAGATTTATACCTAAGTATTTCATTTTGAGGGGGTACTATTGTAAATGGTATTCCATTTTTAATTTCCAATTCCATGTATTTATTGTTAGTATATAGGAAAGCAGTTGCCTTTTGTATATTCACCTTATATCCTGCAATTTAGCTACAGTCACTTCCAGGAATTACTTTGTTGATGCCTTTGGATTTACTAGACAGTCACGTCATCCCAACAAAGTCAGGTTTATTTCTTCCTCCACTATGTGTAACTTTTCTTTTTCTTGCCTTAATTGCATTAACAAGGACTTCCAGTATGATAATGAAAAGGAATGGTAAGAGTTACATCCTCACCTTGAACATGATCCTAGTGGGAAAGCTTTAAGTTTTTCACATTAAGAATGATGTTAGCTGAAGGGTTTTGGTAGATAGTGTTTATCAAGCTGAGAAAATTCCCCTTTATTCCTCGTTTACTAAGAGTTTTTATTATGACTTTGTGTTGGATTTTGTCAAATGCTTTTTCTGCATCTATTGATATGATGATATTATTGTTTTTATTCTTTTTTGGCTTTGATTTGCTAATATTTTGTGAGGATTTTTGCATCTATTTTTATGAGTGATATTGTTCTGTAGTTTTCTTGTAATGTCTTTGTCTGGATTTGGTATTAGGGTAATGCTGGCCTCATAGAATGAGTTAGGAAATATTCCCTCTGCTTCTATCCTCTGAAAGAGATGATAGAGAATTGGTATAATTTCTTCCTTAAATGTTTGGTATAGTTCACCAGTGAACCCATCTGAGTCTGGTGCTTTCTATTTTGGAAGGTTATTAATTCTTGATTCAATCTTTAATAGAAATAGGCTTTAGGCCTATTCATATTGTCTATTTCTTCCTGTGTGAGTTTTGGCAGATTGTGTCTTTCAAGGAATTGGTCCATTTTATTTAGGTTATCAAATTTGTGGCATTGGCTTGTTCACAGTATTCCTTTATTATCCATTTAACATCCATGGGATCTAGATCTCTAGAGTGATGTCCCCCTCTTTCATTTTTCATGTTATTAATTTGTGTCTTCTGCTTGTTCACATGCTCGCTTGCTCTCTGTCTCTCTCCCTCTCTCTCTCTTCCCCTTCTGTTAGCTTGGCTAGAGGCTTATGAATTTTACTGATCATTTTGGAGAACCAACTTTTGGTTTCATTGTTTTTTTTCTTTTTTCTCCAAATTTCAATTTCATTGATTTCTGTTCTAATTCTTATTTCTTTTCTTCTGCTTACTTTGAATTTAATTGGCTCTTCATTTTTAGTTACCTAAGGTGGAAACTTAAATTTGGTTTTAGATCTTGCTTCTTTTCTAATACATGTACTCAATGCTAACAATTTCCCTCTAAGCACTGCTTTTGCTGCATCTCACACATTTTGCTGTTATATTTTTATTTTCATTCAGTTCAAAATATTTTTTTAATTTCTTTTGAGATTTCTTCTTTGACCCATGTATTATTTAGAACTATGTTGTTTAATCTCCATATATTTGGGGATTTCTCAGTTATCTTTCTGTTACTGATTTCTAGTTTAATTTTATTGTGGTCTGAGAGCAGACATTGTTCAATTTCTATTCTTTTAAATTTGTTAAGGTGTGTTTTATGGCTCAGAATGAGTTCTATCTTAGTGAATGTTCCATGTGGGCTTGCAAAAAAATGTATATTCTGTTTCTGTTGGATGAAGCAGTCTATAAATGTCAATTATATGCAGTTTATTAATGGTGTTGTTGAGTTCAATTACATCCTTACTGATTTTCTGCCTGCTGCTTCTGTCCATTTCTGAGACAGAGGTGTTGAGGTTTCTAACTGTAATAGTGGATTCATCTATTTCTTTTTGAAGTTCTATTAGTTTTTGCATCGCATAGTTTCACACTCTGTTGCTAGGTGTACGCACATTAAGAATTGTCATGTCTTCTTGGAGAATTCACCCCTTTATCATTATGTAATGTCCTTCTTTATCCCTGATAAATTTTCTTACTTTAAGGTCTGCTCTGTCTGAAATTAATATAGCTACTGTTGCTTTCCTTTGTTTAGTATTAGCATGGTGTATTTTCCCATCCATTTACTTTTAATCATTATATGTTTCTATATTTAAAGTGGGTTTCTTGTAAACAACATATAGGTGGGTCTTGTTATTTGTTCCACTGTGATAATCTGTTTTTTAATTGGTGCATTTAGACCTTGGCATTCAAAATGATTACTGATATAGTTGGATGAATATCTACCATATTCATTACTGTTTTCTGTTTTGCTCCCCTTGTTCTTTATTCCTATTTTTGTCTTCTACTCTTTTTCTGCCATTTGTGATTTTAATTGAGCATTTTATATGATTCCATTTTTCTACTTTTTTAGCATAGAAGTTATACTTAAAAAAATAATTTTTTTTCGGGTTTATCCTAGAGTTTGCAATATGCATTTACAGCTAACGCAAGTCTACTTTCAAATAACACTGTATCACTTCATAGGTAGTATTATTACCTTATAATAATAAAATGATCATAATTCTTCCTTTCTATACTTTATATCATTGCTTTCATTTATTTTATTTATAAACATACACAAGCATATATATGTAAATATTTATATAAGATTTGTACATAAGCATACATTATTGGATATATTGTTGCTATTATTATCTTGAACAAACTGTTATCTTCTAGATCAATCACAAATAAGAAAAATATTTATTTTACCTTCAGTTATTCCTTCTTCGATGCTCTCCCTTCATTATGCAGATCTGAATTTCTGATCTATATTATTTTTCTTCTCACTAAAGAACTTCTTTTTTCTTTCAGGCAGGTCCACTGATAATAAATTATCTCAATATTTGTTTGTCTGAGAAAATCTCTATTTTTCCTTCAGCTTTAAAAGATAATTTCACAGAGTACAGAATTCTGGGTGGGTGGTTTATTTCTCTTATACTTTTAAGTATTTCACTCCACTCTCTTGCTTGCATGGTTTCTGAGGATAAGTCAGATATAATTCTTATCTTTGTTCCTCTATAGGTAAGGATTTTTTTCCTCTAGCTTTTTCTCAAATTTTGTTTGTTTTTGATTTTCTGCAGTTTGAAGATGATATCCCTAGGTATATCCCATTTTGGGGGGGGGCGGATTTTCCTAGTTGGTGTTCTCTGAACTTCCTGGATCTGTGATTTAGTGGCTGACATTAATTTGGGGAAATTCTCAGTCATTATTTTTTGAAATATTTCTTCTGTTCCTTTCTCTCTTTCTTCTACTTCTGGTATTCCCATTATGTATATGTTACACTTTTCATAGTTGTCCCACAGTCCTTGGATATTCTGTCAATTTTTTTTCTTTAGTCTTTGTTCTCTTTGCTCTTCAGTTTTCAAGGATTCTATTGATATATCCTCTAGCTCAGAGATTCTTTCCTCAGTCATGTCCAGTTTTTACTAATAAATCCATCAAAGACATTGTCTGTTTCTGTTACAGTGTTTTTAATCTCTAGCACTTTCTTATGGCTCTTAGGATTTCCATCTCTGTGCTTACATTGCCTATCTGTTCTTGCATTCTGTCTAATTTTTTATTAATTTTTTAAATTATTATTATTTTTTGTGGCACACGGGCCTCTCACTGTTGTGGCCTCCCCCATTGCGGAGCACAGGCTCCAGACACGCAGGCTCAGCGGCCATGGCTCACGGGCCCAGCCGCTCCACGGCATATGGGATCTTCCCGGACCAGGGCACGAACCCACATCCCCTGCATCGGCAGACGGACTCTCAACGACTGCGCCACCAGGGAAGCCCTAATTTTTTTTTTTTTTAAACATCTTTATTGGAGTATAATCGCTTTACAATGGTATGTTAGTTTCTGCTGTATAACAAAGTGAATAAGCTATACATAAACATATATCCCCATATCTCCTCCCTCTTGCATCTCCCTCCCACCCTCCCTATCCCACCCCTCTAGGTGGACACAAAGCACTGAGCTGATCTCCCTGTGCCCTGCGGCTGCTTCCCACTAGCTATCTATTTTACATTTGGTAGTGTATATATGTCCATGCCACATTATAGCCCTTAGCATTCTAATCAGAGTTGTTTTAAATTCCCAGTCTGATAGTTCCAACATCCCTGCCATGTCTGATTCTAGTGCTTTCTCTGGTCTCTTCAATTTGTGTTTTCTACCTTTTGGTATGCCTTGTAATTTTTCTTGATGACTAGACATAATATACTCTATAAAAAGAACTGCTGTAAATAAGCCTTTAGTAATGTGGTGGTGAGGTGTGGCGGAGAGGAGGCTTTCTAGAGTTCTGTGATTAGGTTTCAGTCCTTTAGTGAGCCTATGCCTCTGGACTGTGGACCTCACAAGAGTTTCTCAGTTTTTTTCTCCCCTTTAGGTGAGAGAGGATTATTCCAGTGGGCTGCAGTTGGGTATTTCTCTTCCTCTGGTCGATTAGAATGTGGTAATACCCCAGCAGATTTGGCTCTGATTAACTAGTTTCCACCCAGGGCAGGCCTTGTTAAGAAGAACAGAGTGTCCTGGAGTATTTAAAGATGTTTCCTGTTCCATTGAAGCAGGAGGGCATGTTCCCCAGTATTTGCTGTGGGAATCTTATCAAGCTCCTAGAGGTAAATTTCAAAATATTGTGTTCCCCCCACCTTTTGGCTGAATTCCCCTGGAGTTTTTAACTCTCAGACTTGTCCTCATTGAGTGTCCAGCAATTTGTCAATTACGGTTCAGGTTTCTCTACCCTGGCACTGGCTGCTGGGGCCATTTCCACTCCTGAGTTTCTGCTCTGGTAAGCTGAGACTCTCTATCCACCTGCCTGTCTCTCCAGCCTTGGGGGCAGCAGTTTGTGCTGTGTCCACGCCTCCCTTAAGAATCAAAGAAAAGTTATTGATTTTTTAGTCTGTTCAACTTTTTGTTTGTTAGGTTGGAGTGGCAACTTCCGAAGCTCCTTAAATATGGAACCTGCAGGAAGTCCTATACTTCTTATTTTACTAAAATGGGAACCTACAAAATTGACAATTTTGTAACTTGATTTTTTTTCACTTATATCATAAACTTGTTCCTTGTTGTTAAATATTCTTTGATGGAATTTTAATTATTGACAGTATCTTTTATCACATTACACATTTTTCATCTGGTCCCTTATTGCTTCAACTGCTCCCAGTTTTCTGCATTATAAACAGTGCTTCTGTGAACATTCATAGAGGTAAATCTTTTGTACATCCATGATTATGTCCTCAGGGTAAAGAAAATAGCTCTTCTTAACCTAATACCACAGATGAATTAGCAGAAAACATCCTAGATACTGCTGCAGTGGAACAACTTACACCCTTTAAGATATATAAAATGAAATCAGTTTCCTTGTTCTTTCTTCAGTTCACAAAGTGATTGAGCCAGTTCTATACAACCTTTCACTAATTTGGTGTGTGTGTGTATGTGTGTGTGTGTGTGTGTGTGTATGAGAGAGAGAGAGAGAGAGAGAGAGAATGAGACTGCTTATGGAAGTGTTTAAAATTGTTAGAGTAATAAAGGCTGTTTCTCATTTCATTTCAAGCAAGACTAGTACTGGGAGAATCTGGAAATCCCAGGTGCTTTTGTACTTTTATTCTATAACTTTCATAAGACAGAAAAAAAAAGAATCCGAAACAAAACTGTCTCCTTCTTAGATGTGGCATGGAGACAGCTCCTCTCCAGAGGACATCACTTTTGTTACTCTGCTTTTCTGATAGAATTACCTGTATGAAACTGCTGACTTCACTTTCTGGAAACCAGAATTCTAGCCAACTTCATCTAAATTGCCTTTGACTCTTCTTCCTTTTTATCCTGTCAATTCCCTTTTGCCAAAGACCACTAGGACACACCTGTCCTTGAACTATTTTTTTTTGCTAGTTGCAATGAAGAGAAGGCCACCATGGAGAACCATGGGACACCTCAGGAAGACTGTATTAAGAAAAGACTCATTGTAGGATTTAGGGTTGCCTTAAATGATTTGAGGAAGGGTTCCTGGAAGTAGGGCTTTGCTATAGTTTGCTTGCTGTCAAAAAGCACATGTAATTTTATGGTTTCGTGTATTAACAACTTATTGAGAAGCAGGGTAACCAGCTATACCAGTATACTTGAAACTGAGGGGGTTTCTGGGACACAGCGTTTTCAGTGCCCAAACCAAAAATATCCCAAGCAGACTGGGAGGAGCTGGTTACCCTACCTGGAAGGCAAGAGAAGTGAAAAGAGGCTGAGACTGGAATTGGTAAAGAAGCAACATCACTCACAGGAGCCAGGATTCAGGATGTTTGGTTATTTTGTGGTTTGGACAGCGTTCATGTTTTTGCCTGGATTCAGACATGATTACAAAGTGGTCTGATCTCTGACTTGAGCCATCATGGTGACAGGTGGCCTTGTCTGATGGGGATGTTCTGCAAAATTGTTGATGTTCTGTAGGAGAACAGGAGGCCACCTTCTAGCAACACCAAGGCCTTCACACGGTATCAGGCCAGTATCTAGCTGTCAGGAGCTGTTTTCCTTTTCTCCAATTCCCTTCTTTGAGGATTTGAGAGATACATTTGAGGTTGGCCTAAGATGACAGTTGTGAGAGTCTCTAGTGGTGAGAGCCTTGGTTCCAGTCGTATTGGTTCTGTGCCCTAATAAAATGCTCTGGGCTTTGAAACATTGAGTAATAAAAGTATTATCCATCTCTCTTAACACAACTCTTCTTCAATAGAGAAAAGTGTCTTAATGATTGAGACGATGCTAAGTTAATAAATGTTAAATGTTTTAAAAATCAAATACTTATTTCCCTTCTTTGAGATTCAAAATTCACATTAGCATATTTTAGTGTTCTTAGTAATACTGCCATAAAGAAACCCAACTTATTTAATTCAGGACACTTTTTTCACAGAACACATTAACATTTTGATGAACACTAATATTTCACTGTTAAACTAGTGTTTCATAGAAATACTAGTTTATTTAGTGATTGTCTCCTAGTTACGCTTTTTGTTTTTAAAATTAGAAATATATGTGAAGGGTAAATAATTGTTCTGATTTAAAATGAATAAATTTTCTTAATTATAGGCATTGAAAAGAAATAGCTTCATGTTTTTCAGATTTATTGTTTTAATATTAAGAGACAATATTAAATGGTGGTTGGATTTTTTGGGGGAAAATACTTAACTAGTGGATGAAAATGTTATGTATTTGATTTAGTTTAGTAGCTTACGGTTATAATACTAGTTAACTTATGAAGCATTATTTTAATTATTAACATTGGTTCATTTACTTTAGCTGTCTTAAACTCAGTTTGGTTATCCCACATATTAATTGTTTAGCAATTATAAATAAATCAATTGTTTAGCAATTAGTTTTTATAGCAATGGAGGAAATAATATGGCCTTAGCTATATTGTAATCTACATTCATGAACTTTCCTCTAGATTCTGAGGACTACCTTGAGGTCATTATTCCAACAGACCTAAGAGTGGAACATTCTGGGCAAATAAGTGAGAGAAAGGAAATTGAAGAATTATCAGAAGCTTCAAGAAGCACCATATCACAGGCAGTGGTGCTTCCCGCTGAGATTCCATGTGAGGTCAGTAAAGACACCTTGTTATTTAAGTGACTGCATTATTTTAATGGATACTGCATTTCAGTAGAATGTAACTAACACTAGAAGCTACAACATAGAGGCATTTTTGTCTACTCTGTTCATGGCAATGTCCTCAGAACCCAGAACAATATCTGGTAGTAGGCATTTGATACATATTTGTTGAATAATAAAGTATTGAAACATATATGAAAGCATCATTTTATTAAATGTTACTTGATGTGTTACAAACAGATTTACAATTGCTATATATATCAAGCTATTTAAAAGAAAGTTGGATTCATATTAACCAGATCAAGGATTTTATTTTCATAAAAGGAATTACATTCTTGAATAGAATTTGAAAATACTTATTTTTTATGGCCACTGATTTTTAAATTATAAAACATATATCAAAGGCCTACATTATGAAGTGGAACTATCATAGAGCTAGAAGAGCTGGTCCTTTGGGGAATAAAAGTATAATGTTAGAGGGAGTGGATTTCTCAGGAGGTGACTATATGAACACATGTTGCCAACATTTCTTCCTTCTAAGTCTTCATTGGACTGAGCCACTAAAATAAGCCTACTGCTAGAGCTTGACCAAAACTTGGGCTTCGTGATCTCCAGACAATAAAAAGATGCTGGTCCTCAGTGTCTATGGTGTGCTTGACCAGGAAGAGCAAAAGATACAGGACGACCTTGAGAGCTGCATGAGAGGGTCCTTCAGGTGGACGCCAGTAGGTTAATGTGACAGGAGCTGCACTTGTCTGCTTACTGGGATGCATATTTTGGAAGAGAATCCCCTGATCCTGATGATACCAGCAGCCCTGGGAGAAGCAGAACGTTCTGTGCAGTTTGGGAAAGCTTAATTCCCTCACCTCCAGACCCCATCCCCAAACAGGAGAATCGCCGTTTTATTATGTTATCGGTTCCAGAGGAACAAAAACTTCTTTGACACTCCCTTAAAGACCCCAGGAAATGAAACTGTACAGGTTTGAGGCAACTGAGATAGAGGATCAGGCAAAGAACAATTGCAACCTACTTGAGGAAGGGAGATCAGGCCAAACAAGCAGAACCAGTGGCTCCTATTGAGTCAGAAATAATGGAAGAGACGGAAATAAATAGAAGAGACTATAAAATGGAAATTAGAACTGTTCTCAAGTAGGGAAAGTCAAAGCAAAAAAAGAAAAAAAAAAACCCTCTGGAACTAAAAATTGCTCACCAGGAATTATGCAATGAGTCTAAATAGCTGCTTTCAAAAATATCTGCAAGAGTAAAATTTGAACAGTATAAAACCTTTCCATTATTAAATTGCAGAGAAATCGAAATCCAAAACTTAAACCCCACTGCCCTCCAAGCAGAGATAGCTCACTCAGATGGCTGAGCAGGATGAAGGTTCTTTCAGTAACAGAACTGTGGGCTTTTACTGACATGGATACAATTCTTTCAGACCCTCTGCAGTTAAATTATTTCAATTCCAAATCTCTCTTGGGTACCCCACTTTTTTTTTTTTTTTTTTTTTTTTTTTTTTTTGTGGTACGCGGGCCTCTCACTGTTGTGGCCTCTCCCGTTGCGGAGCACAGGCTCCAGACGCGCAGGCTCAGCGGTCATGGCTCACGGGCCCAGCCTCTCCGCGGCATGTAGGATCTTCCTGGACCGGGGCACGAACCCGTGCCCCCTGCATTGGCAGGCAGACTCTCAACCAATGCGCCACCAGGGAAGCCTGGTACCCCACTTTTTAAACAGTTCTAAGAGTTGAAAGGTCATATAAGATTATTTTAGCATCAGACCTACACATTAAAAAATTTAAATAAACAAATCCCTGGACCAAAAATAGTCATCCCAGTCAAAACCTTGTGTTCTCAGAACCTAGATCTTAGTATAGTCTGAATCCAAGTCCCAATTTCCAAGCACCGCAGGAAAGATTATTTGTATCCAAATGAGTGAAAATCATGTTTCAGATTTGCCAGGATAACGTTCAGTCTATGCCAATTGTCTGAAAGCACAACCTGTGAACATTTCTGAGAAGTCTTTGAATTACTGGGTAAGTAGAGTCCGCTTAAGGATATGACCTTCTTTCTCTGGAAGTGATATTTTGAGACTTCCCTGCCATGGTATAAAAATCTAGAAATTTACAAGACTATCCTTGCCAGTCACCAGGTCATATTTGAGATGTGCCTCTTTCCCACCCAGTATCTTCAAAATCTATGGATTTCCCCTTATGGTTTTATGTTTCCAGCATGCTGGTGCTGAGTTGACTGGTTCAATCTAATAGCATCATCTTCATTCTCTCTGATGACCAGAGAATTAGTTTTAGTCTCACCTGTTGCCTCTTGCTGCAGAACTGCTTGGGTCTGCGGACCTGCCCCTGGAGAAGTGCTCTCCCTGTTCCCTCCTCTGCTCTGGAGAAGCAGCATAAGTAGATAGTTTAACTGAGGCAACAGGTAAGGCTGCTGTTGCTTTTGACCCCAGGAGCCTGGCAGTATTGATCCCTCTGCTGAGTCATCTTTCCCAGCATTGTTCCTTTCCATGGATTTCGGATTTCCTGGACCTTGAAATTTTGTGCCCCTTCAAAAATAGCAGAAAAAAGGTTTTTTTCTTCAACAGTTTTTTTTCATGCACTAGTGAAGATGTGCCTGCAGTGTTCTGTTTATGTAAGTTATTCCCTATCCTTTTAAGAAATACCTAAATGAGTTTTAACAGTTTAATTCTGCTGCTTAATTTTGCCTCTTTTCTAGGATTAGCAATATTTGTTCTACTTTAGTATGTGTTAAGCTTTTTTTTTTTTTTTTTGGTTGGTGTGGGCCAGGATATTTGCTTTTCTAGCATATTCTTCCTGATTTTGTCTTGTATAGGGTAATTGATCACGAGAGGTATGAAATCAGTGAATTCTAAGCCTGCTAATAATAAGCACATCCATTGTTCAAATGAATCTTATCCAGTTTTTTTCCGTCATGAATAATCCACCTGGGAGGCGTTCTTCCATTGGAATAACATCTAAACCAGAACCGGACCTGGTCTATTATCTGCTAGCTTCTTTTCCCTTTGCTGTGTATTTACTCCAAAGTCCTAATTTTATTAATTTCTCAGGCAGATTCCCTCAGAGCAGTGGTTCTTACCTGGGACTGATTTGACTGTCTCTCCCAAAGGGATATTTGGCAAAGTCTGCAGTCAGGTTTGTTGTCATAACTGGGGGGTTGCTACTGGCATCTGGTGGGTAGAAGCCAGGGATGCTGCTAAACATCTGCAGTGCACAGGGCAGTCCCCACAGCAATGACTTCTCTGGTTCAAACATGTCAGTACTGCCAAGGATAAATCCTGCCCCAGAGGATAGGAAGTACATTCATGCCTCTTAATAATAGGTCACTTTCAAATCACCTAGTAATGGCATCAAGGAGGCAGTGCTCTTCTTCAGAGGCTTGTCTGCAGTCCTGCCAGTTGTTCTATGATCACTTGTTACAGCTGCATCATCTCTAAAAAGTGATTCAGTCACTGGATTTTTTTTAAATAGATTTGGCCTGAATCTTTAAGAGAGAGCCTATGAATGTTTTCCTCAATGGCCCTCTCGGAAGTACTGCGGTTTGCTCCCAGATGCCTCTTGCCTCTCCTGTGATTTCTCTGAGCCCCAGTCACGGGTCAGGAATGGCCTCTCTATTGCTTCTTCAGTAGCACAGTCCTAAAGGGCAGTCAAGAGTGAGCTTATTTTTTCTATCTTGTTTTACCTGTGTAGGCAGGACTTCAATGTCATTCTCCCTTCCTTTTGATAGAATCTGCTGCAGTCGCAGCTTTTCTCCACCCCAAACCTCTTTACTTCCTTTGGTATAATTAACTGATATTTCTTTATATTTATGTTATTCTCCCACTGCTACTGTTCCGATAAGACTGAAATATGCTTTTAAAAGTAGTCTGGTCACTTGTTGATTTCTTGAGCAAATTTAGTTCTTAAAGTTCTAGCATAACCAGAAAAGGCCTTTTAAGGGGGCTTATCAGCGTTTGGATCTATATTAATTTCATTGTCATTTTTCTATCTGAATCCTAGAACGTGGCGTATTCCCTAATAAAGACCTTCATTTTATTTGACCTTTACTGGTGTTTAGCTTTGTGGCTGCAACCATAATATGAGACTCCAAACCTAAATCTGTATAGACCACAGATTATATAACCAGTGACTCTAGCGAAACTCTGAGAATATATAAAGGGGTGTGACTTGTAGAAGGGCCCACAGGCAAACTACAAAAACTTCAGAGATTAGCTCCTACCTCTTCACTCCTTGGCACTGAATCCAGTTTAAAACAATACACAGAAGCTAACAGCACTGCCCACTTATTTCTGACACCAAGTTACACACTAGTCCTTGGTAGCCAACCTTAACTTAAAGTCAAGTCCTGTGATTTAATTGAAAAATACAGTTAAAGCAGCAAAAGATTATTATGTGTATCAATGCCTAAAATGTCTGTGTTGTGAAGTATTACCCCTTTCGAGATAAGGTTTTACGATGACAAAAGATATTTTTTCCCTGTAACCACGTGGTTCTCAAACTAAGCAGCATATAGAGATTACTAGGGGAGGTTTTAAAAAATAATAATGTCTGGGCTTCCCTGGTGGCGCAGTGGTTGAGAGTCCCCGTGCCGATGCAGGGGACCCAGGTTCGTGCCCCAGTCTGGGAAGATCCCACATGCCGCAGAGTGGCTGGGCCCGTGAGCCATGGCCGCTGAGCCTGCGCGTCCGGAGCCTGTGCTCTGCAACGGGAGAGGCCACAACAGTGAGAGGCCCACGTACCACAAAAAAGACAAAGAAAAGTAATAATGTCTGAATCCTACCCCCAGAGATTCCGATGTAAATGGTCTGAGTTATGGCCTGGAGATTGGGAGTTTTAAAAGCTTCCCAGGTGATTCTGAAGGTGAGAATTAACAGCCAAATTTGGAACCATTGCCATAACCTAATCCTTGCTCTGCTGTCACGGGTCAGATCAGGGTCAGCTGCAGGGACTTGCACAGCGCTGGCTTAATGAGGCCCATGCACCTGTGCTTGTAGAGCTAGTGCCTATTAATTATGAATATGAAAAGAGCCATTTGTCTGTGTGCAAGTCACAGTAGTAAGCGGATATGATCCACTAAGATCAAAATCCTTTGTTACCGGTACTTAATGATTCATTAAAGCCTAAAGACACCCATCCTGACAGTCTAGAAACTCCACTACCTGTGTTGTATTGTAGACAAAGTTCCAGCCCTTTTGGTGAAGTCTCAAGGGTTGTGACCATTGCAGCGAATCTGTAGAGTCTGGAAGTGATAATTATTATAACTCTTTCTCTTTCTGAATGGTCAGAGCCAAATAAGGGATAAACAGAGAAGTCAGAAAGATTGAGAGCAAAGTAACAGCTTCATAACCGGTAACACTAAATTTATGACCATTTGAGTGTCCTCATATTTCCTCCATTGAATTCAATGTGCCCAAATAATTATATCTTTAATTAAGATGCCCATAATAATTAAGGACAGGGCTGGACGAGTGCAGGCCTTCCCTCCTCCAAAGCCCCCCTTCGTGCATGGAGATGCAGGAAGCAGATGAAGCCGTGAGTCCTGAGGGGGATAAGGAGTAGAGCTTGCTCAATGTAAAAAAAGTCTTTTTTTTTGCGGTACGCAGGCCTCTCACTGCCGTGGCCTCTCCCATTGCGGAGCACAGGCTCCAGACGCGCAGGCTCAGCGGCCATGGCTCACGGGCCTAGCCACTCTGCGGTATGTAGGATCTTCCCGGACCGGGGCATGAACCCGTGTCCCCTGCATCGGCAGGAGGACTCTCAACCACTGTGCCACCAGGGAAGCCCCCAAAATGTTATATTTTTATAGAGGTATTCTATCTGAATTGAAAAATATATACAGATTATCTCTTATGTACCTAATTCTTACAAGATGCCGCAACGATATGAAAAAAGAAAAATAGCTTCAGGATGTTTAAAATCTATCTGGGAAGCCTAGACACAGGCATGAAAAGCGTATTAAGACCAGAGGGCGTGGCTTAGAAAGGGTCAAATGAGGAGTACAGGTGCGAAATGTTTCATGATTCCTTCGGAAGTTGTGCGCGAAAGCTGAGTTGGACCTCGATGGAGAGGATACATATGGGGACATGGAGGGAGAGGAGGAACTCAAGGGCATGCCAACGTATGTACAAACAGGAACAGCTACCTAATTAGCAGGTCCTAGTGCAAAATGAAAAGGTAGGGACCTCTGTTCAAATTATTAAGCATTTCAAGCTGCAACAGCAGAACATTAAGACAAGTGCAGCGCTCTCCAAGTGCAGGGCCTGTGAAGCTGCAGAGGTTACATGCCCATGAAGCTGGTCCCGGTACAAATGAGGTGTCAGTGCCTCCTTGGGGGTGGTCTGTATGCTTGTCTTTTGTTGAGAACTCTTCTCTGGAAATGGTTGAAAGGTGGAGTCCTACCCTCTATTAGGTAGAGAATCTGTTGCATAAGAAGCAGCCTGTGTGAGCCCTCGTGAATGAGAATGAGTTCTCTAGGTGCATAAACACTGGGAGAGGATGCTAAGGCCCACTAAGTTTGGAAAGCGAGAGGTCAAAGTTATACAAGAAGAGACGTGCTAGGGAAGAGAACTCCGAAGAAGTTTGAAGCCGAGGATCTTGGGGATCTGAGCCAAAGTGAAGTGGGAAGTCATTAAAGCTTCAGAGTAAGGAGTGAGATGTGAGCATTAGAGGAGCTGAAGAACTGCGCTGGCAGTGAGGTCCTGTGAAGAGGAGGAAGCAGTGTGTGTGGGGCACAAGCAAAGAAACAGAGAAGTGTTTCCGACATGCAGGGTGTGTGAGGCCAGAGCAATAGGTGGAATTATGGGATCTTTTCTCGATGAGCAATTTACTCGGTGTGGAGAAATTTAGTTCAAAATAATCTGTGGACAAATATTGGAGAGTGGTAGACTCCGATGGAGAAATGCCTGAAGTGGATGTGTATCAGCTGAAATGATTTTTTTTTTTTTTTTTGCGTTACGCGGGCCTCTCACTGCTGTGGCCTCTCCTGTTGCAGAGCACAGGCTCGGGACGCGCAGGCTCAGCGGCCATGGCTCACGGGCCCAGCCACTCTGAGGCGTGTGGGATCTTCCCGGACCGGGGCACGAACCCGTGTCCCCTGCATCGGCAGGTGGACTCTCAACCACTGCGCCACCAGGGAAGCCCTGAAATGATTTTTTTAACATCAGCATATTTGTAGAAACACTTTTTTTCAGAGCTTTAAAAATGTAAGTTTTATTGGTGGGATTTATGCTTAGGGAGATAATATTTAATAAGAGAACTTTGAAATTAATGACTTTTGGGTAAACACAATTTTATAAGAGCATGTAAATGAGGTTTCTGTTTATTTTGTGAAGGACTGAAATTTAGTTTGACTTTGAAGAAAGTCTTTGAAAGGTGATATCTGAGATAATCATAAAAATATATTTCATTTTAGTTATTTTGAAGGGTTAAACAGCAAGATGTAAAGAGTAGTACAGATTTTAAATTTAGATAGTTCTGGTTGATCTTCAGAATGTAACTCTCTGTATTAGTTACCCTATTTGTAAAAGAGAAAAATGATAGCCTTCCATTTTGATTTTGGGGTATGTGTGTATGTTTGTGTGTATATGTATGTGTGTGTTTGTTTTGGTTAGGATTAAAGGAAATGGCTTTATATAAAAAGCATAATTCCTAGTATAAAATAGATGCTCAATAAGTGTTTATTCCTTCTTTTTTTCTATATTAATTCTAATCTTCTTATCCTTAATTTTCTTTCTGGATTGTTTTCAAAAGGTTTTCAGTAACCCTTTATATATTACGTATATAGATTTAGCTTTTCCACCTTAATAAAATCTTGAAATTTTTAGATTTATAACCGTTGTCAACTCAATAGCCTTCACTGATACTCATTGTAGAGAGTAACCAGAGAACCTCTATTAGGTAAGATTAAAACTACACTTGACCTTTGAACAACAGGGGTTTTGAACTGCATCGGTCCACTTAAACATGGATTTTTTTTTTTTAACATCTTTATTGGGGCATAATTGCTTTACAATGGTGTGTTAGTTTCTGCTTTATAACAGAGTGAATCAGCTATACATATACATAGATCCCCATATCTCCTCCCTCTTGCATCTCCCTCCCACCCTCCCTATCCCACCCCTCTAGGTGGTCACAAAGCACCGAGCTGATCTCCCTGTGCTATGCGGCTGCTTCCCACTAGCTATCTGTTTTACATTTGGTAGTGTATATATGTCCATGCTACTCTCTTACTTCATCCCAGCTTACCCTTCCCCCTCCCCGTGTCCTCAAGTCCATTCTCTACGTCTGCATCTTTATTCCTGCCCTGCCCCTAGGTTCTTTAGAACCATTTTTTTTTTTTTTTTTAGATTCCATATATATGTGTTAGCATACAGTATTTGTTTTGAACAGGGGTTTTGGACTTCATAGGTCCACTTAAACATGGAGTTTTCTCAATAGTAAATACCCCAGTACAAAATGATCTGTAGTTGGTTGAATTGCGGAGGGTCTAATATCAATTATACATGGCTTTTCCACTGTGCATAGGGTCGGTGCTCCTATGTTGTTCAAGCATCAACTGTATTAGACATTTAAAACAATTCACCATAATTAAATTATAAGAGGTCTTAAAGCTAAACCTGTTCAGTCCTCTCATATATAGATAAATACACCAAGTTCTGGTAAAGGAAAGGGATTTGGGAAAAAAAAGGATTTGGTTAGCAACTGAATTACATTCCTTGGAGGTCTGTGAACTGATGCTCATCACCCTCAGATAGAACCTCACACACAGGGATGAGGTGAGAGGAAAAGGGAGCAGCTCTGTCCTCACTGTCTTTCCAGTTGCAAAATCTGGTGTTGGGGGAAAAAAATTGAGTATTCAATAGACATCAAGTTGAGACACTTAAAATGCTGTGAGAATCACCTTTATATATTTCATTTCTGAATATGGCTGAAACTACGGACACAATGGAGGTATATAATTATCATGTGCGACCTTTATCATTAATAAATGCACTGGGTTCTTTGGTTAATGAAAACTTTTAAAAATGCCTAATTGGGTTATATTTTTCATCTTATAGAATCCTGGTGAAATATTTATTATTTTGAGAGATGAAGTAATTGGTGATTCTGTGGAGGTTGAATTTACGTCAAATAGTAAATGCATTAGAACACGGCCAGCCCTCTGGAATAAGACAGTCTGGTGTATGAAAGCTTTAGGTAAGAAATTTTTTTTATGCTTTAATAAATATAAAACATCATTCTGAGTTTCTTTCAATAAATTTATGGTAAGTGGTTTCAGTTCCCTACAGAAACTAATATTGTTCTGCAGGTGTTTCCTGTGTTTAGCTTTCACATACCCAAGGCTGTTATTATTAAACTGGATTCGCAAAAGCACGAATGTGTAAATTATGAGAACTTAGTTTGTGTACCATGTGGTAAAATGACAGCCAGTAACATCACATACTTTATGTCAGCAGAGAGCACTTTAATGTGTCAGCTATTAAATATGGAACTAAAATTATTTGCTTTATTGTAACAGGATTAGCAGACTTTTGGATTTTCATTCATGATTTTCTTTTTTTCTTCTTTACTTTTTTTGCCATGCAAAAAAAGTATATTTTTTGAGTTTATTTTTGCTTTGGAAAGCATAGTTCTTTTTCACTATTTTATCATCATGGTACCATTTCTATATACAATCTTCCCTCTTTTCCTTATTTAAATTATGAACCTAACCATTTTATTATCCAACTTTGCTTCAGCATGATAAATTGCATTGGATTTAAAATTCCAGATGGAATAGACACACTTGCTGTGATAACTGTACTAAAATCAAAATTTAATATATTAATTTCTGAATGTTTTCATATAAATGTAGGACTACTTGGTTTTTGAATTTATGATATCCTGTTATAATTAGAGAATAAAATTACCTAACTTTATAAGTGTGAATTTCATAAAATATTTTAAAGTACAAAGATATTCAATCTTATTATAAATTTGGAAGTGTAGTAAAAAATATTTAAAATTAAAGAGTATATCAAATGCATCCTGAGCTCTTTTGTTTTCTTTTTAGACTGTAGCTATAACGAAACCCATTTACAGGGCATTTACAAATCTTTTCTGTTGTGTTGTATAAAGCGTGTGTCCCCTCTATGGATTTCCTTGCACAGCGTAGGTCAGAACTGGATTATAGAAAGGAAAGACTTTACACCAACCATTTATAAACATCTTAGACACTGCTTCCTGTCATGGACAAGGATATGCAGAAGTGAGATGAGAAATAATTCTTTCTGTTTCTTTGCCTTTTCTTCCAAAGCCCCTTACTTCCTTATGCCACATTTTTAAATGATTTAATGAGCAATAATTTCTAACTAATTAGTTTAGAAGTTAAACTAAATCTAGTTAGACTAAATCACTACAGAAAAATCAATATTACAAATTAAGAAGTACTTAGATAATACTTCCCAAATAGCAAATCAAAATGTCAAATAAAATTGTTCACATTAAGATTTTATGTTCAGTTTACCTAGTAGCTAAGAGCAGCGCAAAGAATAAAATGTCAAAGTTCACATGTTTTTCAGAAGAGGAGGAAACTGTAATTCCAAATTTTCCAATATATACCAGGCCATAATATTATCCATGTGGTTGAACGGCAAATTTGTACTAAAAATAAACCAACCAACCAACCATTATTTACCAGTTATGCTAATTAAACCTTTCCAACTCTTTTTTTCAACTGGTGTATTCTCGAAGTTTATGATAGATTATCTTACAAAACGTTGGCTGCTGTGTAACAATATACAATATAGTTCCATGAATAATCATGGGAATACGTATGGGACATGCCTCAGCAGAAACGGTCTTACTTTCTCTGCCTCAAGGCACAGTTTCTTGAAGTTTTTTGAACCCTAGCAAGAGCTACATTTTACATTATGACCCAGCACATACGTATGAAAACGTAATGAAAACAAAAGTTTTAAAAGCAATACTTAGACTGATGGTTTCAGCCCTGACATGTAAAGAGCTTGGAAGTTGCCACTCCCATTCTTACAACAAGAAAAAGCCGAACAAACTGAAAATCAGTGACTTTTCTTGAAGTCATTGGAGAACTAAGGTTGTAGGGTAAACAACCATCCCAAAATCTGGAGAGAAAGGTAAATCAAGACTGACATCTGAGATCTGCTTACCTGGAGCAGAAGTCACTGGAGCCGTAACCTGGTAGGAGCACTTAAATGGTAATTCTGATGAATTGCTGGAAGCTGAGTGTGGACTGGCTTGAAAGTAAGAAACTCCCGGGGGCTGTAGTCTTAAGAGGCACCTATAATTTTGTGGAATTTACCACCAGGAACCCCATCAGGTTCACACAGTGAAGATCTGAGAAAGATCCCCTGAAGGGCCCTGCTAGATCAGAAGAAGACTAATGGTGAAATACTCCCAGTATGTTCTCCGTAACAGAGGTCTACTTTTCAGGGGAAACCACTTTACCAGAGCCTCATCCCAGCTGAGGAAGGGCATCCATCCTGTTGTAACCCCCTCTAGCCCTCACGTCTCACTTAAGGTGGGGAAGGGAAAGCTATGCCACAGCAGAAACACTTGTGAAGGTCACAGCTGAAAGACACAGGCCCACTAAAAGACTGATTTAATCATAAGATTAGACTGCTTCCCCTTCCCCCAACCTGACCATCACCACAGCAGGGTTCCAGTGTAATGGCAGTGGCTTACAGTTGAAAGTACGCAAGATGCAGAATCTTTCTAAGGAGGAGTACTTAGGGAAGCACAAAGTCAGGAGGGAAGACAAGGACAAGGACAGTAGAGGAATTTGAAGACTCTGGTACCCACAGCTACAACAAACAGTAAATACAGCCTAACTTCTACACAGATTACTCTCAATACACACTTACCTGTTTCATTTCTTACATCTGATACAGCATGTCTGGTTTTCAACAAAAAAGTTACAAAGCATGCCAAGAAGCCAGGAAAAAACATAGTCTAGAGAGATAAAACACACATCAGACCAGACAGATGTGACACAGATGTTGGAATTATCAGACAGGGAATTTTATATAACTATGATTAATATGTTAAGGGCTATAATGAAGAAGTAGACAACATGCAGGAACATTTGGGTAATATAAGTAGAGGGAAAGATATTTTATTTCTTTTCATTTTTTCAGTGTTAGAACCTACTAAGTTGATGTCGTGACGAATTAATGGGTCACAAACCACAGCTGGAGAAACTACTCTTTGGAACCGCACTGCCCAATATGTTAGCCATTGGCCACATCTGGTTATTTAAACTTCGTTATAATTCAATGAAATTTAAAATTCAGTTGCAGTATCCATATTTTAGTTGCTTCATTGGAACATATCCAATGAACATATCTCAGGAAGTTTGATTGGGCAGGACTGACCGTACAATAGAGTTCCTTTTGCTCTACACCAATTATGGAGTAAGAGGGAGTGCCCAGTGTGCTCTTCGAGGCTAGTGATCTGTGCAGAATCCACAGTGTAGTTAAGGAAACACTTAACTGGTGGCCAAGAGGGCTGTTTTTATTCTGTATTGAACCATTTACTGGGTAACTTTAGACAAGTCTCTTGATCTTTCTGTGCCTCAGTTTTCTTATTGATAAAATAGCTTCTCAACTTACATTTTAAGTCCTCCTTTATAGGATGTTTGGAGATGAGGGAGACAATGTATAAGACAACACTGAACATCCAACTGAGGAACAAAGTGTCACTCTGTCCCTCTAGCAAATCCCTTAAACATGAGTGGCTTTTCTGGAATAACTCACATTCAGCTTCTGAATGGGGGGTGATAAACCATTTAAAAACTTCCTTCTCTTCCTTTTGGGGAAAAGAATTGAGGGGACCATCTTTCTCTATAAATACTATACTCCTCGTATTGCCCCCTCTCTCCTCCTAGTCTTCTATTTACATCTCTTGATATAAAATTTGTCCCCTTTCATTCTTGGGCAGTCATGCTTAGGAGCATTCCTAATTCTATGTCATCTCATGTATAGTCCCTGTACCCAGTGGTGACTTCCAGGACAGGAAATGATCTCAGTCAGTATCTCAGCCCATCTAATAATAGTCTATAAAGATTTAAGCCTTTAAAAATTTTTTGTGCTACTTCTTTGAATACCAGATTAAAATGGAGGATCTAACCCTAAAGTGGAAACATACCAGGGACCCTTCCCCACTCTCAGGGTTCTTTGGAAGAATGTTGATGCCTCAGGTTCAGGAGATGGCCTCCATCTGTCAGTCTCTTTCCAGTCTAGGAAAACTGCTCATGTGACTTCATTTCTGATCACCTGGCTCGTGGCTCAGTCAGTCACATTACTTAAAATGTGGTTTGCTCTCTGTAAATGTTCTCTTGTGCTATACCCAGAGCTTCCTGTACTGAGTCTAGCTGGTGTTGAGGGCTGGTATGGCAACTTCACAGTACTGTCCCAGATGCAGGCTTATTTCTAGTCATCATTCCATAGTCCCTAGGGTGTGGTCATAATCATCATGGAACAAGATAACCTCTAAGCCTCTTGCTATCACACCCTATATTCCAAGCAATGTGATGAAGCAAGGTGTGCTGGAACCATTGCATTTCAGGTTGCAAAATGCAATTCTACACATCTCTTCCCTACTTCACATTCAGTGATGTTCCCTTGTGCACTAGTATTCTTGGGCTGCCATAATAAAATACCACAGACTGGATGGTGGCCACCTTCTTCCTCTGTCCTCACGTGGCCTTTTCTCTGTGCACGTGCACTTCTGGTGTCTCTTCTCATAAATCCTTATTAGATAAGGGCCCCATCATTATGACCTCAATTTAACCTTAATTACCTCCTTAAAGGCCTTATCTCCAGATACAGTCATATTGGGGGTTAAGGCTTCAGCATATGAATTTGGGGGAAACAAAATTCTGTCCGTAACACCTTGGTAGCTTGAAATTGGCCATGGTGGGAATATTTATACCACAGAAGTTGGCAAAACTATGTGTAGAAAAAAAAGCATCAGTGCTTTTTTTTTTTTCTTTCTGAGAGTCCATTTATCAGCACACCACTGGGATAAAGAAATGGAGAGGGCCTCATTAAACTAAAAAGGTCTCTGTAAGACATATCTGCTGATATTTCATTAGTCAGAACTTAATCCCAAGGTCATATATAGCTGAAAGGAAGAATAGAAAATCTGGTCTTTTTAGTTGATCAGCAACGTGCCTAGCAAGAAATAAAATCAGAATTCTGTTTCTAAAAGGAAGACATCGGGGTAGGCAACTAGCATCTTCTGTTAGAGAAGGGTACCCCTCTAAGACCAACTAGAATTCTTTACTTCTTTGGAGACCTCCTCTTAACCATTATAAATAAGTGTGTATGTGTGTGTGTTAATAGACTTTCAGCATTGAGGTATATCAAATACTCTGAGGTCTTCTTCTTATAGTTCTCAGAACTCAAAATCTTCTCTACTCAACCCAACATTTTGCCATACTAATATACTTTTGTTTTTTTTTTTGTTTTTTTTTTTTGCGGTATGCGGGCCTCTCACTGTTGTGGCCCCTCGCGCTGTAGAGCACAGGCTCTGGACGCGCAGGCCCAGTGGCCAAGGCTCACGGGCCCAGCCACTCCGCGGCACGTGGGATCCTCCCAGACCAGGGCACGAACCCGTGTCCCCTGCATCGGCAGCCAGACTCCCAACCACTGCGCCACCAGGGAAGCCCATACTAATATACTTTTTAAATGTGTGTCTCTTTTGAGCTTCGTAACAATTCAAAGAAAAACAAAATTATGTTAAAGTACAATTATGCTGACCAGGATATCAGGAATAAATAAGTTTATTCTCATGTTAACTTTTAAAGAAATTAGAATATTTTAAGTATCCTATATCAAAGAAGTCCCAAGCAAATATTCTCACCATATATCTTTCATGATTTATCACCTGACTTTCTTTCAGAAGGTTAACATCCCATCATAAAACTCCTAATCTCTTTTCTGATAAACAAAGTCAATATTTTCTTTCAAAATCATCTTTATGAAATCTACTGAAATTGACTTCATTTCACTCCAGTAACTCCAGAACCCCCTTTACTATGTGCACACAGCTGTAGCTGATGAGGTGTACTTTACAACTTTCAGTTTTTTTGAGATTTCTCTTACATTCTCTATTGGATGAATACTTACTTTTGGAAGAGAGAACTTTTCTACATATATTTTCTTTATAATACAGGTTAAGTGTCTAGTCAAGCAATATGAGAGGAGGAAATTTTAGCTTCTTGATCTAGTTAAATATAAGATTGTTATGTTGGCTTTAAATTTTCCCGAGCAATATTATAAGAGGTCCTTTATCCTCTTCAGAAGATAAAGTAAAATTAATGCTTAAACCTTAAGAACTTTTAAATATTCAACATTTCATCAGGTGGTTTCATCAGGTAGCTTGCACTTAATGGCTTATTCCAAACCCCAGATGTTTGCATGACAATTTTCCAGGAGAATTTGGAAATATCTCTGTGACAAAGAGTGAAAGTTTTTAAAGTGTGTTCTGTGAATGAATTTAAAGAGCTAAATTTTGTTTAACTTTGTTACAATAAAACACAACCTTTCCATTGAAGTGATTATTTAGTGTTATTCTTTCATAGAGAGCACGCACAACAGTCTCAGGTAACTTTAACTTTCTTGATGTGTTACAGCAAAATTTACAATGGGGTGTATCAGTCACCTTGAACAACTAATTCACAAAAAGGATGAATGGATGGGGTAAATAGTACTTAAATAACAGGGCATTAAACCTTGCCTTCCCAAGGGTTTTTCATTGTTATCAATTGAATAAAAGTTCTGTAATTTCAATCAACTCTACTCTTTCTTTTTCCAAACAATTCTAAGAAACTTTCCTGTAATTAATGGGAACTTTCTTCCTCAGATTAATAACAAATACTTAACTTTTAATGAATGACTTTACTGTTGTAAATTCAAAGTATTATGTAGATATGATTATAGATTACTCCAAAAAAATGGAGGTTAGAAGATAAGGAGAAAAGATTTAGTGTTTTGCTTTTATTATAATTTTAACATATGTTTTAATCCTTTAAGTTTTTTTTAAACAATGAAGTGCAAAATTACATATTCTATTTTGTGGTTTCTAACTACTAAGGATAAAAAAAGAAAACAATTAAGTGTTAAAAGCTAGTAAAATTGTTATGAATTCTTAAAGCCTGACTTCATATTCTCTAAGAGATATAATACTGTGGTACATGCATTTATAGACTCAGTTCCTAACTCTCTCTTTGTGTTTTATAAGATTTTCCTGCTGGCTCTGTCAATGTCAATGTCTACTGTGATGGAATCATTAAGGCCACAGCAGAGATTAAATACTATTCAACCCCAAAGGCTATGAAATGCCTATTGGGAGCGGCAGGTCCAGGAGATGGTGTATACCAGGTAAGTCGATCTTTCCCTGAAGTCGACAATAAACTAAAGAGCTAATGTGGAATAAACGAATGCATACTTTGGTATAAAGTCTGAATGTTGGTTGAATAAGAATGAATTACTGATCATTAGGAAAAGAAGAAATTGACCTATGTGATGCAGAGATGTAGATGAATTAGTTTGTGTAAGTCAAGTCATTCCAGATAATGTCATTGGGAGACAGGTTATCCATTACAAAATAGCTGTTGTCACGGGCTCATTTTCAAGCTGTCGCAGACCAGATAAAGACAGACAGAAGGATTAAAGAGAACTCTTAAACAGTGAATTTCCTCTTTATCCAGATGTGGGCAAATACAAGATGAAAGAAGGTTTGAGGTTAAGGACTCAGAAAAAAACAAGAATACCACCAAAAAGGAAGTGTGTGGTGTTAATCTAGAAATTGTTATTTTCATGAGGAAATTTCCAAGCTCAGTGTATGTTTTTATTAGTTTCATTTATCATTGTTGTCTGACAGTGAAAGTTATTCCTTTAAATTAACAACATTTATTTGGAATTCCAGAAATGCTAAACTTTTCTGGGAACTCTGCAAAGTGGCATTGCAGGTTTTTTTCTCTAGTGTGACAAAGTAGTACTCAGCAAGGATGACTTGGTGAGAAGTTTCTAGTCCTCTCAAAGGCCCTTAGTTTGGACATTCTCCAGTGAGTGATAGATGATGTGAGTGCCCTGCCCTAAGGGACTCACGGACTTAGAATGTAAAAAGTGCATTTTGATTGACTGTAAGCCATTAGTTTAATTTCTGAATTCTGTTTCATTTTTTGTTACCTGACCTACTTTCAGTGGAGAGAAAGCTTGCTTAATGTGGAACTTCTCCATGTGCTTATTACATCAGATTTTCAGAGTGAAATAAATGTCATTTCTTTTAATAGCTGCTTGATAATTAGAATTATAACTTTGCTTAATTGCCTTAGTTTTTCTGTGGGCAGAGGAGGAGACCAGAGGAGAGGCAAAGAAAGAGGTAGTTGAATTGAACATGCGATCTTCAGATTTACCACAAAACACTCCATAAGACTTGTAACAAAACCATCAATAATAGGATGTTGACAGGTTGTCATGAAGCCTTACTGATTAAACCAGTTGGGAATTGGAGGCTTTGTTATTTATTTTGTGTGACACATTTTTCTATTAGAGTTCTCCTTTATGAATGATACATTTTAGAACAATGGAACAGGTAAAAATGTCTTAGAGAAGGACAGGGAGTAAAATACCATTTGTCAAACTGAGGAGTCTGAGGACATTTGACAAAATATCTATATTGTAACTGCAAAGTAAGAATAAAAGTAACAGCTTGAAATACAGATCGTTTCATTTTCCTGTGACACGTCTACCTTATCCTCTACTTAAAAAACTTTATTCACTACATAAAGACTAATAACAGCATTATATTGCATTATCAGTATTCAGTCAACATAGAAGTAAAGTAGTCCCCAAAACACATTTTTGTGTTGGTTTTGCCTTTGGGGAGGAAAAAAACTTTGTTTATAGTGAAAATTAAATGTAATTTTTGAGTCAAACAGTTTTTCAGAATGTTGTAATATGCAAGTTATGATTTCTTCTACAGCTTTGAGTGAATAAAAACTTTTCTGAGTAGTTTTTAGGTAACTAGAAAATGCTCTGTTTCATTTTTACCCTCTGTCAGAAATGAGAGGTGAGGAATGGTTTCTCCCCTCCACTGAGCCTTGGTGCCTATAGTGAAAGGAAGATTGTTGGACAGTCACAGGTTAATTCAGACTTGTACTCTCAGGAAAGAGGCACTTTAAACCTGAGGTTTGAGTATGGAGAGGTAGAATTATTCTAAGTTGGTGACAGCAGACCACAGCTTGGTAAGATGCATTAAGAGATTTGGTTTAATATATACAATTTAAGATGGGTTTAGAGGTTTTGCTATTGTCATGAGGGGACCTACACATATTGTGGAATTAGATTAAACAAATTCTGAGTCTGAGATCTCAGACCCGGCAGAGCTACACCATCACAATCCTGACACATGGAAGAGGCTGCAGTTCACTCAGTCTCCATCACATCTTGGACTAGGTATGACACGGGGTTCGTCTCATCCACTGGCATCTGGACCACATGAGGTATCCCTACCTTGAATTTACCAAGATGGTGAAAATCGGACTCCACTCTTGATTAAAAAGAAGGATCTGGGCTTCCCTGGTGACGCAGTGGTTGAGAGTCCACCTGCCGATGCAGGGGACGCGGGTTCGTGCCCTGGTCTGGGACGATCCCACCGGAGCCTGTGCTCTGCAACGGGAGAGGCCACAACAGTGAGAGGCCCGCGTACCGCAAAAAAAAAAAAAGAAGGATCTGCAGGGACACAAAGTAACCTTGTTGTATTTTAGGGTTACTTGCCCTCAACGGTGGTGTCCCAGCCCACCGTGTGCTTCTCCTTGTTGACATTTGGTTGTTCCTTTGACATTTGGCTTTGCTCTCGTGTACATTACATTTTAAAAGTTGTGTAAAAAGCTGTGCTTTTCCTCTCCAGCATACAACACTGCAGCAATTGTTTCCTTCATGTGCTTCTCCTACTACTTTAATTGGGCGATTTGGATATGTTGCACATAGTCCGCTGAACATTTCTATTCAAAGAACAGTGTGTGTTGTAATTTTATTCACCATAGTTATTGTGTATTTGTCAGGACATATACCAGCAGATTTTTTTTTTTTTTTGCGGTACGCGGGCCTCTCACTGTTGTGGCCTCTCCCGTTGCAGAGCACAGGCTCCGGACGCGCAGGCTCAGCGGCCATGGCTCATGGGCCCAGCCGCTCCGCAACACGTGGGATCTTCCCAGACTGGGGCACGAACCCGTGTCCCCTGCATCAGCAGGCGGACTCTCAACCACTGCACCACCAGGGAAGCCCTCTTAGTTTATTTTTAATGATTTCTATTAGGTTTTAGAAGATTTTACCTAAACCAGCTTAATTATCTAACTGCTTCCTAAATTATTTCGTCTTTTTTGGATAGATACTAAATCCTAGCTCATAGCCTCAAAAAGGTAGAATTTCCAGAGCCTCATCTAGAACAGTGAATTCAAATGAAAAAATACAAAGCCCAATTTGGGAAGATACTAGAATTCAAGTACTAGTGTTAGAAAAACTAGTAACTCCTGTTTGACTGAGATAATTAAAACCTTTGAGACTTCCATCTTATTTACAAAAGAGTCTAGGGGCAACAATAAAGTTAACTTTGTATAGGAAAAACTAGATACAATATAAAAACCAAATTAGGTCAGAATGCTAAAAGAACATAGCAATTATTGATCAAAGCATTAGGATCCTATTTATTAAAAGAGTTTTTGAAATGGTACCAAATAATTTTTATTAGTTGTGTTTTGTATTAGTAAAAAGGTATATTGTGTTGCATGTATTTGTCATCTTGCATATTTTACTTTGTACCTGTTGAAATCTTATTTTCACCTTCATGTTAGGTGCACATCATTGCCAGCTTTCACTAAATTGTATGAATTATTCAATCTTTGCTTTACTGCCTGCGAATATTTAATACACTGTGAAACCAGATGGGGTTGGGGTGAGGGAAGGTATGAACTAAGGGAACTCTCACATCATGAGGAATTTCCCAGTTTTTTTATTGGTTCCCTTAAAGGTTAGTTTCTTCATTAAGTTAAAGCTCAGGCATTAGAGGTTATCTCCCTAAAAGAGTTCTTCAGAAGATTCTTCCTACTGAGAGATACTGGGAACTCCCCAGCCTTTCAGCAGTTTTTTTTCAGGTCCTTGCCTCGCTCTAAAGATTGATGGACACACAAAGCTTCAGGGTCATAAATCTTTTCCAACACTGACTCCCTACCATAGCATGCCTCCTTGTCTCCTTAACTCTCTCCATGGTTCCTATGTTCTAGCCATCCAGGACTGTTCCTTCTTTTATCAGTAGAACATGTTAAGCCATTTGCTCCCTGCTGCCCCGTCTAGAAGGCATGGGCATTGTGTTTTTCATCTTTGCGTACCCAGTTTCTTCACATAGTTATCGTTCCCGATATATACGACCCAACTGATAATTATTGCGTAAAAAATAGGAAAACAGTGATTGCTGTTTTTTTTCCAGTGCTATTTGAAAAAATAAGTGAAAAACTATAGTATAGGTATATAAATAAGAGAGAAATGAAAACTGTCCTTTTAAAATACACTGTTATTTATTTATAAAATTGAATAACTGAATCTGATGCTTATGAAAGTAAGGAACTCTCAGAGGTTCATGATACTAGAAAAATGAAGAATTTGTGCTATAATTTGATTCTTCATACCCTACCTCAGTCATGAACTCCATGTTAATATACTTCATTACCAACTTTTCACAGCTGTAAAGAGCTGTTAAAGGTAAGATCCAGACTTACCTTTCTTTAGAATATTAAAGAAATGTTTATTACTCAAATATGCTTAAGATCTTACCTCTCTTTCAAAAGGCTGTTTATCATCTTTCCTTTTTCTTACTGGAAAGTGGCAGTGCAGCATAAGAGAAATAGTTCTGGATAGGGCAGGAACAGGACTTGGGTTCTTTCATTGAGTTAGCAGCCACTTCATGAGAGCCCACTTTCCTTAGTGCTAAAGGAATTTCCTCATGTGAACAATGAAGAAGCTAGAGGATATAATCTCCAAGGTCATTTCCAACTCAAGTATTCCATAATTGTAAGCCAAGAGAAAAAAATTACTTAGATTAGGAATTATGACCATTCTTGTTGAGAGGACTGACTTGCAAATACATGGGCTCTCCATGTAGCCTTTATTTCCATTTTATTTTGCTTACTCTTAATTCTTCCCCCCGAGAAGAAGAAAGTGATTTGAGTTTCATGTACCTTTGATTGGTTTTTGAACTTGTTTTATATTTCTGATCAAAGATTTATAATCAGACAAAAAACAGTCTAATAAAATGCAATCTAGAGATTTATTTCTGGATTCATTTTTCATATTGCTTGTGCTCCTAATTAGATTGGACCAATAAGAATAAGGCAAATCTATTGAAGCTTTATTTTACTGATAAAACAAGCAACATTTCCTTTGTGCTATGTCTCCTTTATGCTAGGTCAAGCAACAGTTAACGATGCCTGATTGGGATAGTTCAGACTTAATGATTATACTCACCACAGTTACAAATCATTGAATCAAACAGGAACACACAACGTAGTACACTCATCCATTTATTTAGAGAAAAACAAATAAATTAGTTAACTTTAACAGCAGATATAACAGCTATTATGAGAAAAAAAAATATTTCTGAGTGCAGAAATAGCCATTAACTTAGCCATTGACATAACTATACTGTTGTTTCTCTACAATTCTTATCTTATAAGCCATCTCAGTCCATTTTCATAGTTGTTGGTCCCATATGTTTTCATTTATGTTTAGCTACTGCTTAGAGTGTATTTTATTAATGATTTCTTGTTCTCCCAAACTGAAGCATCTCTCTTGCTCCTTACATTTCCCTCTCTTCCTGTCCCTGGGGCTGGCTTTGACTGCCCTTTGCGGAGGATGTCTGTGTGCTGGTGTGAGTGCTACATATAACCACCCCCATCCAAGAGCAGCCTTGTGCTTTTACTATCCAGTTCTTTAGAGCATCCAGATCTTCAACCATAAGGAATATTTTTAAACAATCCTGAAAACAAAGCACAAAACACAGTTAACAATGCTCACTCATAAGAAGGTAGGAACAAACCCCAAATCATCAATAACCCTTTGGAAATTAGAAAACTAAAAAACCTTGTGGCAAAATGTGTTTGTTTGCATTTTCTAAAAGTCATTATGCATTCTTGTGGGTCTCTTTACTAAATAGTATCAACAATAAGATAAAGAAATAAAGTGGAATATAATTTGGGAAGTCTAAATTGTGTTTAGCATTCATGAAATATGCTTCTACACTAAACTGTATCAAGACAAAGGAAATGAAGTAAAGTAAATCTTTGACAAGTAAAATTCAACTTCTGAGAATTTATTATTTTTTTCCAGAGATCAGCCATTTAGTGTCATTAACCTTATTAAGTAGCAACACACAAACAAATATATGTCAATTATGCTCAAGTCCCTTCCAGCAAATCCAATGAACAATTTTTCATTCAATTTAACTTGACTTTTCAGCCACAATTAACGCCATTGACCAAACTCACTTTTTTGATATAATCTTTTTTCTTAGCTTCTAGGAAGACATATGTTCCTGGTTTTCTTCCTACATCCTTCACCTTTCCTTTTCAATATCCTTTGCAATCTCTTCTTTCTAGATCTAGAAAATAAAAATTTAAATGTATTCAGTTTTGATTCTTAGATACCCTTCTTTTTTTGATAGACATTTCCTCTGCAGGTTATCTCATTGACCTATGAGGTATACTCCAAATGTGGATTTCCTTTAAGCCCATCTCTCACTGTTCTCTAACTCATGAAATGCATCATCATCAATCTAGTTTAAAAGCCAGAAACACAAGTGTTTCCTCATACCTTGTACTCTCTCGCCCTATAAACTCAATCCATTACTAAGCCATATCAGTTTTACTTACTAAATATTGCTCACTTCTCTCCATATCTCTCCAGTTGTGACACTTTAGTCTACGTTTTCCTCTTGCCTATACTGCTAGGCTAGCCTCCTAACTGGTCCCCTACTGTAGGTTTTTGCACACACCCTAAAGTCCCTGGTCTGTGAGGTTATTTTAAAAAGAAAGACCTCAGCATGTAATTCTCCTGCTCAAATACTTCAACAGATTCCAATTGTTGTATGGATTAAAAATCTTTAACATGAACAATATGGCCTTGCTGTCACTGTCCCCGCTCTTTCTCCATCCAGCTTAATCTTAATCCTCTGCCTCACCTCTGCATTCCAGGAATGCTGGTCTGCTTTACTTCCTGAACTTTTCCTTCCTAATCTCCTACCCCAGGGCCTTTATATGTGCTCCTCTCTCTAACTGAAACACTCTTCCTGTCCGCCTTCCCTAGCACTATCTTCATCTAATTAATTCTAACTCCAAGTTTTAACCCAGCATCTCTACCTCAGTGGAGCCTGCCCTGATCCATACTTCTCCCTGCATATCTCTTTGTAATACCAATCACATTCTAATTTGACATCTCTGTGTGTGATATTTCTCAAATTACCTCTCATTATCTGCCTCTCATTAGACTCCAAGGTCAATAAGGGCAGAGATGCTATCTATTTAGTTCCCCGTTTCATGTCCAGAACCAAGAACACTGCCAGACACATTGGCTGCTCAATACGTATTTTGTTGGGTGAAAGTATATCACACATTAAGTTTCCCACCCAACCTCAAGTGATCCATCTGTCAGAGACCCTTGTTCCAACAGCCACTGGCTTCCTGATAACATAGGCACAGCCCTTTTGGAGAAGGTTATTGAGCTGTTGCATAAATCAGTGCTGCTTTTGACTGAAGTAGAAAGAGCTGGGCAAAGAAGGGAAGGACAACAAAGGAAAAAAAACAAATATAAAACGATGAGACTAATTCTGTTTTCTGTCTTGGAAACTAGCATCTAAAACAACCCAAAAGAATAATATCCAAAAATTTTCAAAAAATCATTGCATCATTTAGAGAAGGCTTCTTTGAAAGATATTTCTTTGAATATGCTAGTACACTATTTGTTTTAAAACTGCCTTATTTTATTACACATTAACAGTAAGTTGTTACAAAATAGGTGTTAGAGGGAGGTAAGGGTAAGAAAAGACATAGTTCTTATGGTTGCTCTATCTAATGCCTGCCATAGAAAAGCTTTGCTTTTCGTTTGTTTCTTTCTTTGTTTCATCATTAATGGCATTAAATATCTCCATTAGAGAATCTGTTCAAGTTTAGTCATTAAATTTTTGAGACTTTTTGACATTTTTTGAGGGGGGTGCGGGTGGGGTCCAGTTGAAAATTTCAGCACAGTCAAGCTTCAGCCAGTGGTCTAGAAGAGTGTTTTTCTTTTTTTTTTTTTAACTTTTATCAGTTGCCTTTGCATAATTATGATGTTTATGCATTTTGCATTGTTGATGGAGATGGCAGAAATTGCTAATTGTTCCCTAGTGTTTCTTTTTCCTTTCTTACATGGCGATATAACTTTTATTGGGCACGTGTCCACCCAGGTAATTATTGCACTTTCTGACTCCCTTGCAGCTAGGTGTAGTCATATAACTAACTAATAGCCAATGGCATGTCAGTGGAAGTGATTTGTACAAATTTCTGATCATGTCCTTAAAAGAAGGGCACAGTCATGCTCTCCCCCTCACTGACTTTTTCCTTTGTCTGGCTGCAGTGCTAACAAGGGGATGATGGATGAACCATCCAGAACTATGAAAATGGTATTACTAGTAAAACAAAATAGAGCCTGGATCCTGTGATCAGGGAGCCATGACATCAGCCCTGAACTGCCTCATTCCAGATTTTTATGTTAAAGAGAAATGGGCATCTATCTTTCTTAAGCCTCTGGCATTTTGCGTCCCTGTATTACAATATAAAACCTACATTCTAACTAGTTTTAAAGATGTGTTACTTAATTTAAAAAATTAGAAAGAAAAAACAAACTAAATTATTTGTTCAGTCAGTTCAAAGGCTAGTTTGGGGAGTGATTCTCCTCATGAATAGATATGTACTTTTCTAAATCACAATGATTACATTTCGTGAGTTATATCTGAGGGCTCACATAAAAGTATTCCGAGAAAAGGGAATTAAGATTTACTGGAGATTTTACATATTTACTCATTTAAACTCCTAAGTAATTCTGTCAGGTAAGTATTATTAAGGTCCCCAGCTAATGATTCCTGAGCAGGCATGTCAACACAGGTTTCTCAGATCTCAAAACATATTTTCTTCCTGTTATAATTACTTTCAAGTTATTTAAAGAGATTCTACAACTATATGAACACCTAATCGATAATAAATATAAACTATTTGAAGGAAGTGTAAAATTGCATTGCTTTATATTCTTACATTTATTTTTGCAAATGTAGTCACAGACATGTTGAAATTCTAAGAACTGACTCACTCAAAACTTAGAAAAATTAATTTGACAAAGGAAAATATCCCTTTTATCTTAGCCCAATTTACTTACTTAGATTATTCTTTTACATTAACTGCTTGGAGTTGAATACTCATAAAGTAAAAAAGAAAAGCTTTTTATAACCCTAGAAAGTATTTGCTCTGCTCTCTGACCTATCATTCTCTTTACAAGCTGTAGGAGAAAATTGTGTTTAAGATAGGTTATGTAAACTATATATAAAATTCTCCTTTAAATGGCTATTTTGGCTCACTTTCATAGCACACATTATGAACAATGGAACAAATGAAGTTATTTTCTTATTTTTCTTTTACTGGTGAAACTTAAACAAGCATAGCAATTCATTATAATAAGAAAACCAAGATATTTTTAGCTCAGCCATTGGCTTTCCTTTTAGATACCTGAAGGTAAAGAGTAAAATGCTATTTGATGGATTTTTGTCTCCTATTACGAACATTTCACAACCCTCCTGTGGTTATTTCACTGAAATCACTTCTCTTGTTAATCAAGATTCTTTACTATTATTGTATTTCTCCACCAGATTAAAAAAATAACTTAGTATTCTGTGGTCATCCCTATAGGTTTCTTCACCCAACATCAATATTTAAAAGCCCTTTTCCTTGCCTCACTCTACTGTTGAAGCTGAGAAAGCCAGATTCTCACAACATTTTTAACCACCCGTGCAGCTAGAGATGGTCATGTGAGACAGTTTTAGACAATGAGACCAAGGGAACATCTTTAGAGCTGTGGCTCACAATAGCCACCTTCCCCCATTTTCCCTCCATCTGTGCCCCTTTTCTCCCTCTTTTGGCTAAATATGAATATGATGTTTGGAACTACAGTGTCCATTTTGAAACCATGGGACCACAATTTATTCTTTATTTTACTTAAATTCTATTTCAGATTTTATTCTTTCCTCCATGACTAGAATGTAGTATTGTGAAACGTAGTGTGTTTAGAATGTGAAGCCATAAGTTAAAATCTACTTATTAGCTCTGCAATTTTGGCTGTAACTGATTTTTTGTACCATGATTGTAACATCTAAAAAAATAGGCATTTAAAAAATCTACCATTCAGGAATGTTATAGGAGATAAACTATATAAAACCTAATACATTATAAGTGCTTAACATGTAATAGTTATTATTATTACTTAAGATTCTTTCAGTCTATTTCATTGTATACATTTATCCTACACCTAAGATATACACCCTTTCACATCACTCCATGCATCTTAAATATCTCCCAACTGCTTACATTACAGTGCTCTAAAATCCTTTTAAGGACAGTCTCTCAATGCTGTCATGCTCAAAAGGTGTCCACACCCCTCATCCAAGAAAGAGCAAATCAAACTTTGAAGGAGTGCTCTTATGTAAACAGCTATTCACCTCAAGGAATTCAGCTTTGTGTAATGAATATCTTCTGTTTTTTTCTGGTTTGTTTGTATTTAATTAAACTTTTAATTACTAGAAATTTTAGATTCACATGTATTTGTGAAACTTGTAGAAATAATAGAGAGAGATCGTGCATTTGGTAGTACGTTTTTACAAGGAATTTGTCCATTTCATCTGTGTCGAATTTATGTGTTTGGAGTTGTTCATAGTACTCCTTTATTATCCTTTTGATGTCTGCAGGGTCTCTAGTGGTATCTCTTATTTCATTCATGATATTTGTCATTTGTATGTTCTCTCCTTTTTCTTTGTCAGTCTTTCTGGACGTTTGTCAATTTTATTGATCTTTCAAAAAAATCAACTCTTTGTTACATTGATTTTTTTCTATTTTTATATTTTCAAGTTAATTGATTTCTACACTGTATTTATTATTTTCTTCTTTCTGCTTGCTTAGAATTTATTGTAATATTTTTCTAGATTCTTGAAATGCAAGCCTAGATAATTGGTTTGAGAATTTTTTCTCTTTTTTAATATATGTATTTTGTGCTATAAAATTTTCTCTCAGCCCTGCTTTAGCTGTGTTTCACAAATTTTTATATGTTATATTTCACTTTCATTGAGTTTAATATACTTTTTCATTTCCTTTGAGATTTATTCTTTGATTCTGGATTATTTAGAAGTATTGTTTGCCTTCCAAATGTTTGGAGACTTTCCCATTATCTTTATGTTATGGATTTCTACTTTGATTTCATGTGGTCAGAAAACATTTATGATTTAAATTATTTTAAATTTGTTGAGATTTGTTTATATCCCAGGAGATGCTCTATCATCCTTTATGTTCCACAGGCACTTGGAGAGAATGCGTATTCTGCTATTGTTGGATGGAATGTTCTAAAAATGTTGTTTAGTTCCTTGTTGGTTAGATCATCGGATGATAGTGTATTGAGTTTGTCTATATTTGTGCTAATTTTCTGTCCATTTGTTCTATCCATTTTTGAAAGATATATTTATGTCTCCAACTGTAGTTATAAATTTGTCTATTTCTCCTATCAATTCTGTCAGATTTTACCTCACATATTTTTGCAGCTTTGATGCATACACATTTAGGATTATTATGTCTTCTTGGTGGATTTATCCTTTTATCAGTATATAATGTCTCTTTCTGTTTTTGGTAATCTTCTTTGCTACAATGTCTACTTTACCTAAAATTAATATAGCTACTCATGCTTTCCTTTGTAATGATTCCATGATATATATTTTTTTATCCTTTCACAGTATCTGTCCATACTGGTGATTTGAAGTAAGTTTCTTAAAGAGTGCGTGCAACTAGATCATGTTTTTAATCCACTCTACAAATCACTGTCTTAATTGGTATGTTTAGACCATTTACATTTAATGTAATAATTGGTATGTTAGGGCTTTAGTCTGCCATTTTACTTTTTGGTTTTAGTTTGCTCTCTGCTTTTTATTTATCTAGGGTTTTTCTTGCCTTATTGTGTTTTACTTAAAATTTTTTTTAAGATTTCTATTTTGATTTATCTCTTGTGTTTTGAGTACATCTCTTTGCACATCTCTTTTAGTGGTTGCTCTAGACAGTGTTATATATTCATAACTTATCACAGTCTACCTATATTGAAATCTCATCTCCCTCTCTTTCCCTCTACCCCTACCCCATTTATGATATATAAATGCCTTAGATATTCCATCTACATACATTTAGAACCACATCAGACAGTATTCTTGTTTTTGCTTCAAACACCAAACATAATTTAGAAAACTCAAGAGGAGAAGGAAAGCCTATTGTATTTACCTATTTTTTTAATTTACTGTGTTCTTTCTTCCTTACCCCTGCTCCATGATTCTTTTTTTTTTATCATACCCTTACTGTTTAGAGAACTTGTTTATTCCTTGTTTTAGGGTATATTTGCTGGCAAGAAATTTCTTAAGTTTTCCTTCATCTGAGAATGTCCTAATTTCCCCTTCATTACTGAAGGATGTTTTTGCTAGGCATAAGACTTTTGGTTGAGTGTTCTTTTTCTTTTAGCACTTGACAAATACTGTGCCTCTTCTTTCCTACATCTATGGTTACTACTGTGTTTCTAATTGTTTTTACCCTGTAAGTAAGGTTTTGTTTCTCTCTCCCTTATTTCAAATTTTTTTCTTTGTCCTTAATTGTTGAAGTAACTTATGATGTCTCTCAGCATGTAATGCTTTGGGTTTAACCTGTTTGTGGTTTGCTCAGTTTCTTGAATCTGTATGTTTGTCTCTTGCTAAATTCAGGATGTCTTCCGTCATTATTTCTTTGTGTACTTTTTCATCCCTACCCTCTTTCTCCTCTCCTCCTGGGACTCTAAATTACATGAATGTTAAATTTTTTGTTATACTCTCACAAGTACCTCACACGCTATTTATTTTTTTCAGTCTATTTTCTCTCTGTTGTACAAGTTGAGTATTTTTTATTGTTCTAGCTTTAAGTTTACTGATTCTTTCCTCTATCCTTTCCATTCTGCTGTTGAGCCCATCCACTGAGGTTTTATTTTGATTATTACATTTTTCAGTTCTAAAATTTCAAATTGGTTGTTTTTTATACCTTCTATTTCCTTGTTGAGGCTTTCTATTTCCTTGCTGAGACCTTCTATTTTTTATTTATTTATTTCAAGAATGAGTGTTATTGCTTGTTGAAATATTTTTATCATGGCTGTTTTAAAATCTTTGTCAGATAATTACAAAATGCTTCTCATCTGGTGTTGGCATTTATTCATTGTCTCTTTTCATTTAGTTAAGAGATCTTTCTGATTCTTGTTTCTTGTATGATAATTGATTTCCTATTGAAATCTGACCATTTCCATTGTATTTAAGGAGAAGAAAAGGAGAAAGTGTAACTCTTCCATCTTCCCAGAAGTAAAAGTCCATAATTCTAATATCTTTTAAAATAGATATTTTATGTATTTTTCTCTTTTAGGAAGAAATACTTATTATAATAAAGTTGCTTATAGAAATAAGTATATAACATCTTCATATTCAAATAGAATTGTGATCTATAAATATATATGCAAATTACTTTTTAAGTATATTCATCAATCCCACATTCCATCACAGAGCACTGAAAAAATTCCCTTGGAAAAAGTCATATGTTTACTTCATTATTTTGTAATTATTCTTCTGTCTATTTAATTTTTTTGTCTATTTCGTATATTAGTTTTTCTGCTTTTTCTCATATTCTTGTTAAATAGAGATCTATGTGTGCATGCTTATGTATATATGTTTATATTATGTATATTTAATTTTTCCTAAAACCAAACAGTATTGCCAATATAATTTTATCATTTTATTCTGCTCTTATTTTTGTATCAAGTTGCTCATTTATAACTAATGTCTTAGGTTGGTTGTGAATTTTGCTGAACAAATATTAAACTACTCCATTTTAATTTTTCTGCTTGGAGAACAGTTGTGCCAACCTCATCAAGTATTCTTAGGGTTGCACAATTTATTTTAAGGAGAGAAAAATTTATGGCATTTTCCAATTTCGAGGCCAGTGTTTAGAAATGATGCCTATTTTCATCTTTGAAATTTAAAAAGAAGCATAACTACTCAAATCAGGTTTTTCTAGTTAGGGTATCTTCTGGGGAGAAATTTTTTGGGGATTATGTTAGTAAACATTTCTGTGATTTTTCACAGCTTTGTTTTGTGTTCTGTACAGTTTATTTATATGCAGGTATAATACTAGTAGCATGATTATGAAATTGAAAACAGAAGTGATTCAGCTAGTTATCATAGGCTAGAATATTAAAGGGTATCTGCACTCTTTCTTAATTAAATATCCTTTTCTGCATAGTGAGAGCTTTTGTTCTGATTCTAAGAATGCTGCTACTTCATTTTAAAAGTTCAATGATATAAGCTGTAGCATTTCTCACATTAAAGTGTCGTAGTGCCTCTGTGGGAGAAATTGTACTTCTAAGATTCCTCCTGGGAACTCATGCTCTTTTGAATTCTCTATGTCTCAGAATTTCAGAGCTGAAGGAACCTGAGGTTATCTTATGCCTAACTTATACAAGAGTGTAGTAACTCTGTGACACACTAATCTCTACTCATTAAATCTTGTACACTTTGGGGAAGAAATAGTAAATTTATCTCTATTAAAAATGTCAAGGATGAGATAATAGCCTATGCAGAACTCTCATGGCCATTGATATAAGTTTTTAAGAAACTTTATAAACTAATGTTAGGGTTTTTATAATTTCTTAATTCCTTTTATCAAGTCCTATAGCTAAAACATATTCTTTTTGAGCTTTAGCATAAAGAATGTGCAAATATATTGCCAGTAATGTTTTACCCCACTGTTCCTATCAAAGGCTTCCTGAAAAGACTGAGTAATAATTAATATAAAGTTTTCACAACATTATTTACAGAATAGGTCCCACTCAATATCAATATTCAACCACATAAGCAGTCATAGTTATGCTGATACTTAAATAAGCTTAATTTAATCCACATAACAAACATATCCATGTTACGCATTGTAGGCCTTAAACAACTCCTTGTTGCATTAAAATCTTTTCGTCAGACATACAAGGCACTTTTTGAAATGCCCACTTCCTCTCTCTCATTCTTCTGCAGTCTTATGGAAATTCCTGAAATCCTTAACCAGGTCATGCTCCATGACACCTCCCTGACTATATGCAATTTGTGCCTTTAGTCCAGAGCTCCTCATTTGCATAGCAATCTCAACTTTGGTCATCTCCTCCACAGAGACTGTTTCTTCCTCTGTGGAATTGAGCCACTTCCCTTTTTGCCTGCCCTGTACCTGACCTGTAGAGATTTTGTATAATAATACCTAGAACTCAGTTCATTGCCGAAAAACAATGACAAGTCCCTGAATGTCTTTTTATTTTTTATTTTATTTATTTTGTTGTATGCGGGCCTCTCACCGCTGCGGCCTCTCCCGTTGCGGAGCACAGGCTCCAGATGCGCAGGCTCAGCGGCCATGGCTCACGGGTCCAGCCGCTCCGTGGAACGTGGGATCCTCCTGGACCAGGGCACGAACCCGTTCCCCTGCATCGGCAGGCGGACTCTCAACCACTGCGCCACCAGGGAAGCCCCACTGAATGTCTTGATGGCAGAGCTTGTTGTCTCATCTCCCCTCCATCTGCTTTTTTTTTTTTTTTTTTATAAATGATCCGGAGCAAAGGGCTTCACATAGTTCATAGCATTAAGTCAATTAATGTTGGGTTTTGCTTTGCATTACTTAGCTATAGGTTGAGAAAAAGACTTTCATCCTTTCTCTCCACTTCTAGGTAGGACTTTTTAGAAAATCCAGAAAGGCCTGAACCACTTTATTATTTGAGGTGCCCAGATTATTGAAAAATGAAGAAATAGAGTAACATCTTTTTTTTTTTTTTTTCAATACAGTCATTTAATTTCTGTGACTCCGTATTGGCGATATGTATAATTTATTTGGAAATCATTTCAGATGTCTTTATTGGACACTTTTGTTCCACAGTTCTCTCTTCACCCATGGCTTTGTTGATTGGCCCACTTCCTCAGCTTTAATCAACTATGTCACACGTCGATTTGGTCCCAGCCATTGCTTCACAAAACTCAGTTCAGAAGAACGGTGGCCTTTGCAATAGGTTATGTCATTGGTAATAGAACACTTGGATTCTACATGGCTCCTCCCCAAATGTTCAGATTAGGGAAATAAAGTTGATATATAGTTATTTTATATTTAAAGGGGAAAAATAGGCCAAGATGAATATTCTCCCTCACTTTGACACAGAAATAAAATAATCTATTTAAGACTATTCCATTGCTAACCCTTAAGGTGAAGAATCAGACTCATCATTTTATTATTTCATTTATTAAAATGTAACATGTATTTTAGCAGAATTTATTATTGAAACAAATTTCAGTGTTATCATTGACCACCTGTTATGCTCTTCTAAAATTAGTGAGTATTTAAGTAAATTAACTCATCCAAAGGCAAAGACTTATTTCTTGCATCCGTTCTTCTATTATTCTAATAATTGGCTTTTAGGCAAGTCCCTAATGTTTTGTATTATTCTTTAAAAAAAAGATGTATTATTAAAGATTACTCAGTATTTACTCCAGTCAATAATTTTCTATTATATTACAGTAAGATGGGTTTCTCTGTATATACCTGAACTAAGAAAAAGTTTCCTTTTCATTTGAAAACAGAATGACATTGATGAACTTGATCATATTCTCACATCAACATTCAAACAGGAGATACCACATTATGAGTTCCGATCACTCGAAACTGAAATCTACCCTCAAAAAGAATGTGAGTATTTTCCAAATGCATCAGTTATTCTATTTGTCACATTTCAGTGGATGTAACTACTTAATAAATACTATAACAATATTTATAATATAAATATTATAGCATTGCTGATGAAATGTTTTGACAATTCCCATCCCCTGGTGAGAGAAGTGGTTTTTATTCTAAGGAAATATTTGGATAATGTGTGATGAAAATTGTTCATCATAGCATTATTTATAATTACCAAATAACTTCCAAAGATAGGTAACTGATCAAATAAATTTTGGTGCATCTGTTAATGCAACCATCATAAACAAATTTTATCATAAATTGATTTGCTGGCTGGAGGGATGCTTTGATATATATTTAATCGAATAAAAGCAGGCTATACAGCAGTAGATAGAGTGTGATCCTCTGTTTTAAAAAGTACATATGTTTAATAGCATATGTTTATATATATATAAATTGATGGTCTGGACAGATATTCATCTGCTAACAGTTATGTTTGGGTTGTGCAATTTCGGAGATTACATTTTTTCAGTTTGCTTTATCTGTGTTTTGTACAATGACTACATATTATTTTTATCATGTAAATATATATATACATATATAAAGAAAAGCATATATAGGAGATACTATAAAAAAATCGTACTTCTCAATATTAGCACAAGCTCAGTAGCATACTTTCTATATTAGTTTGTTCCCGCGTAGTTGGTTGACACATTGTTTATAATACATTTATATGCCCAGTATGTGCCAAACACTGTGATGGAGATGTAATGGTGAGTAAGACAGGTATGGAGCAAAAGGATATTAGAGATCTCCTGTAGGCATACTGTAGGACTAACGAGCAGAGATTTTTTTCTGTATATTTTCTGTGCTATTTGAAGCAGTTTTATCATCAGGCTGGCAGGCCTGAGGGAAGCGGGAAGAAAAGAATAGGAGCCTTAGGCACAGCCGACAGTGATTCACCCAGATGTGCTAGAACCTGCATTATGTATGGTGAGGTTACATTATGGGGAAAGGTCAATGGTAGGCTAGTTCTGAATAAATAATTTGTGATAGTAGTGCAAACTTATTTTAATTTCCCGTATACATTTTAACAACACAATTCACCACAAAGGTTAGACATTAGGTTGGGATAGAAAAGGAACATGACATGATCTCTCACTTAAGACACTCATCATTTAACTGGAGAAACAAGATAATATATATGTAATAATAGAAAGAAACAAGGTGTTACACTTCATGAAATTCATTATACTGACAAAAGAATTTTAGAGAAAAGCTGGATTCTTCTTCAGGATATGCTTCCTAAAGGAGGTGGGATTTGACCTAGGTCTTGAATTATGTGTCTCAGTGAGAAAAGAGAAAGGAAGCAGGAATTCTAAGGAAGAGAACGTGTATCCAAAGGCATGAAGATGGAATTATTACACAACTTTACAAATTCCCTCAGCATTATATTTTTTTAGGGTTGTGGAACCAGAATTGTGGGGTTGGCGAGGAGAGGATGGCTGTGGTCTCTCATTTTATAGATAAAGAATTCAAGGTGGGATTGAAAGTGCTTCTCAGTGTCTCATTTAGGTTGTAGGATATGAATTTTAGAGTTGGAAAGGATGGAATAGACTTGGTCCTTTATTTTTAATTTTTTCGGAGCCTGTGCTCCGCAGCGGGAGGGGTGCCTCTCACTGTTGTGGCCTCTCCCGTTGCGGAGCACAGGCTCCGGACGCGCAGGCTCAGCGGCCATGGCTCACGGGCCCAGCCGCTCCGCGGCATGTGGGATCTTCCCGGACCGGGGCACGAACCCACGTCCCCTGCATCGGCAGGCGGACTCTCAACCATTGCGCCACCAGGGAAGCCCCCTTTATTTTTATAGAAAAGGAATTCTGGATTGGTTCAATTGGAGCACCTGATCATGTGGATCTGATTCAATAGGTATGGGGTACAGTCAAGCTTCTGCTTTTTAAAAAAACAAGCCTCAAGGTAAAGCTGATGCCGCTAGTCCTCAGACCTTTCACTGAGTATCAAGGGTTTAGAGCAGTGGTTCTCAAACTTGGTGCATATTATAATTAGCTGCAGAGCCTTCAGAATATCCCATGCCTAAGCCACACCCCCCAAATTAATGAAGAATCTGGGAGTGGGTTCCAGCTATCAGTACTTTTTAAAGTTTCCCAGATGATTCCAGTGGGCAGCCAAGTTTATCGATCCCTCATGGTTTCATACTACTCTCTCTTTACAAAGGTTAGAAAGTTAATAGCATATGAAAATTTTGAACCATTCTTAGAATGTAATGATTATTCTGTATTTGAAAAAATATTTTTATAAAAAATTGCATTTTTAAAAAGAAGCTAAAAATGGAAAGTTCAGTATAATCTGGGTAGTTCATTCAGAAGCCATATTGCTGGGTATCGCTAGATGACAGATGCTATTAAACCCATAACAAGCAAATAACATAACATTAGGTTCTAATTCGTAGTGGAAGTGCAAAATAACATAATACAAATTACATAATAAAATATGCAAGATAGATATGAATATGGCTGAACTCATGTTTCGCTTGCCTCCTTGGCCCTATAATCTTGGATCAATGTCAGCCTCAGAAAATCTGGTCTTTAAGACCTTGCACCTATATTTTCATAATGTTGAAGTTGAATTGATGGTGAGATTTGAGAAGCCTTTATACATAAAGTGGAATTAATGGTGGGTTATTGAAGAACTTCTCTAGAAACACCACTAGAGATATTCTGAGAGGTAAATTCAGCAAACAGTGAATTGGGTGTATTTCTGAATGTCTATCCCTGAAGACAGTTCTCTAATTATTTGGTGAAATGTTTCATTTATTAAACATTTATTTATTACTCTATATTTTAGCTGAAATAAATTGGAGGTTAGGGCATTGTGAGGGGAAATAATCATAAGGAACTGACAGAGCATACTTGAGTATTGACCTCTCCTAAGGAGGAGACATGGAACTACCCACAGATACCTATTGTTCTTTAAAAATATGAAATTAAATGCTGTGTTAATCAAAAGTATTTATCTTATTATTATTCCATCCTCTTTTCTTTTCCAAGTTGATTCTGGTAAATTCTGGATTTAGTCCCTGTCACTTCATTTATAATAAGTAAATTGCTATTCCGTGCCACTGTGTCTTGGTCATTTTCACTTCTGTCTAGCCAATAAACTTCCTCATTTACTTTTTTTTCCCTTAGTCAGGCAGAGTTGAGGGGGGTGGGAGTGTTGCAGAGATAAGATGGAAAGTGCACAGGAAATCAAATCTGCTTTAATGTTCTCTTACCCTGTAATGCTTCATTATTGAATTAAAAATACCATTTCCCATTGATAAGAATTTTCCACTGAAAAAGTTCTCCCTGGAAGTTGAATATAATAAAAGGTTTCCAAATGAACTTGATATATTAATGCAATGTATCATACATGCCTTTTGAACATAACAGAGAAATAATTCATAACAACTTTCTAGTGTGTGAATCATCAGGGCTTGTGAAATCAATATAGGAGATCATGACAGACAATGTTTCTGATATATAAGACACTAGAATAGAAGATATCAGAGTGCATCCCTTAAAATAAGAGTATCGCTGTGAGCAGCTTCCATTCTGGTTGTAGTTGTCCGTATAAACACACATGGTCTGAACCACCAGGAAATCAGGTTGAATGACTTGACTTGGTGTAGTGGTGAGGTAGAACAGCACACCTGGACTAACACAATTGCTTTAGTCCTTCTGTAGCTCTCCCCTATCCTGAGTTTCAAGCCATATTCCAGAGTCTTATAAGTCTTAAACTGCAGCAGGTATGTGAATTTCCCTAACTTCTCTTCCGAACCCTTTCCAAGGCTGGGTAATGCTGAGGATCTCTTGTTATTGATAGGAAAATAAAGTAGTACAGCTTGTTTTTAAAAGTGGCTGGAGTTGCAGGTTAAATCTCCGGAAGTAGCAGTCTGGGGAAAAGGAAACTAGGTTACTTTGAGGCAGATCATGTACCTTCATCCAGAAAGGAGAATGGCTTAATAAAGCCCATGCCAGTTTCTAGAAAAGCATGTCAAAATGTTTAACCATTTACAAAAAGTAGTAATATCTTAATCTGAAACAGGACAGCATATGATCACCAGCGACATGTGGAAATGTTAATTCAGTATATTATCTCCTAAAATGTCTGTGAAATGAGGAGCATGTAACTGGATATTCCGTACACATGTAGTAGTCACTGTGGCCCTAGGATTTATCTTGGACTTGTAATATCTTTAGGTTCACAGAAAATAGCTCATTTGCTATCTGAGTAGAGGAGAACTGAATGTCACTGAGTTGTTTCTTTTTATATCATCAAATAATTTAAACATGCAGAAAAATACAGAAAATAATATAAAAAACACCTGTACCTATCATTTAGGATTGCCAAATCTTAACATTTTGTCATGTTTACTTTACATCTTTTTTTATAAGAAATAAAATTCTACAGATATAGTCGAATTTCTGTTTCCCTTTGTGATTCCATACACTTGAAAAGTAACCATTACTTTAGTTAAACTTATTGATGACCATTCCCTTGCAGTTCTTCATTCTTTTACTACATACATTTGTTTCCTTAATTCATATACAGTCATGTGCAATTTTGTAGATTTTGTGTAAATGATAATCATACTTTTTCTTCAATGTACTATTTTTGCCCAGTATTAATATTTTTATATTTATACATGTCTTTTTGTAGATCTAGGTCATTCATTTGAAATATTCTATAGCATTGAATTGTTTGACTATACCACAGTATGTATCTGTTCTCCATTATTACCCATTATTATTAATGGGTAATAAAGTTTTCAAGTGTTTTATTGTTGCAATTAATTCTATGATGAACATTCTTGCATATGAATTCCTATGCATATATGTTATAATTCCTCAGGAGATACAATTACCAATAGAATTTCTGAGTTAAACAGGTATGTACTTATTCTGTAGTGCTAGATATTTTCAGATTTCTGTGGAAAATACTTTTACTAATTTATAAATAATTCTACCCGCAGTATTGTGCCATTGTTCCACATCTTTTCTATGTTAAGAACTGTGAGTTAAATATATTTTTTGCAATCTAACAGGTGGGAAGTGGTATCTCACTTTTTAATTGACATTGTCATTACAGATATAGTTGAGCATTTTTCTTCTGTTTATTTACATTTCATTTTTCCTCAGTGAATTTACATTTAATAGTCTTCATTTATTTATGTTGGTTATTTTTTTCTTACTGAATTTTGGGAGATTTCTCTCTCTCTCTCTTCATATATATAACACACATATATATATGATATATATATCATACATATATGTATCATATATATGTATCATATATGTATACATGTATATATTCTGGATAGTTACATTTGTCAGTTTTATACATTGCAAATGTCTATTTAATTGATAGCTTGTCTTTTAATTTATATGTTATATTATGAAGCATATAATTAAATTCATCATAAAACTTGGTATCAGAGCTGATCCCCACCTCATTCTTGAAATTATTTTTGCTCTCCTTATTCCTTTAGTTGCCCTAAAGTTTAGTTGTCTTTTAGTTGTCCTATATTTAGGATCAATTTGTCAAATTCCATGAAATACTCTAATAAAATTGAAAGAACATTGTAGATTAATTTAGTAAAAACTGTCATTTTTACTATACTTAACTCTCTCTGTCATAAGCATGATATTTATTTGGGTGTTTTTACGTCTTTCCAAAAAAAATTTTTTTTGAAATTCTTAAAAACTATTGTTAGATTTATTTCTGTTTATTTCATGGTTTTGTTAACATCAAAACTATAATTTTAAAATTATTTGTGACTACTCCTTTTCCTGATACCTATGGGATTGAGCCAGGAATCTTCTAAATGTAGCATTGTTCTACATGGAAAGAAAAGTTTTTGAAAATGAGGAATTACTAATCTCATTCCCTGAAAAGAAAATTAGGAACAGATGGAAGCAATTATCAAGGATATTTTACAAAAAAAATTTTTCAGTGTCTTCCCAAAACATGAATTTCACAATGCATGAAGTTGTATGGACCTTTCTAGTTTTCATTTTAAACCACTGGAGAAGAAAATTGGGGCAATGAAGAAATCAATGCAAAAGAAAAGAAATGGTGAAGATTATTTCACATTCTGACATGAGAAGTAATAGATGATAGGAAAAAATGTAGTCATGTAAACTCACTTCAAATTAGTAACAAACGCATCACTGTTGGGTAAATACACAAAATTAGGAACAGATTTACACATAAGACTTTATCAAAACTTGTAGAGCTTGAGTGAATTGGAGCTTTGGCATGTAAATTGACTGTAAAATGATGGATTCTTCCACTTCATTTTTTTTGATAACACAACCTACCAGTACAGATTTTCACATATCCTACGAAGGATATTTTTAGCATATTTTCAAGTTAGTTTTATGAATTGATGGTTTAATTTGTATCAAATAATAATAAAATTAAACAACCACTTTGAATCCTGCAAAATGATTTTTTACTTGATTAACCAAAAAAAAGAAAAAAGAAAAAAAAGCATTTTTTTCAGTATTATACTGCTATTATTCACTTTTACAGTGTTTCTTCAAGGAGTCTGTAGATCTCCAGATGTGAAGTTTGAAAATGAATGCTTATAAAGATGACTATGGTTTAAGGATGTAAGTAAAAATTAGGAAAAAAGGAAGAAGGAGGTGGGGGGAAAGGAAGAAAAGTTTGTGTCGGGGCTAGAATTTGGCCTTCTCCATACTTGAGTTATTCCCCAAACCGGGAAGCACCTCTGACCTTGAGTCTACTGGGAACATAGGGAAGACAGAACAATATGTCTTGCAGAATCAAAGAAACTTCCCTGATCTCAGGCTGCATTGTAACACTGTAGAGATAGGCCATGTGCCATCCTGAGTCCAACAAGCATTGAGGCCAACCCTTGACCACTTTGACCAATGAGTGGTTAACCTTCTCCACCTCTCAACAACATTCATAATTCGTTTCTCATTCTGCTCATTGCCATCACTGTAACATCACCTAATTGTATTGTTACAATAAGGGAACAGTTGTGTAATAATTGAGGATTCTGTAGTTATAGATGAAGAAGGTGAGTCTGCAAATGTAATATTTTCTCTCAATTAAGAAAACTTTGATCAAAAAGATTCTGTTAAGGGCTTCCCTGGTGGCGCAGTGGTTGAGAGTCCGCCTGCCGATGCAGGGGACACAGGTTCGTGCCCCAGTCCGGGAAGATCCCACATGCCGCGGAGCGGCTGGGCCCGTGAGCCATGGCCGCTGAGCCTGCACGTCCGGAGCCCGTGCTCCGCAACGGGAGAGGCCACAACAGTGAGAGGCCCACATACCGTGCAAAAAAAAAAATTCTGGTAAGCAAAGTGTCAGACACTCTTCTAGGCACTACAGACACAGGGGACCATTATAGAAAAATCTGTTTTTATGGAGTTTTATTTTAGTGAGGGCAGCAGAAAAACAATAACAAAATAAGCAGTTTTATTTCAAAAGGGATACTGGTAATGACAAAAATACAGTAAAGTGAGAGTATAGGGAGTTAGGAGGTGATGACAAGTCATGCAAATATTTTTAAATGGTTTGGTATCATCTAATTTACATTTTAAAAATTGTTGCTATAGAGAACACATTACAGGTGTATAAGAATGGAAGCAGAGAAACCAGATAGGAGGCCATAGTGGTCTCAGGGAGACATGATGGTGGCTGTCACCTGGTGTTGGCAGTGGAGGTGTTGACACTTGCTCTTACTTGATAGATATTTGAAAGTGACAATGGTGAGACTTGCTGACATATTGTCAAAAGCCCAGGAAGGAGGTCATACGTGGTATTCACAGCCATGGCCTGGATGAGATCATTCGATAGAAAGTATAGTTCAGAGCAAAGGTCTGAGTCCTGGGCACTGCAGTATTTAGAGATCTGGAAGAAAAGTTTCCATAAAAGGAGACTGACAGCAGGAATGCCAGCTGAAGTAGGATTATGGTGTCTTGAGACAAGTGAAGAAAATGCTTCTGAGTGAAGAAAGTGATCAACCATGTCACATCCTACTTCAGAGAGTAAGAGTGGAAAATGCCACAAAATAATTTGTGATTTACAAAACTATTCATTAATACCAAAAATGCCCCCCAGTGGATCCAGGTGTTCCCCAAATCTTTGTACCAAGAATACCACGTAGATCTTTTGGTTTCTCCTTAAAGTCTGTATCAATGGGTAGTATCTCTAAAGCAAATACTGGGAAGATAAAGAAGTATAGTTCTGATTAACTGCTCCCCAAGACCCCCCAGATTCTGTAAAATATCTAAAAGTAATTGAATATTCAGACCAATTGAGAGAATGCAAGATGTTAACAAGCGAAAAAAGCAGCACTATCCAGGAGAAACAGAGGAGAGGATTATGTCAAGTTTCTATTAGCTGCCATTTGGACTCATTTTCTTTGTAGTGAACCTAAATTTCATCTGGTGTATACCTTCCTTCATTTTAAGCATCTCCAAAGTTGAAGACGGAGTTTAGGTATATAGATATTGGGAGAAGGAATGAATAGAACCCTACAGGACAGATTATGAACAGGGCAGTATAAAATACAAGGACCAGGATAGCAGATGAGGAAAAAAAATGTAACCAATTAGGCTGAGAATCCAAAGTGTGTGATCACAGCAGGGTTAACAGCACACAATAAAGAACAAGCTTTCAAGCTCAAGCACTTTGCTTCATTGTCTCAGTTACTTTCACATCATTCCTATCTAGCTGAGAACCAGTTTCTGACTTGAGTCATCCTGGAAGCCAGAAAGATGAGCTTTCTCACAGAAAGTTGAGAATTGCACTTTTACAGAAGAAATTCTTGGCAATAATGGCAATCTGGGAAATAAGCATGACCTCTACCCATGATATTTGACTGGCTATAAGAAATTGTATCCTCCATGATCATTATCAACAGAATCCAAATGGAGATTACTTCTGTAAGAATATGATGTGTGATGTTTGGTTGAAATATTATTTCTAACAATGCTTTATTTCTCACAGTGCTGTCAGATGGTGTTTCTCTAAGAAATAATTAAGGGAAATATCTTTTAGCATTAAACTTTCTCTTCTATTTGAGTCTTTTCTGTTTACTACCCATAAGAAGATATTTTTAAAAATGTAAAACCATGACAAAAGAGGGACACCCTTAGAGAAGCTGAATAGAATGGAGAGAAAGTCTACTCCAGACATACTTTGTATCCTTTGCAGTTTTATTTCACTCCCTATTAGGTTAATCTCAATTTTATTGGCTACCTACTCTTGCTTATTTATGCAAACCAAGCCCCATTCTTTTTTGTATTGATACTTTTGCTCTCAAACTTTAGTGGGCATCAGAGTTGCTTGGAAGGTTTGTTAAAACTCGGATTGCTAGGCCCCATTTAGAATTTCTGATACCACAGATCTGGGGTGGGCCAAAGAATTTTACATTTTTCACAAATTCATAGATGATGCGGATGCTATCGGTCTGTGAATCACCAGGAAACCGTTGGTTGAACACAGCAGTAACGGGTGGTACAATTTCTTTTCTGTTCTTTCCTTTCCTTTTCTTTTCTTTTCTTTTCTTTTCCTTTCTTTTCTTTTCTTTGATAAGTTAAGTACCTGAATAAAATTGACATGAATAAAATTAAAGTCAAGATAGCAGATTTTTTTTTATTCGATCACTCCATGTCCCAGGACTAAAGATCATGGATACAGAATGAAGTAGTCTTAGAGTGATTGTTTATCTCAAAAATGCATTTTTTGAGTATCATTATTAAAAATAAAAATAAACCCTCATGAATTCTTAGAAGTTTAACACACTTGGCTTCAAACTAGGAACTCTTCTAGATACTGAGGGAAGATAGAGGAATGTGAGATGAATAGAATAAATAAAACCCATACACTCAGCGGGCACCCAAGAAGAGGGAAGAGAAAATAAACCCACAAAGTTAAGTGTCACTAATGTAGTGTGTTCTGTACTAATAAGAACCAACACTTGCATTTTGTGTACTCTGTGTCAAGAATAATTCTAAGCACCTTACTTACTTTATCTCATTTAATTCCTCTCAACCAACCCATGGTAGGTAATATTTTAAACTCTGATTTACAGATGAGGCATTGAGAGTTTATATCATTTGCTCAAATGGTGGCAGGCCTGGGACTTGGATCCAGTCAGCCCAGCTGAGGTTATTAACCACTCCTCAGCCACTGCAGCCCTATACATTGTAAGGAGCTATAGCTCCAGGGGGTCACAAGAGCCCAGAGAAAGAGGGACAGTTGGAGGAAGCTTCCCAGGAAGATGATCTTACATTTAGAGGAAAGGTTATGAATTATTTCTGCTAAATTATTTAAAATTACTACTTTAATGAATAATTTATAAAGGCAAGTTTGAAATTATCTCAGATACTCTTTATGTTATTTTTTGCAGTCCCAGAAACACGGTGATTTTTGTTTCACAGTGCGTGATTTCCTTCAAATCACCACTTTTGCCTCTATGGGCAAATACTATTCTTTAGGAAGGAGCCCTGTCTCTTTTGTTCATGGATTTATTCCTAGCGCCTAGAAGAGTTTCTAGCATTCAATAAATATTTACCACATTAACTTGATAATGGCAACAAAGTTAGCCATAGACTAAAATCATTGAAACCCTGGTAAGCATTAGGTGTTAGACTAGTATTATTTGAGCTCCAAAAATAAAACAGCTCTTCTTTGTAGGAATATAAGGCAGCTATATATAATGTCACTTTCTTTTTTCTTTTTCTTTCCTTTCTTTTCTTTCTACCTCTTATCTATGGCATCTGCCATTAACAGAATGAAACATTGGCATATGAGCCTTCTGAATGTGCTGCCCTGAACTGTGTGCAGTGAGTGAGACACAGATGCTCATCTCCTGTGTTGACACAAAAAAATGTAGGTTTTTCAAGGTCAAAAGTAATAAGTTTAAATCTATAAGTTTATCGTAGGGTTAGGGAAAAAACATAAATAGTGTCCATTAGTAACTGATAACAGGAAATAGTCTCTGTAATATTCACTCATTTTTTAAAGAAAAATGCAAGCAAGGGTTAGCTTCAATTACACACACACACACACACACACACACACACGCACAGCAACTTGCTTTTTTTATTGTAAATTGAATAAATTAATCCTTAAGGAACTCCCTCTTACTTTTGCAGCTGTTGTGCAATGATAATTTTCAAAACTAGAGTGTCTATCCTCTGAAACTCTTGACAGGTCCAGAACCTCCCCCCACCCCCATACTACCCAATCACTACCCTACCTGCAAGCCATCTCCCTGTGCTTCCTAAAGGGATTCCTTTGCTCTCTGGATTATGCCATTACCAAATAGTTACAGAATATCTTTTTAGTGTCACTACAGGTGTAAAGATTCACTGCATGACTCTGAGAAGAATAGGAACTCAAAAATGTAGAAGAACTTGGTTTTTTATGTCTTGTTATGGTATACCAAAACCACCACAGTCATTTTCCTCACTGAATTAGTCAGGATTCTCCAGAGAAATGGAATGAAGAGAATGGACTGAGAGAGAAAGACAGAGGTTTACTTTAAGGAACTGGCTCACGGGATTGTGAGGCTGGCAATTCTGAAATCTGCAGGGCGGACCAACAAACTGACAGGTCCAGCAGAAGTTGATGTTACATCCTTGGGTCCAAAGGCAGTCTGGAAACTGAATTCCTTCCTCTTTGGTGAACCTCAGTCTTTTCTAGGGCCTTCAACTGATTGGGTGAGGCTTGCCCACATTATGGAGGGTAATTGGGTCAAATTCTACTTACTTAAATATTAATCACATCTAAAACAATGCTTGCACAGTAACATCCAGGCTGGTGTTTGACCAAACAACTGGGCACCATAACCAAGACAGTTGACACATAAAATTAACCATCACACTCCCCGTCATCCTATTGTTCAGATGTCAGCAGCTCTAAACAACTGTAATCCACCCACACACATTTTGGGATCCCCAACAATCAGTTTGAAAAATGCTGGTCAATAGATTTGCAAAGCAACTGTAACCCAGTGGATAGAAAAATCTCTCAAAATAGCCTATCCTGGTTTACAGACTTGAGGATTGTTGACGGTGTGGTAACAGCTGCAATTTGGGTCATGTACATAATATAAACTCTTGGTCAAGGAACAGTAGGTATTGCTTACAGTGTTAAGATATGTTGAATTGTAGCGCTGTTACCACTTTCCTGTTTCCTGAGAGTGAGGTTACCACGTTTTGCTCAGTGTAGTAAACTAAATAATTGCCTCCTAAAGATATATATTCACATCCTAGTTCCTAGTCTATGACTTTGTTACCTTATGTGGCAAAAGGAGCTCGGCAGCCCTATTTCAGAATACTTCCTCTTCCACAAAACAAGGGTTCTGTGGTGATTATTAATGTTTAGTGATACAGGAGCTAAGTTGATAACTAATATGCTCTACTCGAAGACACATATGTCTAATTTGATTTAGCACTATATAATCGTATTGCCAGCAGCTACGCCATCAACACCCCCACCTGTGCTTCTCCGTGACAATGATCTGTCCCCTTCTCTAATGAATACACTTTCTCTTCTACCTTGTAACTTTGTAGCCATAAACCTGAATGGTATCTTAAATCAGCTCTTTCCTTCAGAGCGTAAAAGTCAATCATCTAGTCCGGTAAACTTTTCTTTGGAAATGTCTGGCATCTCTGTCCTTGTCCATTTTTACTGCCACCACTCTAATTCAGGCCATCAGTTATTTCTCCTTCCTCCTGAAAAAGCTTTCTAGGAGGTTTCCCTAACATGCTTCACCTTTCTTTCCAACCATCCTACGCTTAGGTGCTTCCCAAATCATTCTCAGATTCCATTTATATTCTGTCCCTATATTACATATGCTGGTGTTCCCAAATCTCTCTCTCCAGCCCCTTTATTGCCCAAAAAATTTTCCCAGATTTTTTCCTGCCTTAGTTCACTTTTATTATCAAAATTATTTAATATTTTTTAAAGAATAAATCAGGTTCTCAAGACTCCAAGAAGTCCTCAGACAATGCCAAATACTCCTTACTAATGAAATCACGCATCTTTGCCAGATAAGTTCATTTACTGCTTGGTGGTATTACATTCCTTGGCTTTCCATGTGCAACCCATACAAGGACAGTGGGTAGCTTTCTACCTGTAAGGCATGGCCTGGTGGTAGTCAGCCATCTGATCCCAGCCCAGCCCAAGTTGTTTCCACACTCTTGCTGTTCCAGGTTTCCTGGATCTTTCTAGGCTCTTTCCTGGCTTCATTCTAGGTTCTTGGTCCCTTTGCTGTTAAGAATCAGAAGAGACAAAATTGGTAATTTTCAAAAGGTATTTTTTAAATGAACACAGAGGAGCACAGTACAATCACACATGGATTTCTAGAGATTTCTTATTTTAACCAGAGGTTAGCCACAGATGGGGCTGGTTAAACGTGGATCAGCTCCACTCTTTTTATTGCCTCATCACTGTCTGGGTTCAGTAGTGGAAAGTGGACTATAAACAACCCTATTCAGATGCTGTGAGATTTAATTTTAATTAATACCAATTCCAAGAACTGCAAATTAGAAATGCACTCGCCTCTTTGCTTCCTCACATTACCTCCAGACATGGACTCCAAGCTTCCCACTCTTACATATTTTGTAATATGAGAGATAACAAATTGCACCAAAGGCCTTTAATGAACCATTATTTCCCATGTGCATTTAATTTACAGTATCAAGATTTTAGAAATACGATAATGTTGGTAGTATTTTTGGTTGCTTGAAATCCTAAATAGGTTTAAATGTCTACTCTTTCAACAGACGGGAAGAGTGACACCTCACATGTTGTATATGTGCTTCTCCTGTCACAGAGCAATCCGATTCTTAAACCCAGCAATGCTCTGTCCTACAGATCCACAGAAATACTAACATTTCATCAGACTCCAAATCCTGTGATGAAAGGAATGAAAATCATTACCTTTCTTCAACCTTCACAAATATCATCCTTACTCCTTTAGCTGGTATCTGATTCGCATCAGGGAAAATTACCCTAAAACCATCTGTGGCATGGCCTCTAGCTCAGAAGAATGTCCTAAATCCTACAATTCTGACCCCAACCTTATAATTTTATAAATGAAGAAACTGAGGTGCAGGGAAATGAAAGAACTTTCATAAGCACCACGTAGCTGAGCTGGGATTAGAATGCAGATCTCCTGACTTTTTATCTTCTCTTTTTTGTGTGCTTCATTGTTTTGTCCTATAGTGGCCACCTGGTCATCACGCACTGAGTGAATAAAGATTTACTATTCCAGATAGTGATTTAAGAGAACAATGGATTACATGGTCATGCACTTCCAGTTTGCATATTCATCTTACTTTAAAATTTTTAAAGCTAACCCAGGACATATGCCCACTTTATTATTCTGGTGAGCTAGGTTAATGTTTTGGAAGCTTGGTTTGATAACTTCAATCTAATTATTGGCCATCGTTTATAGGGATTATGTGGAACTGTTGGAAATGGCTCAGCCCAAACAAACATTTCTTTACTAGGTTCTAGCTCATCTATTTATTTTTATTTGCAAAAACTAGTGAAATTGGATTTTCATTGAAAAGTTCCCCTGCCAGACACTTAATTCTGTTCCCCTGAAATTACCATTTGACAGACATTGGCTGAAACAACTGAAAACTGAAAATTCATTTTGTCTGGAAGAAAAGTCAAAAGCAAATTGGTCACCCCTTAGTGTGAGTTATGACTTCTTTATTCACACCTTGATAATAGAAACAGATATAAAGAATCTTCATTAATTAAATGAAAATTGCTGTGAAATGAAGCAGATGTTATACTGTAGATTAAACACATTCTAAAACGTTTTTTTTTTTAATATCTTCTTAAGGAATCTATTATTTTAATCTAATAGATAAGATTAACAAACTGTTTGCAAAACAAATGCTGTGAGTTTACGAAAATAACTAAACGGTCTTCAGGTCTCATAGGACTTCTGCTTCTGATTAAGATGTACAACATCCTAAGAGTCTGTTGTTCTTATTGTAATAGTAAGAAACAAGCAAGATGATCTTCAGAATCACAGTTTCTTTTTTAAATACAGCAGAAAATGAATGACAAAAGAAATCTAAATGAACTAAATTCCAGAAAGGGACAAGTCCTTCACAAAAGAGAAGAAACTCATGACTTCCATCCCATCCCAGGAGGATAAGAACTCACTGTAGATGAGGAGTAAAGAGAAACCACCGGAACATTTAGCAAACATTTAATGGCTGTACTTAGGCTACTGTGATGGATGAAAATCCCAAAGAGTCCCTGTTACAGAGTGGGTCTGTATCACCCACTAACTCTCTTTTGTAGGCTGTCATAAGTGCACAGAGCTAGTATACCAATGGCTGGACCCTCGAGGGCAGTAAAGTTGAGAGATATCCTTAAAATCCCTGAGGACCACTAGTGGCTGCTAAAGAGTGAGAGTCGGACAGGGTTGCTGAGACAAATCCCATCAAAGCTTTTGCCATGTGGAAAGCAGCAGCAGACAGATTCTAAATACAGAGAGGCATAAAAGTGGAAAAAACACCTCCAAGCTATTGGGATAATAAGGAGTCTGCCTTAACTGAGTGTATACAGAGGCCCCCCAAAATCTGAGCAAGATATTCTTTTTTTTTTCTTTTTTACATCTTTATTGGAGTATAATTGCTTTACGATGGTGTGTTAGTTTCTGCTTCATAACAAAGTGAATCAGTTATACATACACATATGTTCCCATTTCTCTTCCCTCTTGGCGTCTCCCTCCCACCCTCCCTATCCCACCCCTCTAGGTGGTCACAAAGCACCGAGCTGATCTCCCTGTGCTATGTGGCTGCTTCTCACTAGCTATCTATTTTACGTTTGGTAGCGTATATATGTCCATGCCTCTCTCTCACTTCGTCCCAGCTTACCCTTCCCCCTCCCCGTGTCCTCAAGTCCATTCTCTAGTAGATCTGTGTCTTTATTCCCGTCTTGAGCAAGATTTTCTGATGTGAAAAATTCTGGAGGCAGAACTGGAGAGAAAAAAAAGAGCCATCCTGTGACCCAAAGGCTGGCAGCCAGTCTGTAGAGCAACAGAGATTTCTTGAGTCTCACCAAAGCTCAGATCCCAAGCTGTGCTGAAGAAAGTTATGATTCTGCCCTCAAAATTTAAAGCCAGTGGTTAACTAAATCGAAGTAAATCCTCAGAAAATGACCAAGTTCTGCTCACTTACAGATTAATTTGAATCAGCTTCCAAGTCTAGTTGTCTGACTGAAGAAAGGGTATGCCTTATTCTGGGGGTAAATATTATTTATTTCAGTCCTTTAGTACAATGTTCAGCATGCAATATAAAATTACAAGGAACACAAAGAAGGAATGAAAGGTGACCTGTGGTCAAGAAAAGAGACAGTCATTAGAGGCAAACACAGAAATGCTCCAGATGGTGAAATAATTCGGATAGGAACATTAAAATAACTATGATAAATATGTTACAGAATCTATTGTAAAAGTTGCACAACATGCATAAAGAGATGGAAATTTCATCAGAGCATTGGAAATTATAATAAAAAACAAAAGGAAATTCTAGAAACATAAAATATCAGAAAAATTTTAGATATTTCATGGGCCTAATTGTAGAAAAAACAGAAAAGAATCAGTTTACTTGAAGACCGTCAAATTATTCAAGCTGATAAAGAGAGGAAAAATCCAGTGTCTAAGTAAAGCCTTAAAGAAAGAACAAGCTCAGGGCAGTGGTTGAGGGTCCGCCTGCCGATGCAGGGGACACGGGTTCGTGCCCTGGTCCGGGAAGATCCCACATGCCGCGGAGCGGCTGGGCCCGTGAGCCATGGCCACTGAACCTGCGCGTCCGGAGCCTGTGCTCTGCAACGAGAGAGGCCACAACAGTGAGAGGCCCACTTACCGAAAAAAAAAAAAAAAAAAGCTCAGCTCATCTACGTATTAATTTGGCTCAGTTTTGACTCAAGGTCTATGAGATAATACTACATGATCAAACATGTATAATTGAATTCTCAGAATAAAGATGAGAGACAATGAGGCAGAAAAATATTTGAAGAAATAATGGCTGAGAATGATCCAAAATTGAGGAATGACATTAACCCACAGATTTAATAAGCTCTGCAACCCCCTAGTAGAATATATACAAAAATATTATACCTACACATACCATAGTTAAAGGTGTGTGTAGGTATAATATTTTTGTATATATTCTACTAGGGGGTGAAAATCAGAGATAAAGAGAAAATTTTAAAAGTGCCTGTGGTAGGGGTGGGGATGAGGATGTGTGTGTTGAGGAAAGCACATGCCATACAGAAAACAATTACAAGAATTACGTCTGACTTCTCATTAGAAATAGAGGGCAGAGGACGATGGAATACAAGAGTATATACTGTATGATTCCATTTGTATGAAATACAAGATGAAATAAAATTTATCTGTGTTGATAGAAATTACACAGTAGTTGCTTCTGAAGTCAAGAATTGACTCGAATGGAGCAGGAGGGAACTTGTGGTGGTGATAGAAGTTTCCTTAGCTTGTTTTGGGTGATGGTTACATGGGTGTATACAACTGTCAAAATGCGTGAAACCCATGATCAGTGTATTTTTAAATATAAATTATACTTCTATATTTTTTTCAGAAGCCAATCGAAACATCAATATCTTTTAGCAAAAACATTAGTGATCATGTGATCTAGAATGAAATTAAGCACTGAAGAATAGCAAGGGACAGCATGTAATACTCCCCCGGGTCACAGACACATTATTTGATCAGCACTCCTTCTCTGACACTGAGTCTATGCCCATAAGAGAGTATAGCGTCCCCCAGCAAGTTTTTATTTTATAAGATAAAGAACTTCGTCATCTTATGCTATTACAAACATGCTTGTTCCCCACACAGAGCAATCCATTCATATCTCACATTCTCATAATAATCCAATCAAGGCTAAAATATAAAAAGTATGATTTTATAAAAAGCAGGATACTGAAAAACCCAAGCTATTTCTTAGCATAATCATACCTCTATTGATATGAATACCTTTATTCGTATATAAATTTCATATGTATAGTAATATAATAAGATATGCACATACTGAGTGTATTTAATTTGACGTTCTGGAAAAAACAGTGCTAGAGATCACAATCTAATTAGTATTAAAATAATTAATACAGCTCCTATGAATCATTTAATTTTTTGAACTGTTAACTCTGTCATATACTAATTTAAAAAAATACCTTAAATTAGAAATTTTCTAGTTATTGGTCATGTTATATTAGCAAGCTGAGCATCTCCTACATGATGAAGATAAGCAGGCAAAATGACCTCATCCAAGAAGATGAAAGGTACTGCTGTAGTGATGACATTGGGGCAGGTGTGAAATGGATTCATCATTTTGTAAAGGACCAACTATTCCAGGGTCAGTCTCTCAGGATGGTAACTACTTTGGAATAACGAAAAGAATGAGTGATCATAAGGTTGGGGCAAAGGAGAGTTAGGAAAGATGCTTTAAACTATTTGATGTAGAAGAAGGAGAAGGAAACTAATAATTTATTGAATACCTGTTATGTTTCAGACACCTTTCTGGGCACTTTTTGTATGTTGTCATTTAATTATCTCAGTAGCCCTACAAATTTGGATGAGAAAGCTGGGCTCAGATACTGAGTGGCTTGCTGAAACTTCACATAGTGAATATATGGCAAAGCCAACTAACGCTAAGCCCATGCTTTTGTAACTGTCATATTCTGTATTGCCCAAAGGATATAAAGATATGGTAATTTAGAGGACATTTCACCTCAACAGAAGTAATAATGTCTAATGATCAGTGTTGTCTAATCAAGAAACAGGCTGCTTTAGGAAGTAAAAAACACTCTCTCATTAGAGCTATGCAAGCAGTAACTAGAAGATCATCTTTTATAGACTCTAGGAATGCAATTCTGTTACTGGATAGGAAACTGGAAAAATGTCCTCCAAAACTCTTTCATGTCTCTAACTTCACAAAGCATTCTAGAAGATTAATGGCTTTTCAGCTACAACTAAAAGTGAAATAAAGAAATGGAAATTAAAGGAGCCAGCCTTCAAACCTGTACTCCCTTTTAGTATCAGCAGCATAATCTTAAATCAGCAGAACTTCTTGCTTTTGTGTGCCAGAAAGCATGGTTCAGAGTATCAAAACTGTTAAGAAGTGAGCCCTGGAAAACCATGTCCACTTGGTCCTTTTTATTCTTCCTGGTGTATAAAAATAGAGAGACTTTTAATGAAGTTTATTGTAGTTGTTTCTAATATTATATTACCTTAAACTTGAAGAATTTACTGACAGGGGAAGTTGGTGAGGTTAAAAGGTGAATGTATTCCTATAATGATTAAACACTTATTTAATGAAAATATATTTTAAGCTGCATTAACAGTGATTTCAAAGTACAACAGAATAACAATGTGCAAGAACAATGCATACGGCATTTAGTGGCAGGTGATAAATGTTTTTTGTATATTGTATGGTATGACAAAGAGAAAGATGACCAAGGACATGTAAAAATCTGACATTATCATGCAGATATTTTTCTTTATTAACTTTGGTTTGGTTTAATTATAGCAGAAATTATTTTATAATTCATTTAAATGAAAATAAATAGAAAATTATATCTTAATTCCTTTTGGAGAAAATACATTATTTTTATTTTGAAAATTGGTACCTAGAACAGTTTCAGCTTTTATAAGCTCATCTTCATAAAATATTTGATAATTTTTTAGTCACTGCTCACCATATAAGAAGGGACAAGTGCCTTTATCACTGAAATACTATCCTAGATTTACCTACAGCCATTTTAGTTCTAACACATTTTGAAGGATAAAATATTTCCTTACTGTAAGTTCTTAACATGTCCTGAAGGTTTTTGTTTTGTTTTGTTATGTTTCCTGTTAAAACATACAAACTAACAAACTAGATAATTTATTCAGCCCTGAAACACCCAAGTGAATTGAAAACTCCAGGTTTAAATCCCCTCTCTTTTCCTTTTTTTTTTTTTTTCTTGGTCTACAAAACAGCAAAGTAAATGAGGCCAGATTCACAGTTTTCCAAAACATTATGAGGTGGCTGTTTTCATTGCTTTAGAATTTTGCTGGAAGACAATTGACTTTTGCTTTGATGGCTTTGTTTCTGTTGCTATAAGTCTTCACACTGCTTGCTTCTAATAATGCCATAGCTATTAAAGTAAGCTGGTGTGTAATTTCTATAACACAATTTTTCTAGCTAGGTATGAAAGTGTAGAATAATAACAAACCATCACTCATCCGCATGTGTGTGTGTGCTTGTGTGTGTGTGTGTGTGTGTGTGTGTGTGTGTGTATTTTGGCATTGTGATAGCAGTATATATTCATCGTTTTATAGTTATGCATAATTAATACATGTCTTCTAACTAATAGCTAACATATAATTAGGAAATTCAAATTCCAGAACATTGATATGATACCTGTAAAATCCTGATGGAAATTTCCATATTGAAGATTTTTATAAAAGTGCTTATTAGCTGTTGCAGTTACTTTTTGAAAGAAAAATTTCACATAAAAATCTAACATAACTCACACCCCCAGGAATTTCATGTTCATTTCAACTTCAAAGAGAAGCAAACTAGGCATGGCAGTAGAAAATACAAAAAGTTTTATAGATGAATTTATTTGTTATTTAGTGTTTGATTAACGTTGCAGTACATTGAAAAAGGAGTTATTACAATGTAATGTTTTTGTTTTGTTTTACATTTAGGAGGTCCATATGCCTTTCTAAATTAAACTTACCCAACAAATAAGGGAGAGGCACTAATGCTAGTGAGAATATTAGTTTATATTTGCTTTAAGATGAGAAATAGAAAGAGGGAGGGTCTACACTGCGAAAACCACTGACAGTTTCTTATTTGCAAAATCACACTAAAAGTCTGCTCTACTTTGTGGGAATTACTTTTAGGAGTAGATTGTGTTTGACTTTTTCTTACGTGGTTCGAGATATGATAAAAAAAATTATCCTATTCTTATGCTTATAGGTCCTTATTTCAAAGAACTTCCAACTCTTCTCCACTGTGCAGCAAAATTTGGCCTAAAGAACTTGGCTATTCATTTGCTTCAATGTTCAGGAGCAACTTGGGCATCTAAGATGAAAAATTTGGAGGGTTCAGATCCAGCACATATTGCTGAAAGGCATGGTCACGAAGAACTCAAGAAAATCTTTGAAGACTTTTCAGTAAGTATTTTTCCATTTTATCTCTAAAACTCTTTTTTATAAAATTAATATGTATGTATGTGTGTGTGGGTACATGCACATTGCCCTTGAAAATGATGCTACTGTACAGCTAGTTTTTAGCGTCTGTTGGTCCTGAGTCATTCATTGTCTTAAGCATTTTGCAAGATTATTCAACTTGTCTTCATACGCCATAAACCAGCTCTGACTCCACACTCCCACCCCTAAATAGCCCCTTTGAAACTTATCTGGTCTTTCTGGCTTCTGAATAGCCTGTTCAGTATTGGAAAGGAGATGTTACCAAGGAAATGAAAACCTATTACTTTTCATCTGTTGTTCAAAAGTCTACGTAGGTGCTGTTAGGCACGTAAAATGAGATAAATATTTACTAGGTTAAAGGAATATATTTTGATAATTATTCAAAAAGTCTACCCAGTAAAAAGCTAACCCATGTTGTTTAACTTTGTTTCTGATATGTGATTGATTCCCTTTCTCTCTCTGTTAAGTCCCAGTTCTTTATTGTGTGTGTTGAAACTCCAAATTTCAGAACACCCTTTGAAGGATATTAGTTCTGTAAGAATGCAACCAAGGGACGATTGAAGGAGGGGATACTACCTTAGTACATAAAACATACTTTGTGTTTCCTTAATCAACCTTAGAAAAGCAATTATTTTCTGTTTGTAACAAAGGTATGCACATTTTGCTTGAGAAAGTGAATTATACTTCTGATGGCTCTTAGGAAAATATAATAGGCAATTATTGTGTTGGTGAATATGTCAGAATTTGTCTTTGGATTCTCAGAAGATAATTTTATTGCCAAAGAACAGTTAATACAGAATATTGAAATGCTTCTGGTCATTTTAGCATATATTCCGATTATTAGGTTAAGTAAATGTAATATTGGACTTCTAAAAACCATCGGTATTTCTGATTTCCAGAGAGTAAAATGACAACCAATCTAACTTTTTTCTCCACTTTTAAGAAATAGCAAATAGTTATCAGAAGAGCGTGGGTATCATCCACCATCTGGAACTACTTGTATTTAAAATACAAGTATTTATTTTATTTACAATAAATACAGAAATTAAGTTTTGTAATAAAATTAATAAACTACTTTTTATATTCTATGTCCTTCAAATGAGGAATAAGCATAATTTTTATTCATGGAAAGGTTTTAGATAGTGATTGTCGTATATCCGATGGATGCGTTCATTTTAGTTATTATCCACTGTACATAGTCATTGACCAATGCAACATGGCATCTATCTCAGGTAAGTCAGTGAATCAATTCAGCCTTGTAAATTGGCCCACAATAGTCCTATTATTCCTACATCCTGGGTACTCAGTTCTCTACAACCTTATTCTCAAATTTTTAACCACTGGTGGGTAGAAGTTAAAATTTCCCCTAGAAGTCTTCAACATCCAGGGTTACTTTCCAAGATGATCCCTGATTTTCAAAGAGTGACGCTTCCACTTATGGTTCTCCAGTGAGGACTCAGCTTTTAACAGATGCAGCCCCATGCAAAACTGCACATACTTCATAAATAACATAGTACTAAATAATAATGACAGTAGATACAAAAGCAGCTATGAGGGTAGGATTTGATGGATGTGGGAAATGATTTTTTTTCTCTCATCCTCTGGGTATTTATACCTTTACTCCTGCAATAATAGCATTGATACCAGTAGATTGGTATCACTGTCTTTAGGTGACTATTTATTCTTTCATAGTGGTTGCATTCTAATTTTGCAGTTATACTTGATAATTATTCTATGAAATTTGTTAAATTATTTCATGTATTCTGTCTCGTTGTGAGCTGTTACATTTTGCCAGCATGTCTATAGTAGACATTGACATTATAGGTAGGACAGATCAATTATTTTGCAGATGTTCTGCTGTCACTAAGGAAGTGACTATGGAAGTGTGTCAGATAAACACATGTTGAGACTTTATACTATAAATTATAGTAGCTATGTCTTTTTAAAATTATATCTAAACTTAATAGAGAAAAAATGTGCGATCTATTTGCATTGCTGAAATACTTTATTGTTTCTTTCAGAACATTTACATAGCTTTAATGTTATAACCACATTCTGATAAATCTCAGATTTGTCACATATGCATTCAAATTTTCCATGAACTATTTTTCAGAATTGTTGAAAGGAACAGATATTCTTTCAGTTTTCAGTTTATAATCCACCAATTGACCATACTTCTGTACTGAAGAAAAAATATATATTTTTAAATTCAAACATACCCCGCAACTGATTCACTGATTTCTTCAATTCTTCCTAATCCTCCATCAGTGAAACATTGTTCATTTTAGAATCTCACAGGGAGTTACAACACAGTGAGTTTGGTCATTGCTGAATAAAATGGGTAGGTAGAAAGAAAAAGTCGCTCATGACTTTTTAAAATAAAGATAAAAAGAGAATCAGTAGCAAGCGTTCATAAGCGAACAAGTACCATCTGTTAGCTAGATGAATAAGGAGGAAGAAGGAGAAGCCTCGAGTCACATTCTTGATGTTTCTTCGTGGCGTTTTTTACTTTGAAAGGTTAATAATTTATGTACAATCTATGAATAGAGACTTTTGATTATGAATGAGTAGCTTTCCTGTTTTGATAGTTATCGCATTAACAACTACACTTGTTTCATGTTTTCAGTACTATTATAGATAATAATACGATACATTTCTATAACCCATACAGTCTTTCAAATAAACTACTCAGTTTTCAGTTTCTGACAATGCCTACTAGAAGAATTGATATGAAAGGCGGATGGACAAAAAGCCACAGGATTGATGTTTAATTCCACAGTTGAGTGTGAACCACAGTTTGCTTCATAGAATTCTTGAGGACATCTCAGACTATTTCAAATAACAAGTAGCAATACTGACAACTCATTCAGTCCTCTAAAAACTTACCTTTTAAGTCAGAAATACCTGAGAATTTGAAACTAAAGTGGAAATTGACCACAGATTACAAGATACTTTGTGATTTAAGATAAAATGTACAGCCAAAATTAGAATGTGTTTTAAGCCAAATAATATGTGCTATTTCTTTGTGTTATCTTGAGTATGTCACCCCATTTACCTCCATCAGTTTTAAACACTTCAGAAAATGATTAGATCCCGTGTAAGTAGACAGGGAAATACATCCTCCTCTGTGGGCCGGCTCTGGAATTGGAGAACCAACAGGTGATTACTAGGAACAGTATCCACTTAGTATCTTTTCTCTTCCACCACAGTGTTCACTCGTATAGTTTGGTGTGTATATTAGTAAGATCTTAATCATACATAATCTTCGTGAAAATTTCAGAGATAGGCACTTTCTCTCGCTGACTTTTCAGGAGGACTCCTCCCTGGGAATGTTTCTGTTGCTCACGTCTGTGATGGGATTCTTGTGACAGCCTGCTCTCATTGACTTAGCCTGACACTGCTGTTGTGGACCGTGGGCTAGTGTGTGTGTGCGCCCACGCGCACCAGAGGGAGACAGAGAGCACGAGATTGATTCTGTCGCCCTCTAGTGTCTGCCTGGTAGACAGTGACCCTGATCTTTTTCAAACGGTCAAGGGTTTGGAATGACAGTACAGAAGAGGTAGATGTTGAAGCACCTGGAGTATCCCTGATATAGAGCAAAGGCTGACTGATTGGTGTAGGAACCCATTACTCGGAAGTTAGGCTTTATGCTTCGGGCCGTGAACATTCACCTTTCTTAGCCCATTATTTCTCTCAGTATTGGCTTTGCTCATTTGGTACTTTCTCTAGAGCAGCGGTCCCCCACCTTTTTGGCCCCAGGGACTGGTTTCGAAGGCAGTTTTTCCATGGACGGGGTGCGGGGGAGGGAGGAGGGACGGCGGAAGGTTCAGGCAGTAATGTGAGCGATGGGGTGCGGCAGACGAAGCTTCACTGGCTCTCCTGCGCCGCTCGCCTCCTGCTGTGCGGCCGGCTCCTAACAGGCCTGGACTGGTGTCGGTCCACAGCCCGGGGGTTGGGGAGCCCTGCTCTAGTGGATTATTCCATTTACTTTAGTAAATATTAGTAGATGCTAATTCCCTCTAAATGGCAGCATACCCTGCTTTGCTTATGTCGTTTTTCTTTCTCGTAAGTCTAGAAGCTAATGATGAGTCATGGGTTCCCTACCCCTCCCACCATCAGGTGCCCCCGAGGTGCTCAGCATGTATTTACTCATCGATGGCACAGAAGGCAAGTGTCAAATTTAAGGACTTGTTTGATCTCACTTACCCAGTAATATCCATAACCGGATCCCATGTTTAAAAAAAAAATATTGCTCATATTCTTTCTATATTCAGGATATTTTTTAAGTTTAGGTTTAGTATATTCATAGACAAATAACACAACTGCTCTCTTCAGCATTTATTTTTAATACGCCAGCCTACAGTGAAGTTTAGAATTCCAGCCTTTGTTCAATACTGATGTTCTGTTAGAACTGAAGAAACTGGAACAAGTCATATAACTGCACTTGAGGGCGTGCATTACAAATTCATGTCTCAGTTATGCTTTTGGAGCTACTTAGCAGTCTCTTTCTAAAATCCCATTAAATGGACCATAGCGGTGCATTACAGAAGTTTATTCTTCCCCAAGTCCTCAGACTCAGTTTTGATGCTCTAACTCTGCAGCTGTAAACATCCTGTTAAAACTCCCTCAACTCCTTCCTCTTCTTTGTCAAATTTTTATTTTTCCTCTAGTCATGGGGTCTTGGGATTCAGCCACGTTGGATTTGAATCCTAACTTCATCAAATACCACATTTGCATCCTTGAGCAACCTCTTTGTTTTCTCTCCGCTTCAGTTTCTTTGTTTGCAAATAGGAAAAATAATTCCTTACAGGATGTTTTTAGGACTTGATGACATAATATGAAAACATTAAAAGTATAGTAGATCCCTAATAAATGATACTGCATTCACCTTATTTTCTTTTGATTTATTGTGATTCATATCAACTTGAGACCTCACCATCAATCATATCCTCTCTTTCTCCTGCATCGTTAATCTCTCCCATTATACTGACTTTTCCCTGAACAAGCATGTTCAAATACACACACATGCACACACACACGCTCCCAACAACCCTGCCTTCTCTTTGATCTCTTTTTCAGTACCAGAACTAACTGAAAGAATGACTTTTCGTTTCACTCATTTCTTTCCTCCAGCAATCCAAGCTTTGCATTCAGCCCACTACTGAAGCTGCTCTGTCAAAGACCATTAATAAGCTACCATAGATCAGACCCATTGGATTCCTCTCAGATGTTCTTTGGCTCAAGCTTTGGCACTGGATTCCCTGACCCTGTCCTCTTCCTAAATCTCCACTCACCCTTTGTGACTTCCTTCTCTTACCCCATCAGTTAAGGTTCTATCTACATAGTCTTCTCTGGTGATTGACAGCTAAATCATTGTCTTTAACCTGGACCTTCCTCCTGACTTAAAGTTCCAGTTTTAGTTGCAAGCTGAATGTGTCCACATGGATATGTTACAGGCCTCTAGAGCTCAACAGACCCAAATGATCTTTTTCTTTTCTCCTGGCTAATGGCATAATTATCTGCAATATTTACTTGGCCAAAATTTGAAAGTCATTTTCAACTCCTGATTAGATAGCCACAAATGCATATACTATTTCCCATTTTTCAGATGAGGAAACAGATTTATAAAGTACCTTGCCCAAAGTCACCCTGCTAAAAATATGTCTGACTTAACCCCGAATCCATTCTCATAGCCTCCCTCTCCCTCATACAACCCTGATCCACACCATCCGTTCAGTTACCATATCTTAACAGTTGTACTTACACCTCATCTATCCCATCTGTTCCCTCTTTTTCCTTCTCTCTGTGGCTCCCTTGGTTTGTACCTTCATTATCTCTCTTCTGGTCGGCTGCGCTAAAAAGCCCCCTAGGAGGTCTTTCCTTCCCAGTCTTTTTGGCCTCAAGCCATCCCATATCAGGCTGCATACTGAGGACCCCCCACAGCATAGCCCAGCTGACTATTTTAGCCTCATCCTTAATTGCACAACTCAGCTGCCAAAGTCCATTTGTCCTTCCTTCATTTCATTACTTCAAGCTATTCCCTTTACCTAGAAGTCCCTTCCTCCTTAATAAAATATCCTGAGCTCTTAACCATGCCCAAATCTCAGCTCAAACTCCACCTATTCCAGGAGACCTTCATAGAAAGAGGCTGTAGGTGTGTACGTCCACTGTCTAACTTTCATCTCCTTCCCAAATTCTAGCCTCATCCAGGAACATTATGTGCTGGAGTCTGGGAGCCACGTATCTTGAGATAGGTGGCTCTGGAGCCACCTGAGTCTAAATACTGACTCTGCTACTTTCCAGCCATGCGCCCTGAGTAAATCACTTAATCTCTCCTTGCTTCAGTTTCCTCGTCTCTAAAATGGAGGTGAACACCTTTTTTTGGTACCATTGTTATGATAAATAAATATAAATACATGTAAAACATGTACAAGAATACCTGACAAGTACTAAGCACTCTAAAAGTTATATGGAATTATCTGTTGTTCTCCTGTTATTCTGTTTCCGAGGACCCATTCTTTTGTGGGTCTTTTTATAGTTTAAAGTATTAATAAGTACTGGTGAACGGTTATTTATTTTTATTTACTTGTTTGTTTTGCATGTCTGTCTCTCCAGTAGATTATGAATTCCATGGGGGCAAGGACAGTTTTATTTCTTTTACCGCAGTTTCCCTAATATCTAACCCAATTTTTGGCCAACACTATGGGTTCACTACATAAGTGTTGAATGAATCAATTAATCAATCAGTGTTGATTACATTAACTTTCCAGTTCCTGGAGGCAAGTGTCATGCTCTGTTTATTCCATATTCCCCACAGCATCTAATATAGTGTCTTCCAGGTTGTAGATAATAAATGTTTATTGAATAATAACAATAGTAAAGGCTCTAACCCTAAGGAGAATTTTTGTTTTTTTGTTTATTTTTTTTTGCTGTACGCAGGCTTCTCACTGTCGTGGCCTCTCCCGTTGCGGAGCACAGGCTCCGGACGCGCAGGCTCAGCGGCCATGGCTCGTGGGCCCAGCCGCTCCGCGGCATGCGGGATCCTCCCGGACCGGGGCACGAACCCGTGTCCCCCGCATCGGCAGGTGGACTCCCAACCACTGCGCCACCAGGGAAGCCCCCTAGGGAGAATTTTTTTAAGTGTTATTTGGATAAATTTATCCAAGATGAGAAATAAATATTATTTTCTTGTAGTTCTTTAAGACAAGTGACTATGGGGAAAAAAAATTCGGATAGAAGAAAAATAACCCCCCCCCACCAAAAAATTATTGTAGCTTCCAGGAACTTACCATTAGTGAAAGAGACATTTAAAGCTGTTCATTATCACAGTACAAGTGGTTTTGATCTTGGCAAATATTCCAGTGTTTTAGTGTTAAAACCCACACTTAATCTTCTTGAATCTCTCTTCAAATCCTACACAAACAACTTTTGTCCTTTAAGAACTAGATTCAGGCCAATGCAATACATTAAAACATTATCCACCACATTTATCATCTTTTATCTAAACATCTAGAGGTATTTTGTGATTTTATTTCTATATTGTTCTTACTAAAATTTATTTTCTTAGGAATAGAATATCTAGATATTCCAATTTTCTGATTTGTAAAATATCTGTCCTAGCAACAGTAGGCATTTACATGGCAAGGACCACTGGATAAATTATGTGATTGTTGTTTTATTGCAAATGAAAAGAGAGGGAAAGAGATCATATGCTTCTCTTGTGAATATGAGAGAAGTAAGCAGTTTCATTTTATATTTGTTATTGTCAGTTTAATAAAGTAGGTAGTTAATGAACAATTACTAAGCATGAGGATACTATTCATTGCATTTGTTGACTAGTAGCATAATTATTGTGAATGACTTTAATGAATGCTTTTTGAATATGGAATTATAAATACCATTGGTTTGGGGGAAGTCTTAAGGAACATTCACATGAGAATACACAACTATGAAAATACGCAAGATCAGAATGGAGGTCGTTTTGACTTTTCTTGATTGTGAACATTTGCCATGAAATTACGAATTGGCTGTTCATATTAAGTGTACTGATTTAAGATGCATGATATTAGTGGCCTTGTTCCTATAACATAACCTGAAGTGTGTCTTAAGTTCATTCAGTGCAAGCTCATTCTTTTTGTTCTGTATAGATCTGACTCAAGAAAGGAAGGGAAAGAAGAGAAAACAAGCTAGGCTTTACTGAGTACTTCTGTCTCAGGCATTATGCTTGGTGCTTCCACATTAGATCAGTATACTAATCTGTGTGAATCAGACATTTTTACTCCCCTTTTACAGATCAGGAAATTAAGCTAAGACTGTTGATTGGGGATGTGCACTAATCTGGCAGAGCTGTTATTTCTCATCTAAGCCCAACTAAGTTCCGCTTAATGATTTTTTAAACTACTGCTAACTAAGTTCCATTTAATGATTTTTTAAACTACTGCTTATCTCTTTCTTCCTTAAAATCAAATACTACCAATGTATTATCTTTTATTTTTCATCTTTAGCATTTATATTCTGGTTAATACACAAGTAGACTGATGACTCTGTTGAACTGTATATGAAAAAAAAAAATGATGGTAAGCATTGGAGCCTAGGAACCAAAGAGCAGAGAAAACTGTCCCTATAGAACAGGGATTAAATTCAATTGGGAAATTATTTAAATTGTGGTTTTAAACGTTTTTGTTTAACTATTTTGATTTTTAAAAGTGACTTTTTTAAACAAATATTAAGACTTTTTCCTTCAAAGCAATTATGTAAGAAGTAAATTGATACTTATCCTGTATTACAGTGTATTGTATTTAAGGGAAAACAATGTCTAATGGAGCAGCGTGTAGGCATTTCTGGTTGGAGTTAGAAGACTTGTCTGGAAAGAAGCAATTATGGGATTTGTAGGGAAACACACAAATTCAACTCCCGATTATAATTACATTTTCATTTAACAGGAAAAGGATATTTCTTTGTAAAAGGAAAAATTGTGCAATAATCTCACTCCCTAAATCATGAATGCTTAAGGCTGAAGCCCCTTGGTGGCAGGGTGCTCAATGAGCAAAGTACCTCAGGCAAAAGAAAGTCTCACTGGTGCTGAAATTGCTCATGACAAATAAAGTGATAGCTAGTGTCCCAGAACATGATGAAATAGATGAACATAAAAATGTCCAAAACATCTTCATAAATATTAAAAGACCCTGAAATGGCAGGATGGTAATTGGAACAGTTGAAATCACATGGAATTTTTCCTAAGAAGATAAATCATGAACAGAATTTTAAATAAGGAGCATTTAATGGAGAAACATGAAGGATGCATCTGGGTGAAAGGAATGGAATGTACAATTGTGGGGAAAAGGCAGAGCACATGTAACCTCTGAGTTCTTGGACCAGAAAACAGTCATTTTATGTGATTTTTTTCATGGAATACATATTCTCCTTTGCCTTGTGTACAATAATGACCTAGGTAGGACCATAGATCTATTTTTTAAAGAACACTTTAACATTTAATATGGGATTTTAATAAAATATATAGTAAGGAATCCTGTTTTTAGAGCCTAAAAGAGCTTATACACACATTCATGGTAGGTATTTAAAAATCCAGACAATAGGTTTTCTGTTTTTTGGTTTTTGTCTTTTTTTTTTATTAAAAATAAAAGTGAAAAATGCAATGAAATAAATCAAGATATTTTTCATTCCTTTAGTCTGCTTTTTTTGTGGAAAGATTTTCTTTTCTAAATGTTTGTCATTATTCATCACTTCAAGGGAGAGAAAAAATAACACAGAATAGGAAGAAAAAAAAAGATTGCAATTTAGTGGTACTTTGATTTGATCAGAATATCATAAAATAAAGCACCTTGTGAGACATACAGACGCACACTCCAACTGAGAGAGAGAAACAGCAGTTTCCATTTAAAGGAATTATTAAGAGAATTCCCTGGCAGTCCAGTGGTTAGGACTCGGTGCTTTCACTGCCAGGACCTGGGTTCAATCCCTGTGGTCTGGTCGGGGAGCTAAGATCCCACAAGCCACAGGGTGCGGCCAAAAAAAAAAAAAAAGGAATTATCGTTATCGTCCAAATTATTATTGGTAATAATAAAAGTAAAAATTTTGAAAATAGATTTGTTGAATTTTATAACTTGTATCTAGTAGCAATCAAGGTAACTGAACATCTGCTAAAGATCTATTTTGTTTCTCCTACCATATGTTATATGTATATTTCTAAGAATTTAATGTGGTACTTATTCAGTTCTTATTCTTTACATATTCAACTTCAGTATATGAACAAGTTGTTGATATTTTAAGGACAAAATATGTGACTATACATCCATTTTAATTTCTGAGAAATGACAGATTTTGTTTTCCTTTCTTAAAATGATTAGGTTATGAATGCCACATAAATCAACATCCACATTTTTAAGCTCTCACTAGATCAGAAATTTCTTTTTAGTGGATCACTTATCTATGCCAAGCTGAGATTTTCCTTTATAGACTTCAACCTGATTATACAGAGATCCTGTCCACTGTTTTATAAATCTGTCTGGGCATGCAATCTGAAAAAGAATACAGAAGACAAAATTCCATGATAAGTATTTAAAACTGAATACCTACTTTCTTTTATGTAGCATTCATAAACCAACAGTAATACAGAAATAAATTTTATATTTGATATCTTCCAATGAGAAAATGCATCTATTTACATTTTCCTTTTAATTTAAAAATAACACATGGTTATTTTAGAATATTTGGAAACTAAAGAGAAATATAGAGGTTATTTATAATTCCACTTTCTAGAAATAACCACTTTAAACATGCGTTTCCTTACATTCATGTTTGGAAATTTAAATAAATTTAAATGACTCAAAACCCATTATTTAGCTAAAAGGTTCTCATATTCTAATTATCCCTAGAACTTTTAGAGTAAGAGATTTCTTATGTCTTTCCTAATAGTGCATAACTCCATGCTCTGGCTTCTTTTTCATACTTCCACGTTCTGGGTGTAGCATCCTCTTCCAGTTCTTCCAGTTCTCCCAGATCCCAGACAATGTTGACCTTTTCCCTAGATTCCCACACAAACACCATTCACAGAGACCTCTGTGTCAATAGCAAATTTTAGTGAAGGTTTAGAGGCATGGAGGGAGCTTCTCTGTAGCAATGACCCTGGCACTAATCTTGACCCATAATAATTAGCCTTTTTGCCTCCAAATACTGCCCCACACAGGCCTTACTTCTCTGCTTTTGCAGACTCTCAGGAGTTTAGTCATCTTCTTTCATTCTTGTGCATTTAGGTCTTTAAAATATCACTTTCCTTCTTCAAACAATTTATCAAGGAACTCGAAGAAAGTCCTCTTTATCCTAGAGAAGAATCCTGGTGTCAGCTGTTAGGAGGCATAGATTTGCTCCATTTTATTCTTACAAATTTGTTGTATTGCAAAAACGTTTTATGTCCTGCTGTTTTAATTTAAAATTATATTCAACTCCTTTATTTATTATTATATACTTCTGGTAAACATGATAGCCTCGTTTTTAGTAGAAATATAATATGAGATGAATCCTTTTGGGGATAAACCCAAGAGGTTACTGCTTGCAGTTTGCCTTCACTTGCTCAGAATGTTCATCAGAGAATCCATCAAAACTCCATCTGTGCCAGAAAGTAGGCATGGCCCTACCTGAAATGTGTAAGAGGTTCTGAACAAGGTAGAAGCCCCAAATGCTGCTCATCGGGTGCAAAATAACAAATTTTGATACATCAGGGCCACAGCACCAAGCACAGCCCCAAGACTGGCTCTGTGTGCTGAGCCTGTGCACGTGGGAAGTGGCTGAATTTCCCTCCCTAAGGACAGAAAAATCACTACATCCAAGTGGAGCAGCTTTGCTTTGGACCTCTTAGAATTCTGACTTTAGGACTAGAAGCGGATTTCCTTGATAAAAATTTGCTACCCTAGTTTGGATTTAATACCCTTCTTATAAGACTGATATTTACTTCTAGGGAGTAATCCCTGACTGATTTGAGGAAAGGAAAGAGAAATCATGCCATTGAAGAGCACTTAGCAGTCATATTTATTTAATCACACAATATGCTGCTCTGATAACGTTTGAGCCTAGACAAGCATCACCATAAAGAGAAGAGAGATTTTATCTAATACTTGATATTGATTCAATATGAAAAGTGATTCAAAAGTGAAAAATCCAGTCTATCGGTGAGTTGATTGATATGCATGATACCAAAGTTTACTAGTTACTCATTAAAATTTTGTATAAGTGCCTTAGGTTTTAGAAATTGAGATTACACAAGAACAAAAATTCTCATCGTTTTGATTTTAGCATTTGCCAGAAACATGCCCATGAAACTCTTAAAATCACATGAAACATGTATGGGAAAAAAGAAAAGGAATAGAGAGGCAGGTGAGAGAAAGAAACAGACATCTGTAGAACAGAAGAAATGGGTAAGGCAGCTGTCTGTGGTATTTCTGCCTACTCTTGTTACTCTGAGAAAATACTTGACTTTTAATTAGTATTTTTTTACACATTTTTCAGGAAAGACATTTCTCCTGGCCACTAAGCCCAGTGTATGTCACTGCTTAAAATAGACTTTCCCTGAAATGGTGTTAGTTTGGCTTAACAGAGTCAAGCAAAACTCCCATTTGTAATTCTCAGTAAGAACTATTTACAGATGTCGCAGCTGCTGTTTTTTCACTGTGTTGCTACATAATAAATGATTCATATTTTCATAAATTCCTAGAAAAGCTAACAGTATCTGTATACTTTCTCTTTATATACACACAGGTTATAACCCTAAAAAAAGTTTTCTCGAGTTTTTAATCCCTTATTCTGCTTCCCATACAGAAAGAGACAGAATCACACAGGTCATGACCATACCCAGATAGTCTCCATGGCAATCTGATTTTGGGGCGGGGGGTGGGAAATTGGGGCAAGCGCCCTGGGGAAAGCAAGATGAGTAAAGTATGTGAATAGTCTTTGAGTGTTTTTTTTCCAACTCAAACAAGTTAGTGCATTATCAGTTTGTGTTATCCCAAATGAAATGAGCTCTCATTAAACTCCAAGAAAGCAGAGATTTTGTAATACAAATATAGTACACGTTTTATGTTTCCAACTTTTTGAAAAGTCACAATGTATTATTTCCGTGATTTGGGTTTTCTACATCAGATATGCCATATTTTCTTTAAAAAAGTGTATACACACTTTTCTCAGAATATCAAAGTTTTCATCCTCCTTATTCCAAGGTCTGTTTTGTCTCCTCTGTTTCATAATTGTGAAATAAATTTGTTGCTTCAGTCGTATAATCAGTATTTACTAAAATGTTTTATTGTTTAAAAAGTTTTTTCAGAATTAATGATTCTTTTGATAAACACTAAATGGCACTTTGTCCTAGCAACAGCTGAACCCTGAGAAGTCACACCTCATCATCCCAGGCAGAGAATAATCTTACCCTTTTGAGATGTCGTAGTATCATTCCTGAATGAGGATATTGCAATATTTGGTTTGAATATCTATGTACCCTCATTTTTTGGAAAGTATTCTTTATATCCACTGTAAGCCCCCCCGCCCAGTCTACAATTTAAGCCCATTTCCCATTGTCCTAATGTCATACTTTATGGAAAACAGCTGGGTGGCAAATTCAGCCACAGCAAATGCACATTTTGGAAGAACTTATAATATCTCTGCTCTCATCTTCATTGTTCCAAATAACATAGCTGATTAGAATCAGTCATGGTCTATGAGAACAAACAACAATATTATTTTGATTACCTGTTGACTCAGTACATAGTGATTTTAATGCTTATTAAGTTAAAAGTAATTGAATACCCACAGGTAACAAGCCAATCCATGAAAGTAATAGAGGGAAGCAGTATATATGTGCTTACAGTTCTTCTCAAATAGGGATAATTAATATGTCATTAAAATTTTTTTCAAGGTTGAAACAATATCTCATTCTGAACAGATAATTCATTATCTTTAACGTATTTGCTTCAGACACTGGTGGTCTTCAGTATCCTACATGTGTTGGCTAAAAGGTCTTTAAAGTCCCGTGGAGCCCTATGTTTTTATAATCCTTAGACTTCCAATTTCTTAGAAACCTTCTGAACTTAAGTTCTTTTGTTTTTCTCTGGCTTCTTTCAAACCAATTAGCTTGTGTAGAACAGAGTAATCTAGAGCTGTCACTTGTATGCCTGCTGGTCAAAAGGAAATGCAATTTCAGTGAGGACAAAATTAATCATAAATGTTAATTAGAACAATCAGTATTGACATTGTAGCTTTAGAGAGTGGACCTCGTGAAATAAACACAATGGCATTGTGCTTTCAGAATAAAAGTATGCAAAGGCAAATTAATTAAAATTTCATTGGAAAAATATCCCTTGGAATTTCTTCTCTATTAATTGGCTTGAATTTCATTCATTCTTGATGCTTGAGGCTAGAAAAGGGTGTTTAATATAATTCAATGTAGATTGGGTATGTACTTTTCTACTGGTATCATGGCATGATTTCTACTTTAAATTTATATAAAGGTCTTTCCAAGGTCAGATTACTTATGAGAAAATTGCGTAACTAAATATATAAATATTTTTAAAGGAATATTCAAAAAATATCATAGCTCTCAGCCAAGCTATATGATTTCGTCTTCATCTCTCCTATGTAGCAACACCTTCCTTGTGATATATATGGATGTGAGAAATTAAAGATTATGTCTGACTTATTTTGCCTCCAAAAATATAATATAAAAGGAAAATAGGTGGTACCAGATGAAAGCTAAATTTTTGGATTTGTTTTTTAAGTAAATTAATGAGCTCTCACTTGAGCCCCAAAATTAATAGTCTCTCCAATTTTAGTTTGGCAAGTCAATGTATTGATTGATTTAACAAATATTTGAGTACCTATTAGATTCCAGGTATTGTTCTAAACACAAGGATTTCAAAATGAAGTAAAACTCCTGCCATCATGGAATTCTAATGGGAAAAAAGGCAGATTATAAGCAAATAAAATTTAAGACATATAATGTATCAGATGGACATTACTGTTTAAGGCTAAGAAGAAATAAGAAAGACCACCTAGTGTAGGGTGGTGTTTGGGAGGAGTTGGGGAGAGGGCAATTTTGAAATGAGTAGTCAGAGGAGTCCTCACTGAGAAGGCAGCCTTTGATAACAACCTGAAAACCATGAAAGCCATGCAGATATCTGGGAGAAAACTGTCCCAGCAAGAGAAAAGAGCACGACAAACGCAAAAGCCCTGAGGTGGATGTATCTGACATGTCCAGAACAGAGCAAGTTGGCCAATGTTCCTGAAGCAGAGTGAATGAGAGAGAAAGAGAATAGTTGGGGTCAGAAAGGTGACAGAAGTGTAGGGCCTTACAGGCAATGTTGAGGATCTTGGAGAAAGAAAGCCATCAGAGAATTCTGAAGAGAGATGTGTTCTCATTTGACACTTTGGCTGCTGTTTTGACAACAGACTGTAGAGGGCAAGGGCAGGACGGATGAGACCTGATTGGAGACTATTCCAATATTCCAGAGAACAGATGATGAAATGATAATAGCTTAGACTAGGATGACAGTGGCGGAGATGGTGCGAAGTGGTCGATTTGAAATATACTGGTGTTTTGTAGGAGAGCCAACAGATCTACCGATTCTTTGGCAGTGGGGTGTAAAAGAAATTGAGTAGTTACTGACATCTCCAAGGATTTTGGTAGAAGCAGTGGAAGGAATAAATTGCTATTGTATTGAGATGAGGAAGATTGTGTGCAAAGCTGGTTTGCTGGGGAAGATTGGTAGTTTGGTTTGGGGCATAATAAATTTAAAATGCCTATAGATATTCCAAAGTTTAGAAGTTAAGGGAATAGGAGACACCGGCAGAAAAGACCAAGAATGAGCAGCCTTTGAGATGGGAAGAGACATCAGGAAATCTACTGTCCTGAAATTCAAGTGAAAAAATAACTTGACAGAGGAGACAGTAGTCACCTGGGTCACATGCTACTGATGGGTCAACTAAGATAAGGACAGAGGATCAGCCTTTGTATTTAGCAGTGTACCTGTCAAGAGCAGTTTGTGTGAAGTGCATTGAGGGAGGGGGCGTGAGAGGTTTGGGAGAGGTGGGAAAGCCTTAACATTGACCCTTAGAGGCTCAAGTGAGGAAAGAAGGAGTGGAATCAGGGACTAATGAGGATAGAACAATTCTTTGGGGTGTAAAGATAAAGCACAGAAAAGATACTATAGCTAGTAGGGAACATGGGGTCAATTGAGGTCTTTGTTTTTCAAAAAACCAGAGTGTTTTCATCTGTCAGACATTAATATCCACTCACATTGACAAATCTTATACTCAAATCCTTGATTTGAGCCTATGGTTGAGACTTCAGCCTAAGCAAGCACATTTCTCCGTTTATTAGTGTTTAATTTGCTTTTCTCAGGACTGCCGAGTCCACTTATTGAAATCTGGCTCTCACTAAAACATCAGTAAGCCAATTAATCCATTTCCTTAATGAGAACTCTCTATTACAAAATGGGTAACTGCATAGATTTCTATTGAATCTATCAATCTTGCATTTGGTGGGGAGAATGCCAATTATCTAAGCAATCTGGTTCATTACTGCAGTATTGGACTGCGTTGCTGAACAAGCCTGCAGCTCGATTACAATAGCACTGCGGGGTGGAGGGCTTGGAGTTGATTATTTGTTGAGGACCTATTATATAATAGGTTGGGCTGGAAACTTTGTGCATATTCCCTCGTTCCTCGTTTACCACTAGTCTCTGAGGAACTGCTATTTATTTTACATTTTGGGAAACTGAGACTCACAAGTTGGAAAGTTAGTCAACTCTGGGACCAGAATTTTCATCCAATGGCCTTGAGAAAAGATGTCTAGCTGTAAAAATAATAAGAACCTACTAACTTCAGGGTCCCACTGCATGAATTCTGTAATGATTAAAATGATTCTTTCCAAGTTTAGCATAGCCTTTGAGTGGATCAGCACAAGGGGAGGCAGGGTGACCTAAATTTAATAATAAATACTCAAGAGAGTGAGTCAGGTTCTCACCTCCCATCTTCTTAGACGTTCTTTCCTTGACATTCCAACCTTATGTCTAGACCATGCTCCTAAATAGAATGTCAACCTCATCATTATATTATTATCATCATAATCATCCCCAGTTATTTACTGAGCATTCATTCTGTATCTAATATGATAGGATTGTTAGAGAGGGAAGGAGAAAAGAGAAAACTTCGTACTTTTATTTCTCTCTGAAATCTGCTTCATCAAATATCAGAATATATATATGAATGGTCTTTGGAATTTGTAAAGCTTTAGCGATGTTTTTCGTTTTACTATATTATCATCATTTTAAAATTTCTCCATGAATATATTTTAATATTTCAATCACTTTGTGAGAGAATTATTTTAACACTTAGTCTTTTCTAACTAAAATAATACATATATGCACATGAATATTCCATATTTTGAATTTTTTTCTTTCCTGGTTAAGATATAGCTCCTGAAGTAAATATAGAAAATAATATTCATCAAATTTCTTCTTAAACAGGTTAAATTGTAACATCCCCTCAGACATAATAAAATGAATATGTTTATTATGTTTTATTTTATTTTATTTTATTTTTTTTTTTTTTTGCGGTATGTGGGCCTCTCACTGTCGTGGCCTCTCCCGTTGCGGAGCACAGGCTCCGGATGCGCAGGCTCAGTGCCCATGGCTCACGGGCCCAGCCGCTCCGCGGCATGTGGGATCTTCCCGGACCGGGGCACGAACCCGCATCCCCTGCATTGGCAGGCGGACTCTCAACCACTGCGCCACCAGGGAAGCCCTATGTTTTATTTTAATCTGTCTCTTACTTATTAAGTCAATAGAGGTCTTCCATTCCCAGAACAATTTAAGTGACAATAATTTGAGTAATGGCAATTGGCATTTAGCAACATTTAACTACCATTAAAAGCCCTTCTTGTTGCTTAAAAGCTAGTTGGTTGTGGAGAGATAGTAAATGAATAAATAAACAATGTAATTTCAGAAAGTGATAATGCTGTGAATATTTTTAATTAAGGAATAAAATTCAATTGAACTCCAGTTATAAAGAAAGAATGGAAATTTGTTAAACCATGCTCAATATCATATGTTATAAATGTAAACCTCCACTTAATATTAGGTTTCATGGCATCTTCGTAACAAAATCATTTATTAATATGACTAATATATTAATAAATGCAAGCCTAGAATCCATTTCCTTTATCACACTATCTATTTGATGAGAGTATAGCAGAGTTTATAATTACCTATTAATGTATGTGGATATTTGTTTAATATCTCTCCCACCAAAGCGTATGTTCCACAGAAGTAGATGTTTGTTCACCATTGTATCTGCCATGCCCAGTACAGTGATAGTCTCAGGGCAGAAGCTGTCTGTCTCTCATACACACACACATATGTACATATATGTACAATATATATATGTTGCATAAAAGAATGAATTCTTTCTACAGATATTAAGTGTGTACTGTGTGTTGGATATTGTTACATTTATAGTAATATAAGACCGACAAATCATTCCTCTCATGAACTCCCATTTAAATAGGGAGATAGACAATAAACAAGGGAACGAGTGTTCTTTATTATGTGTCCTTCAGAGTTCTACTGTAAACTTTACCTCCCATATTCAATCTCTAGCAAGCAATTAAGTACTTTGGAAGAAAAGAACGGGTTAGTATAAGAATCAGAAATAATAAAATTAGCAAAAAGTTATACAGAACTTACTATGAACTGGTAGCGATTTTTACTGCTTTATGATAACAGCTCTGTTTTATTATCCCCACTCACAGATGAGGAAATGAAGCACAGAGTGGTTAAGTGACTGCCCAAAGTCACACAGCTGGTAGGAGGTAGAGCTTAGAGCTAGGATGTGAACCCAGGCAGTATAGTTCTAGCTTTCATGCTTTAACACTGCACTAGACTACATCACAATACCTGGGAAATGCACACTTAACCTTTTTTTAGTGTGTTCTCTGAAAACTTATCCCACTCTAGATCTGACAGAAGATGTTTCTGCAGAAAATTATTGCTGTATATCACATAGGATTCAATTCAGATGGGTCCAGATTCAGTTTTAGCTGTGTTCTATGCAGATAGACTAAAGTGCCTGTAAGAATACAGAAAAAGAAAACACCAAATTCTAGTTTTAGTAGGTCAAATTAAATTAGCTAATGGCTGTTATATGCTTAACTTTCTACCACTATCCTTTGCTCTTTTCTTGAACTATTTTATCACTATAGTTTTACTGAATTTCAAGAGTATCGTGATGGTTAACTTGACTGGACCGTGGGGTGCCTAGATATTTGATCAAACAGCAAATGGGTGTTTTGGGGCGAGATTAACATTCGAATGAACAGGCTGAGTAAAGTAGGTTGCTCTCCCTGATGTGGGGCAGGGGGCCTCATCCAACCAGTTGAAGGCCTGAGTAGAACAGAAAGACTGACTTTCCTTTTAACTGAGACATCAGCTTTTTCCTGCCATTGGACTCAGATTGAAACATCAGTTCTATCTGGGCCTCAAGCCTGTTGGCATCCAAACTGGAATGACACCGTCAGCTCTCCTGGTTTTCATGCCTTTGGAATCCAACTGGAACTACATCATTGGCTCACCTGGGTTTCCAACTTGCTGACTCACCTACAGATCTTGAGGTTGCCAGCCTCCATTGTCATGTGAACCAATCCCTTGTAATCAGTATCTTTCTCTATAGATGTACATCCTATTGATTCTGTTCTCTGGAGAACCCTGACTAATACAAGTATTAATTTTATTTGAACTCTTTCTATAATCTTTTTTTTCTGAACCCTTCAATGGTACAAATCAAGATGAAGAAATAATATGAGTGCTAGATTAGTCCTATCACGTTATAGTTTGCTGTTGAGGCTGTAACCAGGTGCTGAGCCCTTCATGTGGTAAGAAAGGGCTAGAGGGCTAGAGATGCAATGAGGGATATACAGAGCCCAGGAGGCAGAAAGAGAGAAGGAGTCAGGCGGGCCACAGGAGAAGCAATAAAAATCCATAACAATTCAAAAGTAGATAGCTAAAATTTTCTAGGAAAAGATCATGGAAAACGGTTAGAATGTTCCCTTAAAAGAAAATGTAATTTAAGATCTTCATAGAGGTTTTCAGGTACCTCCTAGGAGGTGTTTGAGAAAGTAGGGGAACCTGTTTCAATGCCCAAAGAGTTTTACTGACCGTCAGTAGATGGATGAAGAATGAGCCTGTCCAAAATACCAGTGGAACTTTTAAGAAATAATAACAAAAGATTTTCAGCTAATCACACTCTAACCTCAGTAAACATAGAATTCAACTTTTTTCCATATTCTCTATGATTTCCTTAACCCTTTGGTAAGTAGATATATCAAATGGAATTGAAACAGTGGCCATATCACATATGTTTTTATGTGTGTGTGTATATGTCTGTATATCTTTATAAGTGTGTGAATACGTCTGTATATCTTTCTTGTTAAAAGATAAACTGGGGGGCTTCCCTGGTGGCGCAGTGGTTGAGAGTCTGCCTGCCGATTCAGGGGACGCGGGTTCGTGCCCCGGTCCGGGAAGATCCCACATGCCACGGAGCGGCTGGGCCCGTGAGCCATGGCCGCTAAGCCTGCGCATCCGGAGCCTGTGCTCCACAGCGGGAGAGGCCATAGCAGTGAGAGGCCTGCGTACCGCAAAAAAAAAAAAAAAAAAAAAAAAAGTCAATTCCAATCAGGCGGCACCAAAGCAGGAACAGTTAGGAACACTCCAGTGACAGGAGCTGGAGGAGACACTATTACAGAGAAAAGGCAAAAGGGAATTACTGATTGGCTATAACTTAGTGACCAGTTGGCTGTGACTGGTCGTCCTTTTGGATTCCGTACCCTCGGGGCGTTTGCAGGCTTAGGCTTTGGTTTGCCACAAGTAGGGCCACAGTGGCCCTGGAGCTGCCTCAGTGTAATGGCCTCCTCGTTTACTTACTTAAACAATCTATATGTGTTCATAAAATTTCTCTCAGGTCCTCTGACAGTGAAGTCAGAATTTGGACTTTTACACAGGGACTTTTTTTATGGTTTCAGATGAGTTGTCCTGTTGGAATTCCATGTCCTTAAATATTTATGTATTAAATGTTTTAACAAATTGTAGTATGTCAGAAGGTGGAGGGCTGTCATTTTGCAAGATACAACTACCACCAGCATCATTGCCGTAAATTACAGCTTCACCAGCTTCTGAATGTAAAACTGAACGTGAAATTACAGCTGATGTTGTAAATACTTGTCATCCACTAAGTGGCCATTTCCTACTTTAATAAGCCATCTCTCCTGCATGCCAGTAACGTTTTTATATTTCTGAAAGAAGAAATAAGGTGAGCCCACCCATTCTTCCAGGAAATATATACATGTACTAGAGGACATAGAATATAAAGGTGTTTCTTTTCAAAGAGAGTTAAGCCCACCCCTCAAATACAGATAAGAAGCAAAACAAGAGACTTAGTGGATAGGCAAAACTTCTAGGATAAGATTCTGAAGCTATGTGATAAGAATAATCATTAACATAGGTCTGGTAATGGTATTTCATTTTTTTTTTTTTTTTTCCTGTACGTGGGCCTCTCACTGTTGTGGCCTCTTCCGTTGCGGAGCACAGGCTCCGGACATGCAGGCTCAGCGGCCATGGCTCACGGGCACAGCCGCTCTGCGGCATGTGGGATCTTCCCGGACCGGGGCACGAACCCGTATCCCCTGCATCGGCAGGCGGACTCTCAACCACTGTGCCACCAGGGAAGCCCTGGTAATGGTATTTCTATAGGGCTATCTGATATTATTATCTTTTTCCTGTGATTTTGAACTGACCTGTGATGTGGAGCTACCATAATATAATCTGGAGAATGTACAATGAAAATGTACACTTGCCGCCATAATTTGTGCTGTGAATTAGTTATACCGTAAACTCTGCTCCCCTCAAATGGAAGCGTGGGTTCTAGACATACTGATCCCATGAATAATTGGCAAATGGCTATTGTGAAATTTATCAAAAACAATGGTCCATGGTGGGGATAGGGCTATAGAAAGGGAGATTACTTGGAGAAACTAATGGAAACAATGTTTAGAGTTTTATTTATGTTGGAGCAACAGGTAGCATATTCAATTATCAGAGGAGAGTCAGGTAAGGAAAAATAAAAAAGAGCTAAGCATGAGAGCACCCACTGGGAGTAATTTCTTTTTCAGAGAAAACAAGTCAGTAGAAGAAAAACATATTAAAAAGCTGTAAGGTTTTATATGGCTGTAGCATCAGCACCTCTGGCCTAATACAAAAGGTTGTTAACCTTAATAAGAAAGGTGCGTGTTTCCCAAGGCAGCAGTTCTCACTGCTGTGTTGCAGTCTCTTCACAAGGATATCATCAAATTTTGAGCCACGTGTATTTTAAAAAGTAATTTAGCATATGTGGTGTTATAGTGATGACTGTCAAAGAGAATGTTGAGCTAGGTAGCACAATGTAATATAGAGGCAGAAACAACTTACTGCCAAAGTAAGAGTAAAGGAAGTAACATCAAGACTGTACTAATGGAAGGTCGAATATTTATTGAGAGAGTGACAATTCTTCCCCATCAGTTTAGTGGGGAGCTGGTCAGGGCAGGAAACAGTTCCACTCAGACCTCATGACAGTGCTGAAAGGCCACCAAATGGATGGCTCCATGACTGTGGACACTTTTATAAACTCTGTGAGACACTGCCATCCTGCAGTCAGGATTCTCCTGTGAGTATTGCTGGCTTTTCCAGAACAAATTATAAAAACCTTTAAGAGTCTACTGAACACGGCTTTATAGTCACCAAAGGAGACTGTCACCTGCAACTTATTTGCTTAAAGTGGGTCTTCTCATATCTGTCTACCCAGTAGTAACTAGATGAGTAAACTGAGCTGTGTATGTGACACGCTAAAAGGCTGTAACAGGAAATAGACAAGTGGGAGGAGTAAAGGGGAAATGACTTGATGGTTGTACTCTTTGAAAGAGAAACTCTTGATCTTTTTGGTGGAAATAAAAGAAAGTTATGAGTAGTGAGAGCCTCCATCACTTGCATTCCAAGTGAACCTTAGAAATCAGAGCTACTCCTTTGTTGTAGGTTTATGAAGAGATTTTTAAATGTCATTTCTGTCAAAACAAGAAAATCAAAGTTTAAGAAGCCTTCTTGATTGCTGTGATCAGTGGCCTTATGGCCATAGCTTAAAAACAACCAAACGAAACCTAAAAAATAAAAAAAACCACTAACTCACCTACACACTTTAGAACAATTTGCTGATAAGTTGAAGATTCCGTATGTAGCACTGTAACAGGCACTACTGTGACTGCACCAATATTATAAGGCCACTTTAAAACAACTTTGCTGGGGGAACCTCTTCCAAATTTCATATATATTCACCAATACCACAATTCTTCACTGACCACTTATTTTATGAGCACGTTTACCTACCCCTTTCATAATCAGGACCATGGTTAACTCCCTCACCTTCTTTGGGAACTTGCTAAAATATCACCTCAGTGAAGGCTACTCTGATCACTCTTACTTAAAATTGTCAACCCCACTCCTCCTTCACCTGGTACTCCAGTTCCCCTTGATTCTGCTCCGCTTGCCCCCTTTCTGTGGCACTTGTCACTTTCTGAAATACTACGTAGCAGTATTTATTATCTGCTTCCATCATTCTCCTTCCCTTATTGAGAATGTAAGTACTATGTGGACAGGGATCTTTGTTTTCTTTCATTGAATGAAAAAAAAATCTTTCTAAAGTTGAAGAAAGCAGATTATTGAAATTAGCATAGTAAAATTGAACACCCACACTGAAATTCTAAAAGCAAAGCAATGAAAACCTTACAAGCAGAGTTCTTAAGGAGTCAGTCAGGAAAACAGCTGTGTCAGAAAATTGCCTTGTGGATGTAAATTGAAATGTAAATCTTTTGTGAGCTGTTAATTTTCTGAAAAATACGTTTGGCTCATTAGTGGGGCAGTGGGACTACTCATTAGCTGAGTGGAGAGAAATATACCATCAATGCCCTAACCCAAGGCCCATAATCTACTTTTTGAAAATTAAATCTACTATTTTAATTTTTAAAATAATTTACCAAGATAAAAGAGTGGGGGAGGGTGGAAAGAAAAGGGTTCTTCCTTGAATTCAACACATTTATTATTCAATTTATCATCACATGCTGTTGAAAATTTCATATATGTGAAACAATTGATAGAACCTGTCATAATTCCCTCAAGTAATTAGTTTATGAGGGCCTTAGGTTATAAATGAAATGTGGAACAAACCCACTCACTACAGTCATATTAAGAAGTTTAATTACCCGGAAAAAAACTGACAACACTTGTAATCAGGCATGATTAAGTGAATGGCAGATAGCTCTTGGGGAACTTTTGTCTGTAAAACCCATTCCCTGTATTGACTAATGACTAATGACACTGTATTCCAAAGCTGGTCTGTGAGGCCTTTGCATGCAGAGTGTGAATATGCTCTCTGTTCATGCTCCCATGCTTTTTAAAAATTCCACATGTGGGCTTCCCTGGTGGTGCAGTGGTTGAGAGTCCGCCTGCCGATGCAGGGGACGCGGGTTCATGCCCCGGTCCGGGAGGATCCCACATGCGGCGGAGCAGCTGGGCCCGTGAGCCATGGCCGCTGAGCCTGCATGTCTGGAGCCTGTGCTCCACAACGGGAGAGGCCACAACAGTGAGAGGCCCACATACAGCAAAAAAAAAAAAAGAAAAAAAAAATTACACATGGCATCTAATAGTCAGTCCCCAAGATACAACACCCATCTCTCCTACTTCCTGTGCAACATGGCCTAAGTTTCCTTATGTCGTGTTCCTGAAAATCAGACCAAGCAGTAGGTACTTCTTACCCACCCTTCTACCTGAGATGTATTCTTTCCTGAAATACTATGGAATGAAATCTTAAATCTTTTGCTGAAATCTTCATTCTTTCAAGATTTTGAATTGATGTAGTTTTTGTGCCTTGACAAGAGCCACTTTCCTTCCCAAATAGGTTCTACAAAAGTCTCTGTCCCTACTCAGAATCTCTACACCTGCTGTCTTTTAAATTTTCCAATATTCTTTGTGGTATAAGGCATTGTGATTTGGGGGTCTGTGGCAGTAAACCTTACAGTAATCTCAAAAGCAACTTCTGACTACCTATAACAAGATAGCCTAAAAAATAATAATGATTTCTTAAAATATATGCAGTTTTCCTTACTAGTTGTAACAGGGTAATTAACACTAATTATAGCAACAGACAAACTCCAGTGTCTTATGGCGTAATACTGTATGTGATACATATCACTTGTTCAACATAGGCTGGCAGGGTTTGGGGAGAAGGAGCTGCTCCACGCAGTGACTCAGAAACCTAGGCTAATGGATGCTACGCCATCTTATACCAGCAGCACATGGAAACATGGCTTCTGAAGCTGCAATGGCAGGAGAATAGAGAGATGGAGGTGTAGAGACCTGGGCTCTTAACCGCCTCTGCCCAGAAGTGACTGACATCACTTCCTCTCACAAATCATTGGCCTAAACCAGTCACATGGCCCCAACCCAACTACAAGGGATTCTGAGAAATGTAGTTGAAATCATGGAATATTTGGTGAGAACTATCTCTGCCACAGATGTTTTGCGCATCAGCTATGGGCACAAACTTAGGATAAAGCAAACTTCAAGCTTAACATAATTTTCATAAAATTGCATATCAGATGTGTCCAGAAATTGTGAAGGCATAATCAAAGATAAAATAAATTACATCAATAAGAAAGAAGTTTTCAAAAGTAACTCTAAAACTACTGGAACCGCTCTCCTCTGACAAGTTAGTTTCTCTGGTGCTACTCAGATATACTCTAAATGACAAAATTAAATGGGCAAGAGCAAATTCAACTCCCAGTTTCCCTATCGACCGTTGGACATGTCTGTAAACCAAACTGCACAGAGCTCGTTTTTCTGCTGTCAACTCATCCTAATTTATTTTTTCGATTATTGCCCCTAAGAGATATATTCTTTCAACTTTCCCTCCCCTGCACATCATTATGAGGCATTTACTTATTTCTCTAGATAAATGAATGTAATTAGAGCGATTAATGATTTGTACATTAAATATTAGAATAGAAGGGATTTTTCCCTTCACTTTTTCAGATAGAAAAAAGCTTGATTTGTAAAGTAATTTTATTAATTAAAAAATAACCTTTATATTTTAGAATGCTTTTAGATTTAAAAGTTATGAAGATAGTACAGAGTTTCCATATATCCCCATCCAGTGTTCTCTGTTATTAGCATTCTATATTAGTATGGTACTTTTGTCCCAATTAATAAACCAATATGGATATATTACCATTCACTAAAGGACATACTTTATTCAGACTTTCAGATTCCCTTAGCTTTTACCTAATGCCCTTTTTCTGTTGCAAGATCTCACTCAGGATATTACAATGTGTTTAGTTGTCATGCCTCCTTAGACTCCTCTTGGCTGTGACAGTTTCTCGGGCGTTCCTTGGTTTTGATGACTTCTCAGCGTTAGGGATTCCTGGTCAGGAGTTCTGTAGGTCAGGTCCCTCTGTCCTTCAAGAGGGACTTGACCAGTGTTTCTCTCAGGATTATACAGAGGATATGGGTTTGGGGAAGGAAGACAAAGGTACAGTGCCAGTCTCATCACATCACATCACATTGATGGTACAGGCTGTCAATAGGACTCACCGCTGTTGTTACCCTTGATCACTGGGGCAGTGTTTGTCAGGATTCTCCACGATCACATACACCCCAGTCCTTCTTCATACTGTCCTCTGTAGAAGGAAGTCACTATGCACAGCCCCCAATAAGGGGTGGGGACTGATGCTTCACCTTCTTGTTTTCCAAACCGAGTCCTCACCAAGGCCTTCCACCCCAGTCAGGGTCACAGTGTGGCAGGCATGGCCATGTGTCTACACTCTACCTCCTTGAGGGTGCAGTATTTATATAGAGTATCAGAATCCTTCTGCACAGGAGGACTGCCTGTTTTCCCCCATTTGGTTATTTTATGCAATCATTTATATCAGTCTGGACTCATGGATGTTTATTTTATACTTTGGGCTGTAATCTAATACTACTTTATTTTGTGTTCAAATTGTTCTGCCTTTGGCCATTGGGAGCTATTTCAGTTGGTTTCTTTGTCCCTTTGATATACCCATCATTATGCCATTTTTTTATTTAACACTTCTTTACTTTCTGGCATTATGTTTTGTATATTGTCCTGTGTGTTTCCTGTCCCTATCCTAGTATCAGCCACTTCTCAAGGTGCTATGGTTTCTTATATTAGAGAATGGTACTAGAAATCGAGATCTGGGTACAGCCCATTGCTCCTGGGTTAGCGTTCCTTCTAGGCGCTCTCAGCTGATAAAGCAAAGAAAGATATATCCATTTAGTTTTGACTGAGGTCGCCCTCAGGTTTACTGGGATTCCCAACAATTCTTGTCTAGAATAAAAGACTTTTCCTTATCTGAGTTACTTCGACATTTGTGGAAACCCACAAGAGGATAAAATAGAATTACCAGTTCTGAAAAATAAGTGTGGGAGCCTTGTCCTAGAGGATGGTATCCTTCATTCATCAGAAGTATAAAGTGGGACTATGGGACTATATATAAAAGCCAGCATTGAAAGTGTGAAAAGTGTGATAACCATATATATATATTTATATAGTAATATATGTATATATTACTATGTATGTATGCTAATATATATCAATATATTTTATAAAGGTGATAAAGATATATATGCAGCTTATATATCTTAACTGTATATTTTATTTATATATATTTGATAAAGGTGATAGTGAGAAATTTTCTTTCAAATAACAATAGGAAGGTTTAAATTTTATTATAGACTTTTCTTTTTTTGACAATTGAATTAATACTGCTGTTATTTCCCTGGTGTTTCTCTGGAGTTGTTTTTCCTCCGTATTCTTCTGTGTTACTGGTATGGCCCCATCCACTTGTGGGGAGACTGAGACTCCTGAGCCATGAAAATGGAACAGTGGAGTTTGGTTTTTACTGTACTATTTTGAGCCCCTCCAGTAACTGGCTTCATGTGAGAGGAAGAGAAGTACTTATTTATATCATGAGGTATGCCCGAGAACCAAAGGGAGATCAAGAAGAATGAACGCTGATGTGCCAGTCAGCAGGGCTGAAACATCTGGGTGACGACCCGCCTCAGCATTTTCATTTTTCTGGTATTACTAAAATTGGCAACCGAGGACTCTGTTCAGTCTTATTGACTGTGCAGCTGCATCACCCAAAGTCATCCCATAAAATTTTTCTCCCTTCATAGACTCAGAGCCTGCTTTTAGCACCATCAGGCAGTCCCCTCCATCACCATAGTGGGAAACACCTCTAGTAAACCACACAAGAGGATGTAGCCTATGGTGGGCATCTGGAGCCTGTTTTTCTTCAGAGAGTTCAAGAGGCCCAGAATTCCCTGTAGACTCTTATATGCTGAGGGTTGAGCTAGAGAGCTAGAATGGAGAAAATAACATAAGTAAGTGAAACAACCAGGCACACATCTCGACATTGCTCTCTTATGGAAAATAAATGTGTGCAAGCTGAAAGGAATTCTGAAATTGTTTTACATTCTAAAGTTGTCACTGTATGGAGAAAAGTTGAGTTCTTTCTTTAAAACTGTGAGTCCTAAATAATGTATAATTCTTCTTCTTATAATTCCATAATTTAGGGTAAGCATTAATGTAAAATCAGACTTTGTAACTAATTCTGTACATAGACCTCGGAGATAGCATGCAGGGGGATAAAAGAGGGAAAAGGCAGAAGAAAAATGGAAACGTGTCATTTTTTAAGCATTTGAGATTCTTTCTATTAAAAAGAAATTATTTCATTCAACAAATATTTATTGATTATCAATCAGAGTGCCAGGTACCTTAAGGATACAAATATTAATGAAGTGGACTCTGTCTTGAGTGATATGACAATCTGGTATGTTTATAATACGTGTGATAAGTATCGGTAATAAGGATATCATTCAAACACTCTCAGGTGTCATCCAGTCTCTAAATTGTTTTCTGATGAACCAATCGGAATAGGCCAAGAAAAAAAGCAAAGAATGGGCATTCTAAGCACAACGAGTAGGATAAGCAGAGGCTAGAAGTGAGAGAGAATATGACTTATTTGAAAAACTGAAAGTGTCTTTAATAACGAAGTAAATACGTAGCATGTGACAGGAGAATTTGCAAGAAAAAAGGCTAGAGAGGTGAGCTTGAAGTCAGTCTTACCAACAAGTTAATACTTAGTCCTTGGGACAGTGGAGACTGTTAGGGGGTTTGGGGAGGAGAGTGATAGATAGTCATCAAGATGCAGTCACCACATTCTGGCCACACTGTGGAGAATGTGTTGTAAGGGAAATCAGATGCAAAGGGACCAATTAGGCGAATGATGAGGAGGCTGAACTGAGACAGCTACAGAAGGGAAGATGGGAAGTGATCCAATTAGCAAGGCCTTAAGGTGCCGGGACAAGAGGTCATGGTGGCTGCATTGATACGGGGGTTGAGGGGCAGAAAGTTTCTGGCGTAAGCGCCTGGGTAAATGGTGGGGTAGACTGAATAAAGGGGAAAGAGAGATCTGAGAGGGAAGCATGGGCTCAATTTGGGACAGGGACAGGTTGAGTTGAAGTGCCTGTTCAAATTTAGACCCTAGTGGGAAGTCTGATACCGAGATCTAGATCTAGATTTCAGGTGAAACGTCTAGACTGCAGGTATATTGGAGATAGTGGAGAATTTAGTGGGGATCAGAAAGGTGACCTTGACCAAGCAGGCTCGAAAACAACGAATAGAGAACACATAAAATACTTCAGAGCACAGTGATTAAATGCTCAAGCTCTGAAGCTTTACTGCCTGGTTTTTTAGGTATTAAATACTATTTAGTAGAGTTTCTGTTTGCGAAAATTAATTTCTTTGAGCTTTAGTGTCCTCTGTAAAATGAGGATAATAGTTAAGAGGATTAAATTATTTAATCCTCTTAATTTAATTTAATTTAATGCAATTTGCTTTAATTTGTGCCTGGTATTTGTTGATAACCAGTAAATGTGTATGTGTGCATAGACCCTAACATATTTGAGACGTCTCAATATACGGATTTTCTTTATATAGGCAATGTGTCAATTAACAAATTTTAGTGTATGCAATATTGGTAAAAACTACATGAGGAGTGTAAGACATGGTACTTGCCAGGAAATTCAATATTTTCAAGGATGGTAAAAGAGTAAAACAATGGTGGATAATGATACATTTTCCCAGTCTCCCTTCTTTCCTTCAACTTCAGCCACATCAGACTTCCCTTGACTCCTGCAGTGCCGTGGTCTCCCCTCCCTTAGGAAGGGCCTTAGGACCTTTGCACCTGTTTCTTAAGACATTTAACAACCCTGTACACTTGGCCAACTTCCACCATCCATATCTCAGCTTAAGCATCACTTTGTCTGACTCTAGACTTAATTAGGTTCCCTGTTATGTTTCCCAGAGTCTCTTATTCTCCTCAGAGCACTTTAGTTATTCATAGCTATTCAAGAACTCTAGGAAAGGAAAAGAAATCTGTATGTATGAGAGGAACCAGGAAGAAGCCAGTGTGGACAAAAAAATGAAAGCATTTCAAATGAGTAGTAGTACGCAGGTCCCAGACATTTTCTAAAAAGATGCTTCAGTTTTCCAAAGGATGTGGCAAACTTGTAGATGGGAAGAATCTTATCAGAGTTCCCAGAAGGCTGCTCTGTTATACCTCTCCTCTAGCTTTTGAGGTTGAGGTGCTGTGCTATTGATATATGTACAAGGGCCTTTCACATTTTGATTAAGTCAAAACCACTTGGAAAGTTTAAATAAGTATAATCCTATGATGGATCATGACTAAGCTTGCTTCATTCAGAGTTTAAAATGATTTTTATTATGGCCACATAGATTTACCTTGAGTTGACTTTGAGAAGTTCATGTCTGTCGCTGATAGTAATTATCTTTTTCTTCTATCATTGTGCAGATTATTATCACAAATTGTCATTTGTTTTAGGGGCAGGAGGGACAAGTATTTTTTGCATCCCTGCTGTGTCTCAGGTGCTGTGTCATGTACTAAGTATATGCCATTTTATTCACCATTCAGAACAAACTGATGAGGTTTTATTATCTCAATTTTACAGATAAAACTCACTCTTTACTTAAATGATATAGCATTTATGCCAAAAGATTAATTCTTTCCAGTCAAAAATGATTTAGTGAACCATGAATCAACAGAATTCATTAAGCAACAACAACAAAAAACACAGCTAGAAATCTAATACCAGAGTGAGTTGTGTGGGCTAATGTTCTGAATCAACTCAAAAGAAAACTTTGTGTCAATACTTTTAAGGCTCTTTTTCAGTTTTTGAGGATCCTCCACACCTTCTGTGCTCTGGCATTGTACTAGGTCTCATGAGGAATATCAAGCAGTAGCAATAAGGAGACATAGAGGTTTTGCTTGTAGCACCTCGTACTTTCAGAAACTTCTCATTTGATAGTTCATCATCCGAAGGGGAACAGAACAGCATTTTATTATCTGCATGTAATTCTTTATTCTGACAAGAAACAGAAGCATTTGGGAACAGAAGCATCTGGAAGCCTGTGTGTTATTTCTGTCTTTCCCCCAAGTTGATGTTTGTGACTTTGGAAAAGAAAGAAAGCAGATATGAGAAGTGAACAGATAAATACACTAAAGCCTTCAAAGAACAGACTTTAGTTTTCTTGGCCTGCTGCATGATAGCATAATGCCTGTCTGCTGCGGAGGGATGAAGTATCTCATGGAGACTAAGAAAAAAACATTTAAAGCGGTGCATCCAGTGTCAACTCAAAACTACTGTGATCTGATACGTGTTGGGGAAGGAGTGGAGGAGAAAAAGGAAGGTGAAACACTAAAACTGAACATTTGAGATGTTAAAGGCCAGTAGATTTTGGATATTTCAGGACAAGAATATTCTGAGCAAGAATACAGCACTTAGTCAAATAAGTGACTGCTTCCCTGTTCGTCTCCTTTACCTCTCCCGTTCTCAGGGCGTCCCATCCTTAGCGGGTACCTTTGTGTTTGGCTGCTCCCATTATCTGCCAAACTCTGCCATCCGGTGTGACAAGGAGGACACTAGGTGTGATGTCTCTTTCTCACAGTAAACATCAGTGGTAGAAGAGAGCCCCAGTGATTTTCAAGAGAGAGAGTCCAATGGCCATGTTCACAGAATGTGTAAAACAGAGGTTTTAATGTAAAATCAAAGCTATATGTAAAATTCTGCCACATCAGGTGAAAACAATGAAAAAGACTTTACCAGATAGGATGCACAAGTGGAATATGGCAGTGGACGAAGGGCAGGTAATGAGAGGTGATATAAATGACATACCTAAACGGAACATTTAATATTGCACTGTCCTCTCCACTACACTTGTACTCCTGACCCCTCTCACCCTGCTGGGGTTTTTTTCTACTCTGTGCCTATTACCTATTAACATACTAGACAGTTTTCTTATTTATGTCGATCATTTCCCTCCGTTAACCTATAAAATCCACAAGCACAGAAATTCTGCTCTGTTGTGTTCACTGTCATATCCAAGTATGTAGAATAGTGCCTGGCACAAAGGAGACTCACTGTGTATTTGTTGAATGAATGAGTGAAGGCAAGAAAGCTGAGAGTAGCAGCCTATTGAAACATCTTTGGGCAAAAAGCACAAGAGAGGACAGAGATACAATGACATCGACACAGGGCCTCCATACCACCCAGCCAGAAGAATGTGGAATACCCTTTCCTGATGAGTATTTAAAACTGGCAAAAACACAAGGTATATTAGTGAGAGGGGACTTCATTTATCCAGATAGCGTAGGACCCTGTTCTTTTAAAAGTAAAACAGGATACATTCGTCCCTTACCCTGCAGGAAAATTCATCCCTCAGAAGTTTGAACTAACAACAATAATAAGCAAATTTAATTTCAGATTATTAAATAGTAACAATAATCACAAGCAGGTAATAAACATAATCCAGTAATTAACACAAAACAATGAAATGTTAACCTTCCAATCACAATAAGAAAACATAGAGAAGAAATTTTGTAAATAAGTAAATGAAGTTTTATAGTAAGTTCTCCCATGAGCTCATATGTTAAAAGAACGTGTAGAGAAGATCAAAGGAGAGGTACCAGGCCAATAAGGCCAAGTTTTAATAAAGGTTAGTGGAATTGGGAGATTGGGATTGACATATATACACTACTGGTACTATGTATAAAACAGATAACTAATGAGAACCTACTGTAAAAAAAATTAATTAATTAATTAAAAAAGAAACTAGTGGCATGAGTGTATGCATGTACCGCCTTGTGTTTGGCACCTAGCAGATGCTCTGAAGGTTTTGTTAAGTTGCATTTAATTAAGCCTATAATTGAGGAAAATATTAAAGCCAAGCAGAGAAAGTTCTTTACCTATGTTTTGACATAGAAAAAGAAAGAAAGGCCAGGTACTCTGCTTGGAGTAGTTGCTCTGATATTAGCAGATGACAAAATACAGAGACTTTTGTTTCCATCTCCTCTGACACGGTGAGGCACATTCACACTAAAAAAGTGAGAGCAATGTGAAGGATTTAAATACCTAGAAGGAATTAAAAACCATCTCACTCTTTTAAATGAATCCAAGTCTGCAGTCAGTTGGATTACATGCCAGGTCATCAAGACAAAGACATCACTCTTGGTAATCTTTGAGAAAACATGGAAATTGGAGAGGTGCCAAGTTTGGCAAATATCTTGACTTTCATACCTATGGAATATCAAATACAGTATCAATCCCCAGTGATATTTTAGCGGGCCATGTGATTTATGAATATTTAGGAGAGCAAAGGCATTTACTAATAAAGTCATTATTCTCAATAATATCAGGAATGCAAAGTAATGAACATTCTTTTTATGACAAGCTTAAGAGTTTAGTCGAAATTCTCTAAGTTGGGCAGTTTTTCTTCCATGGTTACATCTTGGACAAGATAGAGAAGCCAGCCCTGAGAAATGAAACAGGTAGATTCTTCACTTGCCAAATAACATTCTTGAGTGTGAATGAATGGATTGATACCAGCTTGGAGATCTTGTAGTGGGTTGTTAGGCATCTTGGTACTTAACCTCTGTCCTAGTCAACCTTTCTTTCTTCCTTGGCTTCAATAGATACCCAAACTTCTGAATAACATTTTCTCAGCTGGCAAAAAGCTAAGAATGAAAAAAAGAATCCACATTTACAAGGAAGGATGCTTTGCAGGCAGTTTACCCAAAGAAATTTACTTCTTAGTATATTATAAGTTTACTGTCATATTTAAAATATTCCATGTGGGGCAACTTATTCTCTTCTTACACTCAAAAATTTTTTTAAAAAGGAAGGTCAGGAGACTTGTAACCTTTTTTCATTCCAAATGCTTTTCCAGGTAAATGAAGGTAAATCTGGCCCAACCCTTTACAGGACAGACATGAAATACCACACTCCAGCTGAGGACTGAGAATTCATTCAATATGTTGTTAATTTGACAGGTATTTGCCTTTGGTGAAATGTGTCCTAAACTCGGGATCTCAGTGACTTCTCAATATTCGTTAGGGTTTTACTGCTCATTCAAAGTAGATATATTCTAATGGGAAACCTATAAAAAACAATAGTCAGGGGCAGTGAGAGGGAGGTTTGTGGTTGAAGATGCATATGTTCTGCATATGTTACATTATGTTATGCATATGTTACATATGTAACATGTATTCTATTCCTTAACTGAATCAGGAGTGACGCCCTCCATCTCATAGGAGATGAATCAATGTGTGAACCCTTGGGTGCCCATGAGAGTCTGGAAATAGAAAACTTAACTGAAGTGTACATTTAATTGAATTTATTAAAGATGTCTGCCAGGTTCAAAAAGCAGCATAGATGCTTTGACGTCTGATTCACGTAAGCTCCAGGTGACATTATTTTACATTATCTTTCCATGTACATTTTAGATTTAGTGTTTACAAGTTTGTTCCTTATGATTCATTAATTCAACCCATGGACCATGAAAATGTAAATTATGAAATTAAATCCATGCATACACGAGAAAAGACATATAATTGTGCTTAACGTCTATTCCTCTGAATAATTCCACTGAACTTTGGTCTCACAAATCGTTTTCTTTTACCCCTACCAAATAACTTGATATTGCTATAAGAATTCCAAGTTTTCTCATGGTTGCTTATCATTTTCCTCCATTACAACAAAAGAATCAATTATATAATTTTTTTTTTTTTTTTTTTTTGTGGTACGCAGGCCTCTCACTGTTGTGGCCTCTGCCGTTGCGGAGCACAGGCTCCGGACGCGCAGGCTCAGCGGCCACGGCTCACGGACCCAGGCGCTCCACGGCCCCCCGGATTCTCCCGGACCGGGGCACCAACCCGCGTCCCCTGCATCGGCAGGCAATTAGAAGCATTTGCTTTAACAATTAACACCTCATGTTGAAGTATTTTATAACTTTTCTCATTTTTGCATTATTATTCTATAGTTCCTTGAACAAAATCTAAAATATTTTTATTTTTACCGTTTGAAATTCAAAAGGTCTTAGCTTAGAATATCCCTTTGTAAGAAACACAGATCCTTAGATTCACTCACTTATTTAATATAGACATAGACGATGAGGAGAAATCAAAGAAAGAAAAATGCTGGTTTCGACATTTTTTACATATTGTTTTTGCTGTGATTAAACTCAAGTCCAAGAGGATACCTAGAATTGTTCCTCCACTCTTTCAATGTGGAGACTAAGGAAAATTATTAAATTGCTACAAAGCAGTAGAAAAATCCCTAAAAATATTTGTTGGGATTTTCCTTTGACAATCTAGCCAAAGTTAAATAACTGTCAATAAAAATGATTTGTTTTTGTTTTTAATTTTTATACTCCGAGCCTGTTCACACTTATAATAGAATCATAAACTCATGCTCATCCATAGAAGAATGTAGAACTTCTTCTATTCTGAGCTCAGCTATAGCAAGTGGATGGCCATGTGTTTTTTTAGTGTATCTCCCTCTAGAACAAAGTGAGTACCTGATAGATGCTTCTTATCTGTGTAGGTTCTAGGCCATCTACTTGTGGCTTTAATCTATTACAAAAATAAATAAATGATCCAAAGTACTACAGTACATTATATTAAGTATGCATGCCTTTGTGGGTTCTAGTAGAATAACAGTAATTCTGATTACTGTGATTATCTGTTTTATCTTCAGAGTGAAGTTTCCTGAGAACAAGAACCATCTCGTATATAACAGTCTATTCCCAGGAACTGCTCTTAATAAAAAAATAAGACTTTAGCAAAAAGGACATTTATATTTAGTAATTCTATAGTAGTTATCATGAAAATGGTAATAACAGTAGAAATAAGTATCATTTATTGAGTGCTTAATACATGCTTCTAGTTTGGTAAAACACCCATAATATATTGTAAGGCCTGAAGACAGAAATTTGTCTATTTGGGTTACTGTCCTGTCTCCAGCATCTAAAACATTAGCACATAAATATTTGTCAGTAAATATTTGCCAGATAAATGAATGTCAGACCTTGGTTACAGCAAATTAATGAGGCAGGTGTTTTGTGTTGGACATATTAGTGAAAGTGGGATAAGATCCAAATCCATGGCGTGATGATGTCAATCCTGTACTCTTCCCACATTCTTGCATTGCCATGTCCCATTCATGAGAGGTGATTTTTGAATATAATTAAAATTAAGTCAGTCATTTTCCTAGCTTATTATTTTATTTTTTAATGAACTGACAACCAAAGAAAAAGAACAAAAATCCCTATGCTAAGAATTAATGATCAGTGAGTGGCTAGGAGAGGCCTTTTGCCTACGTCTGCAGCAATAGAGCGCACCTCAAATCTATTTAAACAAGTGAAATGGAAAGGTTGGAGGTGAGTTAGGGTTAGTCAAGGTTAGTTCCTACACCAAGGCTTAGATGACAGACATGAAATGAAATAAACAGATTTTGTTACCTGAAGCTTTACTGTGTGTAAGAACCCTGGGGGTAATGTTCTTTCATCCATAAAGTTGATGTTATTAAGACGAGAACAGAGGTAGCATAAAATAATAGGTGAGCAGGGATTGAAATGTTCCCATCTGTTTTTTCCCATCTCTTGTCGTATTTATAGAAAATGCCTTGTGCAGAACACTTAATCTTGAAAGCGTGAACAATGAGAAACCTGCCCACAATTACAGCGTCTCTGTTCTTGCCCAGTGACTATCAAGATCACAGTATGGCAGGATTGCTGGAAGAGAATACACTGATTAAGAGATTTGTAGAGCAAATGATCATAGCATTTTGAAATTTTGCAGCAGACTTGCTAACCTGCATTATTACTTGTTTTCTGAATCCATTTAGCAAAAAAAGCCAAGTGTTCTGAACTAGAGCAGATTAAGTATGCCACCAACTGCCCTTCTCCTAATACACCTCCCTCCCTCCCTCCCATCTTGATTGCAGACACTCGATACCTAATAATTCATTTTCATATGAATTTGTAAGTTCTGACTTTTACAAAGTAGACAGATTGCCTTATGTTTTTTGAATGACAATATGGTACATTTGTTGAGCTTCATATTTCTCTGCTGTCTTGTACCTCCTGCCTTCTATATTTGTGTCCTATGGCTGTTACAACAAATTACCACAAACTGTGTAGCTTAAAACAACAGAAATTTATTCTCTCATGGTCCTGGAGGCTAGATGTATGAAATTAAGCTGTCAGCAAAGTTGATTCCTTCTCAAGGCTCTGAGGGGTAATCTATTCCATGCCTCTCCGAGCTTCTGGTGGGTGCGGGCAATTCTTGGTGTTCCTTAGCGTCCCATGATGTTCTCCTTGTGTGTATCTCTGTGTGTCTTTGTTGTCATGTGACCCTCTTGAAAGGACATCAGTCATGGAACATAGGACACACCCTAATCCAGCATAAACCCATCTTAACTCTGTTACATCTGCAAGGACCCCATTTCTAAACATGGTCAAGTTCACCATGGAGTTAGGTCAAGTACCAGGAGTTAGGACTGAAACATCTTTTGGCGGCGAGATAATTCAACTCACAGCACCCTCCCCGTGAAACCTCACTTTGAGGAAATAATGAAGGTGATTTTTACATTCTGGCAAATTTAAGGCTTGTTTGTGGGGTCTTGCTCTTCTTATTTCTATACAGAGTGAGAATGTCAAGTTCAAACGAAGTCCTTGGTAAACATCATTATGCCTGGAAAAGGTGATGGTAAACTCCAAAGTTGCAGAACTCTTTTGTCAAGGGGGCAAACTAGGAAGGATTGAGAGTGGGAAGAAGCTGAGTAAGGACTTGGAGGGCTGGCATGTTGACAAAGGAAATACCAAGATGGTAGTAGAGAGAAAGAGATACCCATGAACATAAATCCACTGAGTTTTGTGAATTTTTCTAAGTTGATTGTCACCACAATTCACCAAACATGTGATCAGTTTTCTGAGAAGAATGTTTGAAAACCACATGTAATTACTTGAAATATAATCGAAGCATTTCATTTAATGCCACACACATTAAAATCACAAAGGGAGGGAATCTTGCATTTCATCAAAAAGGAATCTCCTACCACTAGATGAGACAGCAGTTTTGAGCACCAGGAAAAAAAAAATTCTAAATTTTTGTTTGTTTTTCATGGAGAGCGGTGTGTGGTTTATAGAGCCAAACGTTCAGAATGTAAAGGTCGGCGGTGGGTAGGCATGAGTTGAATTAATTAATGAAAAGAAAAAAAAGAAACCTTTCTTAACGAGGGATTATGTTAATATGTTGGCTCCATGGGTATAAGCTGTGCAGTCTCATTTAGAGCTCATAAATGCTACAGTGGCAGGTGCTATAGAAAGGAGGATGACAAATGAGCTACTGCACATGCAGGCGCCGGTGCAACAAGGGAGAGCATGTTAGAAGTTAGACCAGCCAGAAATGGCAACGAAGTCATTACCAAGAGAGACTCTGTAGTTAACACAGGAATACATATCTTTCTGACACAGCCATTGTATTTACTGATGGTCCACACTTTCAAATGGATTGTTCAAAAGATCGATTCTAGATTTATTGAGAAAAAAAAATTTTTATCGGGTCTAGGACTAGGTCTCTTCCTGTTTCTCGGTGTTACTGACATAAACTTGATTTTCATTTCCCAGTACAGTTTAGGCGTCCTCTCTATCTGTAATTCCAGCACGTAACTAGAGCCATGGTTTCTTTTCCTTTCATATCATGTATTTTACCACTTCAGTTGTTATTCCATTATATGAAACAAGAAAAACGGTGCCCTGTGTGTTGTCCCAACATCAACCTCTTGAAAGATGATGCAGTATGGTTATGTAACAGGAATTTGATATTTGGTTTCTTATTGAGGAGAAAATTGTCTCTTTCCAGGCCCTTTCCTTAGTTCAAGTTATGTAAGATCATTGACATTTTTGAGTTCTAAAACGTCTCCTCTTAGAAGTAACATATAAGAATCTATATATAAGGCAAAATGAGCTAGAAAATTATTGAATAATAGCTTTATAATTAAGAGTCTGTGTTTATATCCCAGTTCCATAAATTAACCATAAGTGTTTCCTGAGACAAAGCACAGAGTGACTTAATCTGCAAAATGGACATAACAGTGCCTATTTCATATCTCATTGTGTAAATTAAATGAGATCATTGATGTAAATTGTTTACCACAGTGTCTCTATAGTGAGTGTTCTATAACTGTTAAAACAAAAAGAAAACTAGAATATTTCCAAAATAAGCATTTTTAAAATAATTTCTATGGGATTTTTAAAATGCTTTCCATTTCATTAAAAATAACATTAAACATTTTAAAATATAATTTTCTATATGATATTTTGGGAATAAAACAAAATATAATCTGGGGGCTCAAAATAAGCAACACTTTTCTAATAACCAAAGTGATACAACTGGAAATGGTTTTCTTTGCAAGGAACATGTTCCTTGTCACTGGAACGTTTGTGCAAAAGTGGAAGGGCCCATGTGCAACCCCCTTGTAGGTGGAAGGCAGAATTTAATGACCTCTGCTTCCCCTCCTTCTGTCCCGTATTCCGTGGAAACCAGGCCTGTCATCTTGATTTTATCATCTTGGCCTTCAGGACATCCTAAATATTCAGGCAATTTTAATACCACCTTATTTTCGCTTTAGTTTTTTATTCTTCTTTTTAATTACAGTTTGAAAACCCAGAGCAGAGGACTAAAACAAATGGTCCTCACTCACATCTAGGAAGTCCTAGACATCATCTATTTCAGGCATTTGGGGCAATCCCCTTGGTAACACCGCCACCAGTAAAAGTGCATCTAGCTGGTCACAACCTGGAATGTAGCACTTTTTAAAGACCAAGTCCAGCCCTGGAGAAGTGCCGGGCTAACTCAGAAGCTTAACTTCTCTACTTATCTGGAGAGCAAACCAAAAAATATTCCGGCATTCATCACTCCCGCTCAGGCTCCGCCTCGCTCTGCCTAATTCCCACTGTAGAGCAAAGAGAATGATGAAATCTGCCCAATTGAACTTTGCAGGAAAAATGCTCAATATTTTTTTTTTCCTCTTGGGAGAAGAATCACGTAGAAGGGAGAAACCTCAAGAGTCCTCATAGTACAGATGGAAAGTTGACAGTTATACGGGGTGCACGTGAGTTGCTTGATTGAACAGTGAGGTCTTTGCAGGAACCCAGTTCTCCTGACATCTTGATCTTTCCAGACCCCGTTGCTGCTCAGTAAGAAAGAGCGTTGCCCGTCATCTCCTTCCAAAGGTCCCATGGCCATTTTTTTTTCCCTATGATGACATGACTAGTGAGTTCGTTCCCTCCCATCCGTTATAAGCTTAATTTTACCAGAAACCATATCTACTAATGAGAGGATAAATACAGAATCTCCTTTAGCTCTGTATTGTTTTACTCAAAGTAAGAAATGTCTTTGGTGAACTGAACTGTTTGAGCTGTATGTCTGCATTCTACCTTTCTTTATTAAGCAGTATAACTACCGTGGTCTATTGTGTTCATCCTCTTCCTCCTTCAGTCTCATAGCCGCTCTTTCAGGGTTCCCTTGATTGGAAGGATTACCGCATTGAAATTAGCTGTATTCCTGTGGTCCCTGAGTCCTGCTACCAACCATTAAAGCAGCTTTACCCTTCTAAAAAATAATAAGAAGTAAGCTTTACTTATGTGATTATTCAGGGCCTAATGGGCACTAACTGCGTGTCCTTTCTCCAAGGATGACACCACTATTCGGGCAATGCACAGCCCCTTCTCCATTAAGCTCTGGTTTGTGAGTCTCCCACGACTCACTGGCTGAAGGGTAGTTTACACATCAGGAAGAAAATGTTGGCAGAACTCACACTAGGAACTTAGAAGGGAAGCTATTGTGACATTGTCCTTCTAGTTTCTCAACATTTCGAGATTATGTGGAAAATGTGAAAGTATTCCAGTTTTCCACTTAAAGTGAAAATCTTTTTTTTTTTTTTTTTTTGCATTTTACTTAATGTATTGATCTTTGTGTTTGAAGATCTCGGTGCTATAAGTGCAATTAGAAACACAGACTTTGAAACCAAAACTTCTTTCTCCACTTCGTGCACATGGAAACTGTCCTTAGGTTTGCTGTATAGGCATTGATGTTCGTTTATTCTTACCAGTTATTTTTTATCTGATAGGTGCTGGGTACTAGGCTCTGTATTTGATTTATTGAATCCTCACCATACCTACAAAAAATCCACTGCTAGCCCCATTTTTTATAGATTCTTTCAAATTAAGAAAGAAACACAGTTGCTAGGTAGTTTCCTAAAATAGACTTGCAAGTTAAATAGCAGAGATTCAAAAATAAGTCTCAGATTAAAACCAAGACCCTTTTTACTAACTGATGCTAAAAACGCTCACTGTCTTTTTCTCTTTGCTTTGCAGAATGCCCCAATACTTTTTTTGCTTAAAATAATTCTTGCTGTTTCTGATAGCTGTATGCCAGCTTGGTCCATCTGGTGCTATTTTCCCAGAATTTCACAGTGCTGCCTTTCTATTCAAGATATACTTTAACATTCCCTTAAAACATTTCTTAGGCTCACCTTGCAGTGGTCACTCTACCATGGTCACCTTGCTGCAAACTGAATTCTGACGAGCTGACCATGTGGGCATGAGGATGTCAGCAGGAACCCGAGCAATTATGTGGGTAATGGATACTGACATCCGTCCTCTACACATGCTGGGCTCGGCAGAGTTCTGATGCAGCGAGCACTGCTTCGCTGCTAGCACAGTGGCTGCATTCCAGAACTCTAGTGGTAGACTGAACGGCAGTGCAGGTATTTTGAGAAACTCTTACACCTCAGCTAGCTGAGAATATATACGATCAGAGAGTCCTTGAGAGGACTAAGGGATGTGTTGATAATTTCCTTTTGATGTATAAAAACTCATGGATTATCTTATAAAATCAGCATTCTCCTATGGATTGATGATTAGGGTACAGAAAGGTGAAGGCACACCCTGTACAGAAGAGAAACATTATGATGCCCAACTACAGATGTTTGCTTTCCATACTAAGAGCTATTATTATTCTGCTTTCTAGAGAGTAGATTTCTGATGTTCTGATTTATGCAGACAAGGAAAATTGAGATAGGGCATCTTTTTAGAATTTGAGAAATCAACTAGAACGTGAAAATGGCCATAACGTCAAGGCAAGACTAAAAGTGTAACGCGTAACAGCAATACCCATCGCCAGATCATAAAAATATCTCAAGGCATTTCTGCAATATATTCACCCGTACTACCTGCAAGCACCCTTAGCATTAACAGGAAGGGCACTCTTGTTGGCTAGTTAGTCAAATGTGGTCAGTCAGTCCGCCAGAGTGGAAGTGATGCTTGCTCCCACACAGCTGCTCTGATCAAGGCTGCAGACACAAAAGTCTATCCATTGTGAACGAAGTTAACAAGAAAAATCTTATGTGGGGAAACCGCTGCACAATTTTAGAAAACAGCATACAAATCATGGTGTAAGTAGCAGAGATTTTAAAGTGGAGTACACCCCTCCCACAGCAGCACTCGTGTCACTTTTAGAAAATGTACGCATTACCGTTTCTGATCTCGTCCTCAAGAATCAAAATTCTGACATCGACCCATTCATTATATGTTAGAACAGGAAGGGACCGTAGAAATGGGTAAGTGTACCCCCTCACTTTATAGATGAAAAGCATGAAGTCCAGATGAACAATTACAGGCAGACCTAGCAGTAAAACCTCTAATTCTCCTTCATTGTTCATTTTAGAAAGGAAAATAGGAAGACATTTTTACTGGAAATTGCTAAAACGCCATAGTCTAAAAATGCAAGCGGAATTTATTAAGGAGTGTCTGAATCCCTTACTACGCTACAGTATGTTGACTTGCAAGAAGAATGGATGACAAAAATTGGGTCATCATGGTCCTTCTGCTTGAAGACCTTAAAATAAGGTCAAGGTCTACTCAAGGATACATGTAGATAATTTACAAAGCAGTACATAAACAAATACCAATTGATACGGTGAGACTGAAGCCCACAAACAGTAAGAACCTTTGGTCGCTGAGAGCTTGTCTTTTGATTAAGAATGCTGGCAGTTGCATTGAATTCCTTATCTATGCATGTTCACAGCCCACAAGTATGGTGCTGACCATGCAGATGATTATGCAGTGGGTAGTGGAGAAGCGGCAAAGGTCTGAGGGGCTACACACTGCCCTGGAAAAATTAATAAAGGTAAAGCAGAGGAAAAGGGAAATTTCTTCTACCTGTGGTAGAGGAAGGTGGAGGTGATGCGCAGAATCTGCCTTCCCTGTCTGATTCTGAGCTATCCTTTGATTGCTCTGTCCACCTTTGCTCAAACATACCAAGTTTTCAGGAATAATTAATCTATAAGCATTTTTAAAGGCATAAGTATATCCCATTAACCATCAACAAGCCAAGTCCTTGTTGAATTTATCATGTATGTAGGGAACAGGGCCTGAGAGTAAAGAGACAGAAGTTGAGTTCTGCCTCTTCTACTAGCAAGCCCTTTGACCCTAGGCACCTCTCAGAGACTCAGTTTCTTCACCTCTAAAATGGAAAGATTGGGCTTCCCTGGTGGCGCAGTGGTTGAGAGTCCGCCTGCCGATGCAGGGGACACGGGTTCGTGCCCCGGTCCGGGAAGATCCCACATGCAGCGGAGCGGCTGGGCCCGTGAGCCATGGCCGCTGAGCCTGCGCGTCCGGAGCCTGTGCTCCGCAACGGGAGAGGCCACAGCAGTGAGAGGCCCACGTACCGCAAAAATAATAATAATAATAATAATAATGGAAAGATTTAACTGGATGATCACTAAAGACATTTTTACCATCTTATCTCTTTCTGACTTGACAAGGAAGAGGAGGTAACGTTGATCAAATGCTAAAATTAAATGGAGGGTAAATAGTGATGCTCCTTCTTAAATCCCTTTCCCCCGTCTTTGATCACCTGTGTAGGATTACATGGAAAAAAAATTGTTTGCCAGTAAATGTAAAAATGTAAATAAAAGCATTGAGTGGAGGAGATCCATAATGGAGTTAATATCTTTCATTATTAACAGCAGTATCTTGAGCATTCTTTTTTTTTTTTTTTTTTTTTTTTTGCGTTACGCGGGCCTCTCACTATTTTGGTCTCTCCCGTTGCGGAGCACAGGCTCCGGACGCGCAGGCTCAGCGGCCATGGCTCACGGGCCCAGCCGCTCCGCGGCATGTGGGATCTTCCCAGACCGGGGCACGAACCCGTGTCCCCTGCATCGGCAAGCGGACTCTCAACCACTGCGCCACCAGGGAAGCCCCTTGAGCATTCTTTATTCAGGATACAATATTTAATGAGCTTGGTTAGGTGGACGGACATATTTAATAAAATGGTGACAGTGACGTTGCTTTGAGAGCACAGAGTTAGCACTGCAGCGTCCAGACTCTCATGTTGCCAAATCACCTGTTATGATGAGGGTCTTCTTATTTAGCTACTCAGGGGAAGTCTCCCACACATGCAGGCATTAAGTACCAACCCTGAGAGAACTGACAGATTCATTTCCCTGGTGAGTTAAATCATATTTGTTTTAGTCACTCCCTTTATTCAACTAAGAAAATTTCTCCTCTTCTGAGAGCCTCCTTAATCCCCTTCATAGTCACAATCTCCCTGCTTTTTCTGTGATCACACTAATCTCACTGTCAAACGCTTATTCTGAATTAGATTATATTGAAGAAAATCTAAAGCAAATAAATTATTTTTTTAAGTCAGTTTGCTTTAGGTGAAAACGGAAACCAAAGGCTTCAGATAGATTAGAGAAATGTGTCTCGTTTCATTTATGTTCTTTACTAGAGAGAGAAGGTAATAAATACAGCCCCTGCAGTGCAATTTAAAATAGCATCATCCCCAGCCTTCTCCTCCATCTCTCAGCTCCATCCAACTGGATCCCTTAAGAATGGGAAGCAGTTTACCCTGCTTAGTGGTAATACTGAAAATGTCTCCTGAACAAATTGGAAAATTGTATAGGCAGGCCTACAGGTGTCTCCTTATATAGGTTCAGTCACCAGAAATAATTTTACTATCATTGCTGTTTCATCCTTTTAATTCCAATTCACTGCTGATGCCTCACTGATGAAATAATTAGAATGGTTACAGGGCAAGTGGAGATATAAGTCAAATATATAATTGGGGGGCTATCACCCACTCCCTTGTAATCTGTCTTCTCTTATCACTCATTCCCCTCGATTGTCCCCTCAGAGGTTATCAGTAACTCCAGTGTCAATCACCTTTGCTCAGGTTGGCCTCAAGTGGCCTTCTCTGTAGCATGTGACATAGCTGACGTTCCCTAGACTCTCTTATGTCAGCCCAGTGGCAAGTTTTCCTCCATTGTCTCTGCTTCTCTTACTCTGCATTCTTTCCTGCCTCTCTCTTCTTGCCTAAACACACACATATTGCCACTGTTTGCCTTTGGACGATATTTCTTTTCTGCTTGTTCCACCACCACAGGAATACTGCCCACTATGATTCAACTCTCATCTTTAGGCAGATGACCCCAAGTATTTGTCTCTCTCAAACTCTCTGGTGACCTTGTCTTCCAATCGCCTGCTTAATGAATTCATCAATCTGATCAGTTTACATTTAAAAAATTAGTTCACCATCTCCACCAAACCAGCTCCTCACTCCTATTTCCCTCTTTCTTTTAATGACTCCACCATTTTCCCAGTCATATGAAGTTGAATGGATACTTTTGAACTGTCTTTGATTCTTGCTTTTTTTTTTACAGCAGCTTTGACTAATTAAAACCATGTTGTAAACAACATTCTGCAATATTGAATATATGGTCAACATTTGCCTTGCCAATGTTTTCTTTTTTGATGAATGTATAGTATTCCAGAGCATCAGTATACAGTCATGTTTCTTTAATCTCCTGTTGGTTATGTTGTTTCCCATCTTTTTTATAAGTAATGCTACAATTAAATCATAATTGATATATTTATATGGAACTGCTGTGTCTAAAGGTGTAAACAGTTCAGTTGTGGAGAAAATTGTCAAATTTACCCTCAAAGCATACAAATTTTCCCTGTTGCAACAGTGGCTTTGTTATACATACTGTCTCTAGTGATCTGAAATATCATTTTGCTTTCTAGTGTACATGTTAGTCTTTTTGGGACTTACAATATGCTTTCACTGATCTTTGTTGAGACTTTTGCTAGTGCCATACAGTCCTACTTACTGTAGTTTTATAGCATTTTCATATCTGCTTAGGAGTGTAGTCCCATATTAGTCTTTCTTTTCAAAATCTCCGTAGCTGTTTTCTAAGAATTATAAGGCCTCCTGCAGTTACAACTATTAACTGATATTTTGACTTACCTGCATTAAATTTACACATTTTTGGATGTCCACAGTATTGAATCTTTCCATTCAGAAGTAGGATATATAGTTTTCCAATTATTTGATTTTTCATAACATCCTTCATTAAAGTTTTGTCATCTTCTCCACGTAGGGCATGGACTCTTGTTATTAGACTCCTGTCTAGCAACACTGTTGTTTACACAATGCAATTTCTATTATATTTTCTAACTGGGTATTATTGACCTATAGGGTGGTTTTTGATGCTGTTAGTTTAATCATGGATTTGCCACCCAACCTAACTCTCTTGTTTATTCACTAACTCTTGGGCTTCCATATTTTTCATCAAAAGATTCTGTGTATTTTCATTTATTTTACTATGAGATCTATTACTTCTCAAACCGTAAACACAATAGCGGCACCAATGATTTTCATTTTGGGAAAAACAAATCTTCAACCAAACCAGTTATCTGAGGCCTGTTCTCGTCCCCTGTACTGAATCGACTCTCCCATGTGCTTCCACTCACCTGCAGCGCTCTTGTCCTCACTTCTCCATTTCAGTCTGCCGAAAGTCTGTCCATCTTTCAAGTTCTTTCTCTCCCATAATGCTTTCCTAATATTCTTAACATCAATTCAATTTTTCCTCCTCTGAAACCTCATCCTACATTGACAGCTCCCATAGCTGTGTAGGAGTTGGAGAAGGGGGCTATCATTTTTCATCTCCGCCTCTTCTGCAGCACCTAGTGCTGCTTCCTTATATGTTGTTAGAGAGCTCAGTAGACATGCTTTTATTCAGTCTAATACATCAAGTGTTCGGAACCTAGAATCTTAGCCAGGGGGTTCCATTATCTATTCATTCCATTGCTGTACCATAAATCATGGATGGACCAAAGTTTGTTTGGCCATCCATCACCGATGGGGTAATTAGATGATGAGGTCAACAGAACACAGGCTTCTTATATGCTCATAAAAAATGCTATTTGATTTCTTCCTGGTGAATAGTCCTTTCACTTTACCTGAAAAATACACCCTCACAGCCCCACAGAAACAAAAAATTCTCAAAAAGTCTTGACTGATCTATAGAACCGGAGTTGTAATTCCTTTCTCTTCTGGTTATTGAAATGTTCTGCTTTGGGGGAAAAAAAAATGTTCATTTTATTTTTACAATTTAATTTTATAGGTGCATAATGTTATTGTATATTGCAAGTTTAGCTAGTATGTATCTTGGAGTTCAGTTATGAAACTTACAAAATCCATTTATATTAAAAGCTATAAGAGGGTATCTTTTTTTTTTTTTTTTCGGTACGTGGGCCTCTCACTGCTGTGGCCTCTGCCGTTGCGGAGCACAGGCTCCGGACGCGCAGGCTCAGCAGCCATGGCTCACGGGCCCAGCCGCTCCGCGTCATGTGGGATCCTCCCGGACCAGGGCACGAACCCTTGTCCCCTGCATCGGCAGGCGGACTCTCAACCACTGCGCCACCAGGGAAGCCCCAGGGTATCATTTTTCACAAAGACTCTGCATTAAATGACTTCTTTACTGAAACAATATTTTTCCTCTTCCTTAGGGATGGAAAAGCTCAACTATTTTTTATTAGCTCCACTAAATAATAACTATTTTATTTAGCTCAACTAAATAACAACTATTTTTTTATTAGAGATGAGATTAAGTTAAAATAAATATAAGTATTCTAAAGAAGGAATAGATAGACAAAATGCTGACTTAGTTCTATTTATAATATTTGAAGCCGTCTACCTTTTAATCTGCTTTTTTAACTCAGAAACATAGGGAAAGCATTTTCAGCCTAAAACAACAGGCTCTTTGAAATCCAGAAGGAACTAATAGCTTTTGCCGCTCTCCATTGCAGTGTTTCTGCATTGCGTAACCATCTAAACAAAAAGCAGTGCCACAAAGTATACAGACAACTAGGTCTGGATTCAAGCAAATGTGTCAGGTAGTGTTATAACCCCGGGTGATGGCAAAGCCTGTTTCTTCTCAATTAAGTGGCACAATACCACAAGTATAAGGTTTTCTTGAGACCTCAAGAGGGTTTCAGACTAGTTTTATATGCCAGCCTATTCTTCATTTAAAACAAGCCCCTAGCTAAGACACTGAAAAACACTAGACACATTTCCCTGTGAAGCCACATAGAGTGCCTGTGAGGCAACAATCTTTATGGTCTATGAACCTCAAGTCTCAGCAGGTGGCTCCTATCATACCATAACGTTGTGGAACTTCTCTGCAAAAACCGCAGCTCCTCATTTTGATTGGACACTCATGGAGATAGACCTAGAGGGTCTATCTCTGTAGACCACTGAGCGCCCACTGAGCCTTCTGATTATCTGCCAGGGTTGTCATATAAGTTCCCATAATTTCCAGCTGTTATATGGAACTGATATGACCTTTCTTCAGAATTTTTCATTTTATAATAGTGGAAGACATGCTGGAATAATGCACTTTCAACTAATTATAGCCTTACGATCTTTGGGAAGGTTTGGTAGCCCTCTTACTGCAAAGGTTCATGTCTCTTTGTTTTGTGGCATGGTGTTTAATCAAACCCAAGTGAAAGGATAAACAAAACATACCAAGAGACAATTTGCTTTTCCTAACATAAGTTGATTTTTCTTACCCTTTCGTTCTTCTATTAGAGTGGCAATAAGATTAAAATTCATACTTCCTGAAAATTATGAGATACCAATCAAGAAGCAATTTTATTTTTAGTCAACCACGTCAAGGAGGCTGTTCAAATGTAGTACCTGTAAACATTCACTGAGTAATTTACTCTACTTTCCCTTTTTCTAACAATCTTTTTCTCTTCCTTTTCTTTTTTACAAAACAGTCATGATATAGGGAAATTTTTAAATGAGCACTTGTTTGGTTTAGGAAATGCTTATTAGTTCTTCCTTTTAATTCCAGGAATCAAAGCAAGAGCTTGTTACTTAGGAAAGTAGTAAATAGACCACAAGGGTGTAATTTAAATAATAATAATAAGAATGACAGATTATTTAATCTGGCTATGATAGACATCATGGAAAGTGGTTAATGTATCAATAGAATGTGGTTAATGCAATTCTTTGACTTCTTAAACGTTCTAAAAGGGTCGATAGGAGGAACAGCAAGTAGTTTTCCATTTGTGTATCAAGGGCTTATTTATTTTTATTCAATGATATTTCATTAGGTCTTTGGTTTAGAAGTAGATTGGAACCTCGCGTGATCTCAGACATACTTCGGACTGCCAGTCACAGCTCACCTTGTGCCTTGGCTCACAAAGCCAGAATAAATCACGTGAAAGCATCTTCAAAGATAAGAAGTGTTGACCATTAGCTAAGATGTGAGACTTGAAAGATGGGGGCTGAAGACCCAGAGTCAGCTCCGGAAACAGTGTAGCTTAGCCTGACATTGAGAGCACCTGGGTTTCAGTGCACTTGCATTCCACTTAACGGGCTACAAAATACACACAGCTTTTCTATGACAAACGTTCTCCAAATCAGGATAAGAGAGCTCGTTATAAACTTGTCACAAGGAAAATAAACATTTTTCAAGTCCCAGACATGAACAACAGAACAGTCTAGATGCTCTGACTCAATTTGTCCAATTCATTAAACATTAATTGAGCACATATTATATTCTAGACAATATGCTTGCTGCTAGGAAGAACTAAGTGGGTGGGACTGAAATGTTGCCATCAAAGAGATTACAGCTGAAATGAGAATCATCATTTTAACTAAGTACTTACTATGTGCCATGCACTATGTTGTCCTTTACATGCATTAAAAAATAATTTATTCTTACAATAGTCATATGATATTGGTGCTATTACATTCCTCATTTTATAATTGACAAGACTGAGACACAGAGAGGCCAAGGAAATTACAAAGGGTATTCAACAATTTAGAACCAGGATTCATGCCCAAGATTATGGCTTGAGAAATCACATTCATAATCACTTCACTGTCTCTAGAGAAATAGTTACCATTCAATGGTGTCTGTCAGTGTGGTTCTAGAAAACTTAAGAGGCACAGAGCTGCACAGAGGATAGGAGAGATAGATTTAATCGAACTGAGGCTGGGGTATGGAGGAGGTATTCAGAGAAAATAACATTAAATTCAGTAAATCCACAAGATCATTATAATTACCCTTATTTTGTTGTTTTACTGAACAAAATGTTGTTACTCTGAAAGTTTTACAGTCACATAGCTCACATACAACAGAACCAAGCCTCAGGTCCCAGGCTGTATGAATTCCACTCTCATGTCTTTTGGTTTAAAACTTAATTGTGGCTCATGAGGAAAGGACCGAGCTGAGGGAGTAAGCATGAAAAGTAACTGGGGGAATAGAAGGAAGAGCATTGTTGGGAGAAGTGAAGTTAAAATTAATCAGTCCTTTGTTTCTACACTTTTAGAAACAAAGGACTTTTAGGATGAGTCAGAATAAGATACAAAAGCATAAAACTTAGCTGTTTTCAAGCAACCGATTGCAGACATAGCATTTTGCGAAAGCAGGAAATGGGAGGAAGCTGGCGGTGGCCTGGCCTAGAAGGAAGGGGAACGCTGGTAAGCAGGGGAAAGCATGTGAGTCTCTGGAGGAGAAAAGAAATTCACACAACCTTTGAAACAACAATTGCATGTCAGTGTGAGATACATAGATAATAAGAAGACATCCCCACACAAGACTACGTGTGGGAGCAGGTGGCGGCATTAATAATTCATTGAGAATTATGTCAAAAGATATATTTACTGCAATTCAAACCGCCGGCAAAAAACAATTTGATTTAACTTTTGGGGATGGAATGATACATGACAAATGTTAAAATAAGTATATAAGGAAGCCACAAGTTTGCTGGGAGGCATTTGCAGAGAAACTGTTAAACAGACACAGGATGAAAACGGTATATTCAGTTTAGGCACAAGATGTAAAGAACATTGAGCTGTGACTACAGAAATGGCACTCTAATGTTACAGACTCTCCCAAGGAGGGCGTGAATGGATTTGGGTTTATGTAGAAAACTTCAGGGGTGAAGTGGAAATGTACAGAAAAGTTGCTTTTTTTTTTTTTTTAAGTGGACAAAATGTAGTGTCAAAAGTAGACTGCAGGGCTTCCCTCGTGGCGCAGTGGTTGAGAGTCCGCCTGCCGATGCAGGGGACAGGGGTGCGTACCCCGGTCCGGGAAGATCCCACATGCCGCAGAGCGGCTGGGCCCATGAGCCATGGCCGCTGAGCCTGCGCGTCCGGAGCCTGTGCTCCGCAACGGGAGAGGCCACAACGGTGACAGGCCCGCGTACCGCAAAAAAAAAAAAAAAAAAAAGTAGACTGCAGAGTGTAGCATCAGACAGAAAGGAGCTTTCAGGCTGAGGTCGGGTGCTCTGCAGCTTTGCAGAGTCCAGTGTGACAGGATGCCCCACTGAAAAGTAACCAGAGAAGTAACAGGGTAAGGGGTAGCGGGGGTCTGTGCTTCCGGGAAACAAGAATTCAGGGCATTGCTGAAGAAGAAAATGAGACCAATTTGAGTATGAAAGGGAAACTTTTTAAATTGCAGAAAATTACAGAGAAAAGAAATAAAAGTCCATAAGGATTCTTCCCTCTCATGGCATGAAAATGCTGGACAATTTCTTATGTAGGAGGCAGAGAGAGGAACATCCAAATAGATAAGCTCTCACCTGAGAAAGAGAAACACTGACTGCAAATAATGAAAGAATCTTTTGAAAAGGACGTGATGCTAAAATGTTACTTAGAACGGGAATGCCCAAAGGTGATGGCAGCAATACAGAGCAGACGAGAACTCATGCCCCTTTCCCAGACATGTGTGACGGTTGAAGGTTTCTAACAGCAAAGAAACCTGTTCTGAGATGATGTCTGAGATTTGAGCGCATCAGAAGGAGAGTGGCCTCTATCACAGACTGTTCTCAGTATGCTTAGGAATGACTTGGATTTTATCTTTATCTTTATCTTGTATTTGATAAAGATTCGATACCCCGCCTCCTCTGGGAATTGGATCAAAATACAAAAAACAGGGTAGGACCAGGGTCCTAAACTATATCCTTCTCTATACTTGACCTCAAAGAAGTGGAAATGCAAAGACCTGGCGGGGGCGGGTGTGTGTGTGTGTGGGGGGGGGGGAATCAAACTAGAAAGTTAAGTCATCTGAAATATATATGGAGTTTGTATTTTATCATTTGCTAATATAAGTGAAATTGGAAGGAAATTGTATCGTTGGCTAATGAAAATGCTTAGATGACTAGTTATGAATTAATTTAAAAGTTGGCATAATGAAAAGCGTATTGATAAAAACGAAGTTTCAGACATCATTTGATTAGTGTAAATAGCTAAATGTATCGTGATAAATGTTCTGTGAACTAAGAAAATTATAGTAGGTCATTAAAAGTTACCAATTTTATAACAACACACCACCTTCCATTCCAGATATTGTAAGATATGTCCAAATTCCTGAAGTGTTTCTCTTAATAACATTTCACTGAGGCAAATAGCCAGTTGAATAGGAAACAATCCCTCTCACTAAATTTGGTGTCCAAATTTATTTGAGCTAAGCATAGAAGAGTAGGTAGAGTCTAAAGAATTATATTATTGAGTGAAATAGACACCCTGTTGTTACTATGAATGACTGGAAACAAATCTTCCTTAGTGGGTAGATTAAGCAGGGAGAGAGTGGTTGTGTTTCCCCCTTTCCACATCAGCAAAACTGTAGGTAGGGACCATGTCAGACTTCCTCTATCATGCTAATGTTCAGATAAATATAATCAGAGGTCAGCAAAATTCGTCATTTCTCTAACTAAGCCATCACGAAAAGAGTGTGTATTTAGGGCCAGTTATTTGCATAGAATAGTTTTAGATGCTAAACTAAAATAGCTTCAATAAGATGCCTTCTTTGCCTTTGCACTACTCTAGGTCTGGAATAGAAACAGAGAAGGGTGATTTTAAGTAAGATTGTACAGGAATATATTATTGTATTAGAGAGGGAGAGTACTGAGCCCTGTCTTTTAAGTCAGAGAGTGTTGAGTTTTAAAGGATTTTACTAGCTATGTGACCTTGGGTAAATTTCATCCCTCTCAGCCTCCATTCCTCTCAGTTCCTACCATTCCACCTGACTGGTCTTCCCATTGAATCCCTGCTGCGGTCAGGCACTGTTACCCCACAGAACTATTGTGAAGATTGGAGGAGCTGGCACATATGAGGAATTCAATAAATAGCTACTTGATATTGTCATAGCAAAGTGATAGAGACTGGAGTTTTAGGATTATGGAGTTTTAGGATTACGGAGATGGTTTTAGAATAGCTGAGGAAAGAAAGTTTGGCAGTTGTGTAGTGAAATATGGCTAAACTATTCAGGTATTACCTATAAGAGTCAGGAGTGGGAAAATTAAAAGAAGTTAGTGTGGAAAAGTTTCAGAAATGAGCAATCCCCAACCTTATCATTTTGTCATATCTTTGTCCCATTGCCACCATGAACTCTCAGGCAGGGGACAACAGCGACAGCCAAACAAACAAACCTGGAAATGAAACCTTGTTTGCTTCATTTTAGTTGAATATTGACTTTGAGAAAGTCATCTTGGCCTGTGCAGCTTGACATTTTAATTAATTAGAGAATGGGAAAGGAAGGGTAGAGGTCAGCGCATTCATTGTATTGAATTTCCACCGAAAGTGTTTGCATAGCCTTCCAGCCAGTCTCCACAATCCTCACTTGGGGAATCTCTTGGGACCCCACCTTAGTCCCCAGATAGATAATGTTGGCTTAGAGAAAAGCAAACTGCTGGCAAGGGAAAAATCAGTAAAATCTGGTTGTCCCTTCCTTAGGTTCAACCAAGAGTGAGATATGATAAGGAGATGTGATTTTCTTAAGCCTTTGTTTTGTCTATGATTAGTTAAAATTTTTCTGCGTAATATTATTCAGAACATCAGCCCCCAGTAACTGGCTCACAGCTTGCCCCACGTGTGCCCAGCATGCAGGTGTGTACTGAAGCTGCCACATGATGAATGACCAGAAGGAATGTTGAGGTGAACATCTCATGCCATGTGATACAGACTGTGCTGTACAGTGTAAAAAGGAAGTGGCAAGAAACACAGTATAACTGAACAGTGTTACCCAAGAAACCTTGAGCTTTTCTCAGTATTCAGGGGACTACTCTCTGGGCCATAAATAATGGTGAAGGGCAATCAAGTAAATTAAAACTTTATGGGACACTGAGACAGTTGGTATCTTTTACAAAAAATGCAAATGTGCCTCCAAATATTCTGTTAAGCAAAATGTCTCAAAAACAGAAAAAGAAATTTAAAATAACAGATCAATTTTGTAGAAATTCTAATGCAGCAACATAGACATGGAAAACGTCTGAATCCGCCAAAAATCAGGTTATTAAAAACAATAAGACCAACTTGCTTAGTATCTTCTCATCTAAAACTCTCTTAGATTTTTACTTTATTTATAGAAATAATCTTCAAAAACTTCACAGAGCAAATTTCATTATGATCTCCATTTCACAGAATAGGAAACCAGTTTATATTAAGCGACTTGCTCAAAGCTATACGGTTAATAAGTTGCATAGTTGAAATTTAAACAAGACTAAGTCCAGAGCTTGCTTAACCACTAAAATCATAGTTGCTGGACTATGATTGCATATAGTCCATATAGTTACATAGCCATAGTTGCTGGACTCTTCTGCCTGAGACATTTTTCAAGGGAATAGATAATCAGTAAATAGAGTGTTTCATGTTGTGGAAATTCTAGGGAGTGTTAAATTCTCCTCTGGTGAAGGAATATGGTCATTATGCATTACTTTCATTAAACGTTTGAGTTCACTCGCTCTTTTTCATATTATGTAAAAATCCCCAGGGTGACATACGAGCTAGCTCATTTTGGGGTGATTGTTACTATGAAATATTATTGATATTCACAAAGGGAAACAAAAGTAATATTATTTTTTGTATCTAAAACATTTTCACACAGTCTGTGGGTTGGAAAAGACAATATTATTATATTAGTTCCACTTTAAATATGGCAAAACTGAGTCACAGGGAAGCTCATTGACTTCCCTAATTCTAACTAGTCATTCAACTTAAGCTCACTATGCTCTTAAGGAGTTATATTCCACTTATTATAAATTATTTAACAATGAAGGGTTTTAACAACACAGCTTTTTTACTTTTCCTTCGTATTAACAAATATTGCTTTGCTAATTGAACTCAGTGCCTGGTATAGGGTAGGTGCTTAGTAATGTTATTTTCTTAAAGAGAGAAAGAATATATATATTAAACAAATTTAAATAATAAATATCCCTACTTATAGGTGTTTAAATACTTTGCTTCCTTTCCATGTAATTATCCTGGTTTATGTCAAAAGACCTGAATTTAACTGAAACAAACTAAACAAACTATTTGCTTGCTCTTCTATTTATCATGGGGACAGAATTAGCTGTTAGCTCCTTTCACTCCTTTCTACTTTAAATATTCCTCTCTTGAAAGTACAAATACATTTCTAAACATCCTACCCAAACAACAACAAATTTCTAACATACTGGATAAGAAGCAGGGGAATGAGTTACATGTTCATGATACCCCCTGCTTTTTCATCAGTTTAGTCACTATAGACTGTGTAAGTTTATCTCATTTCATCACTGAATTCTGAGCTTGAAATTAGGTTTGCCAACAATGGACAGATAATAGCAAACTTCCACTGCAGCAAATAATTCTGTGGTCTGAAATGGTTTGTGGTAATGGATTTTGTCAGTAACGTTATGTGACCCTACATCTAATACTTTAAACTGTATATCTCATGTTACATCTTATCAAGATTCTAGACTACCCCTGATGGTGCTGACTTTTTAATTTATGACAACTTTACCTCGAGAACATAACTCTCTAAAAACTGAAACATTTAGGTATAGTGCCTGAAACATTTCAGGTCTCTTTCATAGCCTAGAGACCTGAAAGAATAAACATGGCTCCCTAATTGTTTAATACAAGTGAGAGATACTAGGGTGGAGTTTGGGGGGAAATCTGCTTCATTCTAAACTCACTTTCAGGGATGTGAATGAAAAATTCTCCAAAATACATATAAGGAAATGCTGACCTCACAAGCAGTTACTTCCATAACAATGGGAGTGTCCATCTAAGATGAGTTTAAATGAAGCGTTTAAGTGGTTTTGGAGATAACGTTTAGATTGGCATGAAACATGTTTAGTTGCTTTCCGTTTTATTCAAATTGGGAACAAGTGATATAAAATACTCATCTGGCGAAGTCTATCAGATCCCAGATTTAAGACGAGTTCTTCATGAAAGTTTAGACTAAGTCATGCTTGCCATGACTGATCCCTATGTTTGCTCTGGTATTGCAATCATTACAGTTGATTAGAGAACATTAGAGCATGAGATGTGCAGGCAGACTGCTATTGTTCAGAATTTGACTCTGCCTCTTACTAGTTATTTGTCCAGAGGCAGTTCTGTGTCTCATTTTCTCATCCATAAAATGACAATGCTGGGCTTCCCTGGTGGCGCAGTGGTTGAGAGTCCGCCTGCCGATGCAGGGGACGCGGGTTCGTTTCCCGGTCCAGGAAGATCCCACATGCCGCGGAGCGGCTGGGCCCATGAGCCATGGCCACTGAGCCTGCGCGTCCTGAGCCTGTGCTCCGCAATGGGAAAGACCACAGCAGTGAGAGGCCCGCGTACCGCAAAAAAAAAAAAAAAAAAGGCAATGCTAATAATAGGACCTGCTTCATAAAAGTACGGTGAGGATTAAATAAGTGAATACATTAAAAGTTCTTCTACTAGTGGCTGGCAATAACACTCAAATGTTAGATATAATTGTTGTCATTTCTTTTATTTACTGTCTTTTCTGATAGGCTCTGAGCTCCTTGAAGACCGTTTCTCTTTCTGCCTTTATCCTTAGAAATGAGCACAGGTCTAGATGTAGCAAATGATTAATCACTATTTATTAAATTAATAAATGCTCAAGCCTTGTTATAATGAGGGTGGAACCAATGACTGCTTATAACCACTAATGGTGTTTGATAACTTCTTTTCTTTTTCTCTGCCAATTTCCTTGTTTAGATATGCTGTTCTTTCTTGTAGGCCTTTTTCCAGAAAGTCTTTTCTCAAAGACATTTTTACACAATATATGTTCCCCAAAAAATGGAAAGAATCAGGGTAGACATTAATTTATTCAGTAAATAATTTTTCAGCACCTGATATGTATATAAACTAGCACTGAAGGGCATTTAAAGAAACATCTCAGGTACTCAGTGTGTCCAAAGGTCTCAAGTATCTGTGGTCATAAACAGTGAATTAGAGATTTTGCTCTTTGCTGTCTCTTTTCAGTATTCTAAGTACAGCGTGGCTGTCTGTGGATTTACACTTCAATGCCACAGGGAAAATCAATAGTAATAACACAAGATGCTGAGAGTAGGGGTTAGGTTTCTCCATTTTCTGAACTAATCTTCTGAGACTTTCCTGTGAACTGGGAAAATATTGAATTATCCAGGATTCAGATTAATGCTGGCAAAGAATATACAAAAATAATACATAAAAAGATGGCTGAAGGTATTTTATTTTAGTCAGTTTAGTGGAATATATAATTTAGTGAGTACATGTAAATTTGGCATCCTAACATTTTATTTAATTTTCCAACCAAAGTAAAGTGTTGATTTGGCAGTTTTCTCCTTTGAGTGTTAATATTTCTAAAATGGAAAATTTGGGTAAGAAAGAATCCAGGTTTATTCCCTTCACATGCCAAATAAATATCACATCTTAATTGTCAGCTACAAATTTCATTTGATTCTCACTAGAATGCCATATGCTTTGTATGAATATCAGAAAATTTTATCTCTGAGTTTTATTTAATTTTATAACTAATGCTTTTGAGAAGCTTATTCTTTAAGAGTAATGGTGTTAATAAAATAAACTGTCTACAAGCTTAGTAAAAACAGACTTTTTTCATAGGTGCAATTTTTTAAAGGTTTAGTAGTGTCAGAGTTTTTATATGCAACCTGAATCTTGCACACTGGAATATTCAGGGTAGGATTATATTACATGATGCAACATTCAACTTACTTCTACTGTAACAATAAAATTAATCATGAGTCAGGAAGTACTATGAATCAGAAAGTCAAATTATTTTAGTGTTGTGAAAATCATAAGGACTTTGTGCACTTAATCAAGGTTGATGCATATAGTCAAAGATGGAGAGAGTCTTTGAGTTCCAAGAAGTGCTATATCCGTCAAGGTGGGCTAGCTACAATAAGAGACAACACCAAATTCTCAATGGCTTAAAACCACATTGATTTACACTGCATGTTGAATGTAGTTTAGGCTGCTGGGGCCCTCTGCTCAGCAAAGTCACTAAGGAACCCAGGCTGGCAGACTCCATCACAATTCATATCTGCATACTTCCTGCCTCTCAGGGTAACTGAATGTGGTGAATCACGCACTGGCTCTTACCGCTTGCTGACAAAGCAAGCCACACAGCCAAGCCTAACTCGAAGAGGAAAGAGAAGTATAGTCCTACTTTATAATGTGCCCGAAACGAGCAGCATCAGAATTTTGAACAGCTCTTATGACACAAATTAACCCTAAAAATGTCCTTGTCACTGTGGTGATTAAGTGCTGTTATTTGCATCCTTTGATCATATACTCAAAAAATGAGTCACTTCTATTGTTTCCCCATTGTTCTTAAAGAAAAAGGATAGAACTATTATAAGATTTGCTACTTTAAAAATTAATCATTCTGTTTAATGTTCATAAAGATGAATACGCCCTTACCAAAAGATCAAATATTTCTTTCTTAAATTCCAATGAATCCCAATGAAGAATACAAAGTATTAAAATTTAGTTTTAAAGAAATATTTCTAAAACAGTTTTGAAAGTTATAATACAAAAAAGTAAAATAGGTACTTTTGAACAAAAGTAAAACAATACTTTCACTTGTCCATTTATCCAGTTGACTCCATTTATCTAGTGACTCCATTTATCCAGTTTTGTAATTCCAGCCAAAAAAAATAAGTTTTACTTCTTTAACATCTTTATTGGAGTATAATTGCTTTACAACGGTGTGTTAGTTTCTGCTGTATAACAGAGTGAATCAGCTATACATATACATATGTCCCCATATCCCCTCCCTCTTGCATCTCCCTCCCGCCCTCCCTATCCCACCCTTCTAGGCGGTCACAACGCACCAAGCTGATCTCCCTGTGCTATGCGTCTGCTTCCCACTATGGACTTTGTTTTTAGGATCACAACATTTTAAAACAGAGAATCCCTCTAAGGCCACACAACTCAGCCCAGTAATTTTACAAATGCGAAAACTGAGACCCAAGAATTATTCTGGAGAACAGGACAGAACAAATCCCTGCCTTCCTAATGTTAAATTCTAGGGAGGAAAGATATCAAACTATGAATTCTACAATTATGAATACATATAATAATATATATGATGTGCCTGGAGTGTAGTAAGTGCTCAATATTATTGTTACTCCTTATACATAGTCCCATATTCTAACTTTTCTCCTGATATTTTTGTTCCCAAGTATACTTGACATATAGACGTTTAGCCCCTGATTAGATACTTCCAGGTCTATAGAGCTTTCAAGGCTGTTAGAAGGCTTTTTTGGTTATATCTTTTAAATATGCTGAAAGAACTTAGATATTAGTGAACATAATTTGTCACAGTTTATTCTATTTCTTTCTAATTTTAAAAAAGGTATAATGGCTTGACCATAATAAAAATGTCATTATGTTTCATTAATTTTCTTATTTAATGACCCAGGACACAGAATTCTGCTTAAAATATCTTTTCTATTGAAATACAGACTTAGATTCAGTATGTTCCTTGGAAACACTAAAATTGTCACATCTAACTGACATCACCAAATTTCAAAAATTGAGGTACTGTGACATTTGTTTTTATCAGCGTGATGAATCACTGTTCCTTTAATGTTTAGCTTTCTTACTTAATGCAGACTTGGTAGATATCCTTGGGAAAGAGGCTGGTGGATATTTATGTTTGGAATAACACATGTCTTTTGCATCTAATTATCTTTTTGGTGAATTATCAAAGAATATAGGACATGCAAAAAGAATCAGTAATGAAAATATTGGGCACAACCAATCTTGTAAAATAGAAACTCAATATACCTGTGAAATATCAGACAAGAAGAAGTTCATTAAGTAAATGTTTGCAAGATAATAGCCAATGTAAAATCCTATTATTTGAAAAGAATTGTAGCATCGTTATATCTCTCTGCAGCAAAGGTTTTTTTAAGGGGAAAAAAAAAAGACTGCCTCTGGTAGCATTTAAAATTGTATAGCATTGGTTTTTGGTTATATAAAATTAATTTGTATAGATGATTTCAAAGGGAACCAATAAAGCTATGGATATAATCCAGAAAGAGGAAAGAACAGTAACAACCCTTTATTGTTCTGAGTAGAAAAACTGCCTGGCTCTTATTAAAATGCTCCAGGTGATTCACACTGCTATTAAATGTTTCCTTTTCATAGAATCACTTATCAGCATTTTTAAAGAATAAGTTGTTTTCAAAAAGACCTACAAACCAAGAGAAAATTATAAAGAAAGTCTTAATAAATGATGTGAAATTTGCTATTTTAGTTCGGTCATTAAAACAAAATCTCAACTGTCTGATTTTGATTGCCACCTTCTTAGGGGCTTCTAATTTATATATTTACATATAAATGTAAATATAGATTATGTAAATGTATAAATAAATACATGTATTTTGATAGAGATTGCCAGATTGCCCTCTATACATGGTGAAGTACTTTACTCCTTTACAGGTCAGTGTAGAAGAGTAGCTAATTTCCTTACTATGACTTATCAAACTTTTAGAATTTTGCCATTTTCATAGAGGTAGAGGGATATCTCACTTCTCTTATTATGAATGAGATTAAACATGTTTTCATATGTTATCAATTTGCATGAAATTTTCTGTAAAAACTATTAATATTCTTTGCCCTTTTTGCTGTTGTTGCTGGACTGTTAGTCTTTTCCTTCTCCATTTTGAGGAGTCATCTAGATTTTGGGGAAGCTAGCACTTTGTCTATAATATAAACTGTCAAAGTTTTTCCTAGTTTCTCCTTTGTCATTTAACTTTACTAACATTTTGGTCTATGAAATGATTTAACATTTGGGTTGCTAAGTTCATCAATCATTTCATTTTGTTGTTTATAGGTTTTTGTGTCAATGTTAGATTATTGAAGAGATTATTAAAATAATTCTGCCATTTTCCTTCATAACTTTTATGTTTAAATCATTTATCTACTTGGAATTAATTTATCTTGGTTTAATGACTGAAGCTGGGATCTATTAGATTTTTTTTCCAAATGGATATCTAATAGTCCCAACAATCCGTAGTTCATTTTTCCCTACTGATTTGCTATGCCACCATTTCATGTAATGTTATAAATATCCATGTGTATTTTGGTAGATTTCTGTAATTTTTGTTGTTCTGTTCTGTTGCTCTCTCTTTCTCTTCTTGAACCACTTATTAGAAATGTGTTTTAATCTCCCTCCATCCACTGCTCTTTTTCTTCTCAAAATTTTGTTAGATATTCTCATTTAATTTTTCTTCCAAACTTTAGAGAAACCTTGTGTGGTTCTGAAAAATAAAATACCATTGGGATTACTTTGATTTATAAATTAACCTATTTTTAGATTGACATAATTGACACCCTTATGAAGTTAAGTCTTCTCCAAAACCACAGTGTCATTCCATTTATCCTCGTGGGGGTTTTTTTCATGTCATTAAAAATAGTCTTATATTTTTCTTTGTTTTCCTCATTCTTGTTAAGTTTATTCCTCAGCAGCTGTTTGTTTGTTGCAATTACAAATCACGTCTTCATCTGTATCTTGTGACAAGTTATCATTTATATATAATAGAGGCAATTGATTTATGTGTGTTGATACTGGTACCTTACTAATTTATTTTTTTCAGCTTTATTGAGGTACAGTTGACAAAATTGTAATATATTTAAAGTGTACAAAGCGATGATTTGATATATACTTACATTGTGAAAGGATTCCCGCAATCCAGCTAATTAACACACCCATTACATCACATATTTACCTTTTGTGTGTGTGAGAACACTTAAGGTCTACTCTCTTAGCAAATTTAAATTGTACAATAAAGTATTAGCAACTGTAGTCACCATGTCGTACATTAGATCCTCAGACGTTATTTATCTTATAACTGAAAGTTTGTATACTTTTACCAATCTCTCCCCATTCTCCCTCCAACTGCTGGCCCTGGCAACTACTGTTCTACTCTCTGTTTCTTTGAAATCTTTTTTTTTTTTTTTTTAAGATTCCATATAAGTGATACCATGCAGCATTTGCCTTTATCTGTCTGGCTTATTTCACTTAGAATAATGCCTTCCAGTTTATTTCGTGTTGTCACAAATGAAAGGATTTTCTTCTTTTTTAAGACTAAATAATATTGCATATTATATATATATATATATATATATATAAAACATATATCACATCTAGATTGTTTCATATCTTGGCTATCGTGAATAATGTAATGAACATTGGAGTGCAGATAGTGATTTCATTTCCTTTGGATATATATACCCAAAAGGAGATTACTGGATCACATAATAGTTCTACTTTTAATTTCTTGAGGAACCTCCATACTGTTTCCCATAGTGGCCGGCCAGTTTACATTTTCAACAGTGCGCAAGGGTTCCCTTTCCTCTACATCCTTGCCAGCGTTTGCTACTTTTTGTGTTTTTTGTTTTTTTGTTTTTTTTTTTTTTGTGGTACACGGGCCTCTCACTGTTGTGGCCTCTCCTGTTGCGGAGCACAGGCTCCGGACGCGCAGGCTCAGCGGCCATGGCTCACGGACCCAGCCGCTCCGCGGCATGTGGGATCCTCCCGGACCGGGGCACGAACCCTTGTCCCCTGCATCGGCAGGCGGACTCTCAACCACTGCGCCACCAGGGAAGCCCCTACTTTTTGTGTTTTTAATAATCAACATTCTAATAGATGTGAGGTGATGTGTTGTGGTTTTGGTTTGCACTTCCTGATGATTAGTAATGTTGAGGTAATGTTTCATGTACATATTCACCATATGTATGTCTTCTTTGGAAAAATGTGTATTAAGGTCTCTTGCCATTTTTTAATTGAGTTATTTGGTTCTATTGCTACTGAGTTGTATGAATTCATTGAATATTTTGGATATTAACCCTTTATTGGATATGTAGTTTGCAAATATTTTCTTCTTTTCCATAGGTGACCTTTTCATTTTGTTGACTGTTTCCTTTGCTATGCAGAGCTTTTTAATTTGATGTAGTTCCATTTTTTTTTTAATGCTTTTGTTACCTTTGCTTTTGGTGTCAAATTCAAAAAATCATTGCCAAGACCAATGTCAAGAAGCTTACTCTCTACGTTTCCTTCTAGGAGTTTCATGGCTTCAGGTCTTACATTCAAGTCTTTGATCCATTTAGAAATGATTTTTGTGTATAGTATAAGACAAGTATTCAGTTTCACTCTTGTAAATGTAGAGATCCAGTTTTCCCAACACCATTTATTAAAAAGACTATCCTTTCCCCCATTGTGTATTATTTGCACCTTTGTCAAAATTAATTGACCATATATTCATGAATTTATTTCTGGACTCTCTCTTTGATTACATTGATCTATGTATCTGATTTTATGCCAATACCATACTGTTTTGATTACTATAGCTTTGTAATATAGTTTGAAATCAAAACTGTGATGCCTCCAGCTTTGTTCTTTTTCAAGATTGTTTTAGCCATTCAGGGTATTTTGTGGTTCCATACAAATTTTGGAATTGTTCTATTTCTGTGAAAAATGCATTAGAATTTTTATAGGTATTGCAGTGAATCTGTGGATCACTGAAGGTAGTATGGACATTTTAATACGATTAATTCTTCCAATCCATGAACATGTAATATCTTTCAATTTATTTGTGTCATCTTCAACTTTTTTCATCAGTGTTTTAGGGTTTTCAGTGTAGAGATCTTTCACCTCCTTGGTTATATTTATTCCTAAATATTTTATTCTATTGTAAATGGGATTGTTTTCTCCATTTCTCTTTCTGATGGCTTATTAGTGTACAGAAATGCAACAATTTTTTTGTATATTGATTTTGTATCCTGCAACTTTGACTGAATTTGTTGATTACTCCTAAGTATTTGGTACAGTTTTTTGATGCAGTCTTTAGGTTTTTCTATACATAATATATCATCTGCAAATAGTGACAGTTTTACTTCTTCCTTTCCAATATGGATGCATTTTATTTCTTTTCCTTGCCTAATTGTTCTGGCTGGGCATTCCAGTACTATGTTGAGTAAAAATGGTGAGAGTGGGCATTCTTGTCTTGTTTCTGATCTAAAGGAAAATTTTTCAGCTTTTTACCATTGAGCATGGTGTTAGCTATGGGCTTGCCATGAATGGCCTTTGTTATGTTGAGGGTCATTCCATCTATATCTAGTTTGTTGGGCATTTTTATCCTGAAAACATGTTGAATTTTTTCTAATGCTTTTTCTGTATTTATTGAGATGATCATTGGTTTTTATGCTTCATTCTTTTAATGTGGTATATCATCTTTGTTGATTTATGTATGTTCAACTATCCTTACATCCCAGGAATAAATCCCACTGGAAAACCAATAAAGAAACATTAGATTTAGACTGCATTGTTAGATCAGGTGGACTTAGACATATATATAACATTCTGAACAACAACAGCAGAATACACTTTCTTCTCAACTTCACATGGAACATTCTTCAGGCTAGATCATACGTTAAATCACAAAACAAGCCTTAACAAATTTAAGAAGATTGAAATCATGTTGAGCATCTTTTCTGACCACAGTGGTATGAAATCAGTAATCAATAACAAGAGGAAAACTGGAAAGTTTACAAATATCTGGAGATTAAATACCACACTCTTAAACAACCAGTGAATCAAAGAAGAAATCAAAAGGGAAATCAAAAAATATATTTAGATGAATGAAAATGGAAACACAACATACCAAAACTTGTGGGATACAGCAAACACAGTTCTAAGAGGGAAGTTTATAGTAATAAATACCTACATTAAGAAAAAAGAAAGATCTCAAATAAACAACCTAACTTTACACCTCAAAGAACTCGAAAAAGAAAAACAAACTCAGCCCAAAGTTAATGGAAAGAAAGAGTTAACATAGATCCAGTGGAAATAATTGAAATAGATCTAGAAAGACAATAGAAAAGATCAATGAAGCTAAGCTGTTTTTTTTAAAGGATAAACAAATTGACAATCTTTTTAGCTAGATTAACAAAAAGAAAGAAAACTCAAGTAAATAAAACCAGAAATAAAAGAGGAGACATTACAACTGACATCACAGAAGTATAGGGATAATAAGGAAACCACTATGAACAATTATACACCAACAATTTAAATAGCCTAGAAAAAAATGGATAAATTTCTGAAAATATACAACCTACCAATACTGAATCATGAAGAAACAGAAAATCCAAATAGACCAACTACTAGTAAAGAGATTGAATCAGCAATCAAAAATTAGTCCAGGACAGATGGCTTTACTGGTGAATTGTACCAAACATTTAAAACATTAGTACCACTTCTTCTCAAACTCTTTCCAAAACTAGACAAGGAAGAATCACTTCCAAACTCATTTTATGAGGCCAGCATTACCCTGATACCATAGGCAGACAAGGACACTACAAGAAAAAAAGTTATAGGCCAACGTCCTGGATAAGCACAGATGCAAAAATCCTCAATAATATATTAGCAAACTAAATTCAACAATACATTAAAAGGACTTTACTAAATTATTTTTATGTTTGTTTTATACTGTACTTGATCTTCATGAATTTTTCAAAGATACATCATTTGTAAATGGTAATAGTTTCCACCCTTCTTTCCAATTTTTGTATATTCAATTTTATTCTCATTAATTGTAACTATTAACTCAATGCACTGTTATTTAACAGTGTGATTGTGGGTATCCTTGCCTTATTTACAACTTTAGTGAAAATACCTTTATTATTTTCCCATTGAACCTGATACTGTCTTTGGGACTTAAATAAATATGTTTATCATGTTATGTAAGTTTTTATTGGTTTTTATCTTGGCGTGTTTCATCAAAAATGCATATTCAATTTGTCAGACACCTTTTTAGTATCAACGGAGAGAAGCATATTATTTTTCTCCTTAGACTAATTAGTCTAATAAATGAATGGATTTAATATCATTGAGCTACTTTTGTGTTCCTGGATTAAATCTCTCTTGGTCATGATATATTTTTCTTATAAGGTGCTGATGGAGTCTAACTGAGAAATTGTATTATTTTATTTTATTATTATTATTATTTTCTTTTTGCGGTACGCAGGCCTCTCACTGTTGTGGCCTCTCCCGTTGTGGAGCACAGGCTCCGGACGCACAGGCTCAGTGGCCATGGCTCACGGGCCTAGCCGCTCCGTGGCATGTGGGATCTTCCCAGACTGGGGCACGAACCCACGTCCCCTGCATCGGCAGGCGGACTCTCAACCACTGCACCACCAGGGAAGCCTGAGAAATTGTATTATTTTAATATTGAAATTCATGAGTATAAATATTCCATAGCATATTTTTGTGTAGTCATTGTTGGGTTTTGGTACTCAGTATTTAAATAGAATTTGGAAATATTTCCTTTTTTCATATGCTCTGGCACATTTTAGTAACACTGGCATTGTACAATACTTTTAAATATTTATCCTGATCTATGGCAGAGGGTTTTTGGTGAGAGCTTCTTCATATGTTAAAAAGTTCTGCTTTCTTCATCATTTTTTCTTCTGACGTATTTTCTTAGCTACCATGTTAGTTATTTTGTTAAAACTTGACATTCAATGAGTCCAATTTTCCCATAAAACTTTCATCTAATTGCAAAGAGGCCATAGTTGTTTTACAGACTATTCAAGTTTCAGCTGCCACAAACTAAGACTGATAGAACAGCTATTCTGTGCACTTCTGGGTGTACTCCTACCTGCCCCCTTTCTGCTTTTCTAAACTAGGCATAGTCAAGTGGGGATGAGGAGTGTGGTTCTGCTACTTCTCAGTTCCCCAGCGTACCTCCTATTATAGGAAAGGCATTTGGCCCTCAAGGTGGCCCCCTCATCTCAAAGAACTATACTTGTGTGGTTTCTCCCTGGAATCTGCTGCAGCCGAAGTCTCTCCAAACAGTCTCTCCTCCACTTCCCTCACCTTCCTTTTGAAGGCATCTATAAGAACTCAGTAACTTTTAGCTACCTTTTATATTTTTGGTGTCTTTCTTGTAGTTTCATTAACAATAGAGGTAATTAATTTTGTTTTTCTTTCTTGTTATTTTTGGATGATTTCCAGGAAGACAGGGAAAATGATGAGTTACACAGCCATGAACCAGAAGACCTAACTGTAGTTTTTTAAAGATAGTGTTTTTAGCAACCCATGGTTGCACTGATGGTCTATGACACTGGCCAATTTTCTTTTAAAAATAAAATGATTAGACTTCTTGGTTATTTGAAATTCCTACCGTTTGTGAAGTCTAATTAAGAATTGCTTTTTTATCTCCTGTGCTATATATCACACCTAAGGAATACTTTAGCCAAATAGGTACACCTTTACTCTGTGATTAACAAATATGATTTATTTAAATGCTAGATACCTTTTAACAGAAAGTGTGAGTGATCAATAACTTTATAAAGCAATTCTTCATTCAGCAGAAGTACTTACTACATATTCATGAAATATGGAGCTTCTGTTACACATTTGGATTATCATATGTTTTACTATACCTGATTTACTTGTAATGTTTCAAAAACATCATTACTACGTAAAGAGAGAAGCAGTTGTATTATATTGCATATATTGACAAATATATTCAATGGATATAACCATAAAGTGTGATTTTTAAAACACCTCCCAAGCAATGCCACAAATTAAATAGATTTTATATAGTCGATAAACTTACTCTAACATTACTTGTATATGCAGGTGCAGAATTTCATCAAAATTATGTAGAGACTTTCCCCCAAAATTAATTTTCTTAAATAATGAAAACTTGTGATTGGATCATTCCGTGAGTGATTTCTAAAGATTTCATTTTACTTTACTTTTATTCTAATTCTCTTTCAAGGCACACTGTAGATATTCTGTAACAAGTTGTGATCTGGCTCCACATTTTAGGATGTATTTTTCTTCTTATTCCTAACCAGTAATGGGAATATAATTACTATGTTTCTTCTTACTCCTAACCAGTAATGGGAATATCAAATTTTATCTATCTTAAAATTTTCTGCACATCAAGTCCGAAACCAATTTATAGATAATCTGAAGTTAGAACTGATTTTTTTATTTGAAAATACACATTTAGCAACTATTCTCAAATATGGTTTTTACATTTAACCATGTTATATGTTAGGGAAAACTACATAAAATGTGTGGAAATCTTTTAGAAATTATTAGCAAATTAGCATTATGTTCAAAAGATTGGACTTGTCAGCCATACTGCCTGGATTTAAATATTGTCTCTACCACTTAGTAGCTGTTGTGACTTTGTAAATTATTAAATCTCTGTATCTTAATTTTCCTTGTACATAAAATGATACCTTCCACAATTTATTCAAAACAAATTTAGAGAAGGATAAAGTGAGTTAAAATATATCAAGTACTTGCAACAGTGCCTGGCACAGAGTGGTAGTTATTACAATTTCAGGACACCACCTCCAGATAATTAGAGGCCTCCTGTTGTAACAAGACCAAATTATGAGTACCTGATTTACCTGAAGCATAGCATAATCTTCACAGATGTTTAAAAGCTAGCCATGAGGTTAAAGGAAATAGGTAGATCTGATTAAAGACTTCCCACCAAAAGAAATTTTTGGAAAAAGGAAAGAAAAAAAGCTCTAGATATTTAACACAGAAAGGAATTATTTATTGAAACATTAGATTTGTCAGTGCTTCAAAGCCTCCTCAAATTATCTTATTCACTTTCAACATTATTTTAATTCATCTGCCATCAAGTAACCCAAATATCATATTGGACATAATTATTGTTTTGGCATGGGCATAAGAGAAGTACTCAGAGGGTACTATAAAAGCCCAAAGTACTTGAGAATTAAAATTATGCAGCCAATCATAATATGTTTCCAGTGTATTAAATCACAGTTATGTTTACAATAGGTAAGAAAGGGGAATATATAGTTACATCAAGCCATCCTGACATCAGATATGAAGTACATCCAGTTGGAGTGAGCAGAGAATTTCATTTCCATTACAAAAAACCTAAATATTTATTAGTCATAATTTTACTGAAATGTTGTGTCCAGCTTAGAGTGCCAAATTCCAAAAGGACACAAAAGACCTGAGACAGCTGAAAAAAGTAGGAATAAACAAATGAATAAATCTTTAGAAAAGAGGTCCCACAATGAAAGTTAAGGATTATGGTGGTTAGCCTACAAAGTAGAAATCACAAGCACTATCATCCTTCTTTTAAAAATGTGGTGGAATTTTATGAAAATGATACCAAGCAATTGTTCTCTTTGTATATAAGACAGCTAATCCCAGCTTCACGGCCACTAGGTTACCATGAAAGACTCTGTGATGAAATTTCCTTGTCCAGAAAACAGGGATAATTTTTAGTTTACCGCTGACCTCGCAGAATTATTGTACACATAGCATGCAATTTGAAGAAAAAGTACTGTATAACTATGGGATGTTATTATTACTTCCACTGGAGTTTTATAGAATAACAATAATTCTTAAGAAACCAATAATTAAAGACAGAATTTCAAATAGATCTAAGATGCTGATTATCACTGTGCTAAACATGAAAAGGAGATTCTGGAGTGAGGAATAAATGCCATTTCATTCTCAGAGACCTTTAAAAACAGAAAGAAACTATCCTCCTAAGTTATTTTAAATATCTCTCTACATAAGAAATGGGAGGGTGGAACAAGATCCTTTGAGTATCTTAACAGCTGTGAAATCATATGATCATGAATGTGGCCTGAAGTGACAACTACTAGGACAGATGACATCCTATACCACCATTGATCTGATGAAGATTTGCCCATATACACAAGCCAACATTTTATTTTGTTTTTTGGAAGTTATTACCACTTAATACTGTTGAATTCCCACAGCAGAAATTCATGCTGTTGGAAAAGAGTGTTAAATTTTAACTTGTGAGCTGGAAATGAGTGTTGCTTGTTAGTGTTACTGTTTTCATCACTGCTGGATTAGTTGACTTTGCCATATACGACAAAAATATTTTTAAACTATTGCAGGTCAGAATATTGGCATGTGAAATCATGTGTTTCCATTAATGTTTATTATCAGTACAAAATATCTTCCAATATGAAAATGAAATTAAGTAATTTTTAAAGTAAAAAACTGTGTTCAACAAACAGTAGAAGATTTCATGGTCCTGATGTTAATTATAATAGCATTTACCCCTAGCAAAATAAGTCTTTGTATATTTTCTGCATCTCTTAAAGATGTATATCTTATCAGATTTCAAAGGACTTGAGATAGCTTGCTAAAAGTCAAGGAAGTATTCAAGCATCAAAGAGTATATCTAAAAGCATTAATTCATTTATTCCTTCATTTACTTGCTCATTCAACAAATATTTGTTTAATATCTACCAATCACTGTGGTGGGAAGTTAGGGATAAGAAGATGAATGAAGTATGATTCTTCCCTTCCAGAAACTTGAAACTCTCTGTATTACAGACCCATAAACAAATAATTTAAGATGTTCCAATAAGTGTATTTATAACAGGTGAGGTATATGAGAAGGCCTTAAATCAATGTATGTATAGGGTGCTATGGGACCCCTGAGGCAGGTGTTTCAGACATTCAAGATGCATGGATTCTCCGAATAGCCAAAGCAATCCTGAGAAAGAAAAACAGAGCTGGAGTAATCAGGCTTTCTGACTTCAGACTATACTACAAATCTACATTAATCGAAACTGTATGTTTCTGGTGCAAAAACAGAAATATAGATCAATGGAACAGGATAGAAAGCCCAGAGATAAACCCATGCACCTGTGGTCACCTAATCTATGATAAAGGAGGCAAGAATATACAATGGAGAAAAGACAGCCTCTTCAATAAGTGGTGCTGGGAAAGCTGGACAACTACATGTAAAAGAATGAAACCAGGACACTTCCTAACACCATACACAAAAATAAACTCAAAATGGATTAAAGAAAGACCTAAATGTAAGGCCAGACACTATAAACCTTAGAGGAAACATAAGCAGAACATTTTTGACATAAATCGCAGCAATATCTTTTTTGATCCACCTCCTAGAGTAATGAAAATAAACAAATGAGACCTAATTAAACTTAAAAGCTTTTGCACAGCAAAGGAAACCATAAACAAAATGAAAAGACAACCCACAGAATAGGAGAAAATATTTGCAAACAGATCAACCAACAAGGGATTAATTTCCAAAATATACAAACAGTTCATGCAGCTCTATGTCAAAAAAGCAAACAACCCAATCAAAAATTGGCAAAAGATCTAAATAGACATTTCTCCAAAGAAGACATACAAATGGCCGAAAAGCACATGAAAAGATGCTCAACATCACTAATTATCAGAGAAATGCAAATCTAAACTACAGTGAGGTATCACCTCACACTGGTCAGAATAACCATCATCAAAAAGTCTACAAACAATAAATGCTGGAGAGGGTGTGGAGGAAAGGGAACCCTCCTACACTGTTGGTGGGAATGTAAATTGGTACAGCCACTATGGAGAACAGTATGGAGGTTCCTTAAAAAACTAAAAATAGAGCTACCATATGATCCAGCAATCTCACTCCTGGGCATATATCTGGAGAAAACCATAATTTGAAAAGATACCTGCATCCCAGTGTTCATTGCAGCACTATGTACAATAGCCAAGACATAGAAGCAACCTAAATGTCCATCAACAGAGAAATGGATAAAGAAGATGTGATACATATATACAATGGAGTATTACTCAGCATTAAAAAGAATGAAATAATGCCATTTGCAGCAACATGGATGGACCTAGAGATTATCATACTAAGTGAAGTCAGTCAGACAGAGAAAGACAAATATCATAACGATATCACTCATACGTGGAATCTGATTTTTAAAATGATATGAATGAACTTATTTACAAAACAGAAACAAACTCCCAGATTTTGAAAGCAAACTTATAGTTACCAAAGGGGAAATGTTGGGGGCAGGGATAAATTAGGAGCTTGGGATTAACATACACACACTACTATATATAAAATAGATAATCAGCAAGGATCTACTATATAGCACAGGGAACTCTACTCAATATTCTGTAATAACCTGTATGGGAAAAGAATCTGAAAAAGAATCAATATATGTATATGCATAACTGAATCACTATGCTGTACACCTGAAACTAACACAACATTGTAAATCAACTATACTCCAATAAATTTTTTTTAAATGCACATATTCTTGTAATTGAACTTAAGTTTTAGACAACAGAAACAAATGGTTTTAGTACATGGAATAGACATTTCTAATTGCATTCCTGCTAATTCCCTAAATAAACCAAATGACCTAGGCAAACACAATTGCTCCCTGTTTCCTGATCCTGCCCCTTACTTTTTCTCATCTTCATGGAATAACATAAATGAAAGAAATCACTAGCTTCTGAGGTCAGACAAATCAAGATTCAAGTTACATGGATCTTGCTGAGCACTGGTTTCCTTATTTTTAAAATGTGGATAATAAATTCACCTCTGTGAGTTGTTTTGAGGACAAGAAATAATAAAAGTAAATGTACTTGGCATCTTGTAAGCATTCAATAAATGGTAGATACTGATATTATTGAGATGTTGTCATGCTGTACTCTTTGTACTGGAATACCTCATCACCATCTACTTGATAAATTTCTTTTTCTGACTCTGAAGGTCTACATTTCCTGTCAAATTTGCTTCTCATTTACACATTCTTCTCTTGTGATTACTGCTCTGCAGCATAGTAAACTTTTCACATTTTATACACTGTAAGATCCCTAGTACATATATTTTCAATTGAATTAAGCTCACCTAGCCTAGAAATAACAAAATTAAGAGAGGAAAGAAAAGAGATGCCAAAAAAATATTCAGTGATCTACTAAAGTCACACAACTAGTTAGGGGCAGAAGTGGGGCTAGCGCCAAGCTTCCTGATGCTTGGTCTGAATGACACTGTCTCTTAGGAAGCATGGCTGTTTATCTTCAGAGACCAAATTTGTCCTCAACCCTCACTTATCTAGCCCTTGTAAGGAATTAGTCAAATGGCTAATTAATCCAATTAACCATAGCAAATACTTACAGCATTTACTAATATTTGCAAAGTGATGTGTGTATATTATATATATAACATATATATACTTAATCTATACTTATCTATATATATACTTTATATATTATATATATACTTAATCTATAATATATAGATACTTAATCCTCATAAAACTATGAAGAGGGCATTAATATTATGTCCCCACTTATAAATGAGGAAACTGAGTCACAGAGAGGATAAATTACTCCCTCAAGGTCATGCTGCTAGTGAATGGCAGAGCCAGGATTCAAACCCAGCCTCCATGATCTCCACCAGAGTCTACTGACTCACAGTTTTCATATTATCTTACATACTGATTTAAAAGCCTACAAATACTAAAATATTTCATACCAATAAAGCTTATCTCTTGTGAATTATTCTCTCTCAGTGACCTTGGGGTCTTTGTACGATCAGTCCCTGTTACTTTTCCAAGTAATTCTTAGCACTTCCTAAGTGCAAGGAAGCCTTTCTGATCACTACAAATATTAAAAACAGAGCAGAAACCATATTCTACCCCTATTACTCTTATTTTAATTTGAATCTGATACAGGTTTATGGGAGTCATCAGACCTCTTCCAAAACTTTACATTCCTTCTTCTGGACAGATGGTAGTATTTTTTTTTTACCCACCCCTTTGAAGTCAGGTATAGACGCCAAGTTTGGATGATCAATGAAGTGTGAGTAGTAGTGATGCGTATTGCCTCTGGAAGAAAGCCTGAAGACCCAGTGCAAGATTCCCCACACTTCTTTCGCACTGTAGAGGTGATCACAGAGGCAGACGTTGAGTTAAGCCTGAGTCCCAAAATGAGTAGGTAGAGCAGAGGTCACCTGGCAACTCATAGTGAACACATGGGGTGAAAAACAAATAAACATTTCTTGAGCTAAGCTCCTGAGGTGTTTGTGGTTACTACCCAAACTAGTTTATCCTGGCTCTTTCAGAGTTTAATTACCATAGAAACGCTTTATATAGTTTATGTATTTATCTAACAGTTGTAGAATAGTTAGCAAATTATGTGACATCGTTTGACTCAAATTTTATGATTTGTGCGTTTTCACAATATATGTTTTCTATACATGTAAAGCATCAAAACACTTCCTAGGAGTTAAGACAGCTTTCAAAGACCTAATTAGAAATGAAATAGCCTATACTTTCACTTTCAGGGATGTTCCCTGAGATACAAAGTTACGCATAATTACACGTACGATCGTGCCATTAATGTTGTATTTTTGTTAGTATGGTCATTTTTGAGTTGCTCTGAATGTTTTGTTCACTCCTCTCCTTTATCTGCAGACTACTAGGCATAAGGTGCTACACAAAAGCATTTTTCAGAGTGTTTCTTTTTTTTTTTTAACATCTTTATTGGAGTATAATTGCTTTACAACGGTGTGTTAGTTTCTGCTTTATAACAAAGTGAATCAACTATACATATACATATATCCCCATATCTCCTCCCTCTTGCCTCTCCCTCCCACCCTGCCTATCCCATCCCTCTAGGTGTTCACAAAGCACCGAGCTGATCTCCCTGTGCTACGCGGCTGCTTCCCACTAGCTATCTGTTTTATACTTGGTAGTATATATAAGTCCATGCCACTCTCTCACTTCGTCACAGCTTACCCTTCCCCCTCCCCGTGTCCTCAAGTCCATTCTCTACATCTGCGTCTTTATTCCTGTCCTGCCCCTAGGTTCTTCATAACCACTTTTTTTTTTTTTAGATTCCATATATGTGTGTTAGCATACAGTATTTGTTTTTCTCTTTCTGACTTAATTCACTCTGTATGACAGACTCTAGGTCCATCCACCTCACTACAAATAACTCAATTTCGTTTCATTTTATGGCTGAGTAATATTGCATTGTATATATGTGCCACATCTCCTTTATCCATTCATCTGTCAGTAGACACTTAGGTTGCTTCCATGTCCTGGCTATTGTAAATAGAGCTGCAATGAACATTGTGGTACATGACTCTTTTTGAATTATGGTTTTCTCAGGGTATATGCCCAATAGTGGGATTGCTGGGTCGTATGGTAGTTCTATTTTGATTTTTTTAAGGAACCTCCATACTCTTCTCCCTAGTGGCTGTATCAATTTACATTCCCACCAACAGTGCAAGAGGGTTCCCTTTCTCCACACCCTCTCCAGCATTTATTGTTTGTAGATTTTTTGATGATGGCGTTCTGACTGGTGTGAGGTTTTCAGAGTGTTTTAATACAGCTTGATGATGTTTCCAACTACATTTCCTTCCCACTGTTATACTAGCTGTTGACTGTAGATGTGGCACATAACGTGTGTACGTTCATCTCAGCCTCCCAAGAGCTGTGTTTTGACAAATCTTTAGAGGACTCTTTCAGGGACTGCATCAGCTGTTGACTCATTCCAGCTTGGATCATTCTTGAACTTTATTTTTATAATGGTCAAGCCCTTGATTATTCAAACTCATTGAAGGAAACAGCACTATCCATAAATTCAGGGCTTCCCTGGTGGCGCAGTGGTTGAGACCCCCCCTGCCGATGCAGGGGACGCGGGTTCGTGCCCCGGTCCGGGAAGATCCCACATGCCGCGGAGCGGCTGGGCCCGTGAGCCATGGCCGCTGAGCCTGCGCGTCCGGAGCCTGTGCTCCGCAACAGGAGAGGCCACAACAGTGAGAGGCCCGCGTACCACAAGACACATAAATTCAAAACCAGAACTGATCCAAAAGGCATTAATATTGGCTCTGGAGACCATTATATAACATTTTGTGAAGGCAGCATCTTTATCTCCCCAGTTTTGTAGCTCCTGGCCTTCCCTGGATATATATTAAATGAGCGTGGAGTGGGACCCAGCAATGTCCTGGAGGCGGGAAAGACCACCTGCCCCTGACATTTGCCACCTCATTTTGTCTCCAAGTTGATGTGTCTGTTAAGAGGGTACCTAAGTCCTCCTTCTCTGCTCTGTATATATTTATCCAGAAGCTTCATCTTCTGGAAAGTCCATTCTTTCCAGTTCTCAGAAACATCCTATGTGCCAGGAAGAAGCCATTCTAAATTCAGATTTTGCTATCAGGTTTTATTATGTTTCCATCAGATTTATCCTAAGTCAGGGAATTTCTTAAATGATCGACTCTCTTCCTCCTTTTGTAAACTGTGGTGCTTTATACCAAGTCACACAGTGTTTTTCAACTGATGGGTAGTTGAATGCATTAGCATTTAATGAACATTATAATAAGCATTAGAGTAGAATGTTATGTGAACACCCTGAAGTAGTGATTCTCAACACTTGGCTGCACATTTGAATCATTGTAAGAAGCTTTTAAGATATAGATTCCTGGGCCTCATTTACAGAGATTCTAGTTAAATTGGTCCAACATGGTCCCTGGGAAATCAGTATTTTTAAAGCCCTTTAAATAATTCTCGTAGGCAGCCAAGGTTGAGAGCCATCGTTCAGATCATCTCTAGGACAGAATTGCTCTTCATTCCTCACATTAATAGAGTGTTATGGATGTGTTTTGGATCCTCACAGTTCCCAACATGGGAGATTTTATTCTATTTCTTGTGTAACATAGGTACTCATTTTCCTCTTGTCTCTGTGCTTAACTGTTTTTCAAGGCGTTGGGCAGCCTGAAGAAACTCATTGCTTACAGCTCCTAAAATTACAGAATAAAATTCTGCTGATTAAAATGACTCTCTAAAATAACATTTACCAATGCCTATCAGGTAAAGAATTCCAGAAACACATCAGTAGACAACAAAGTTAGGTTTATTACTTGCTGTAGCCTGAGAGACCGCGCCTCACGGGTAACAGTGAAGAAGGCATCTCAAAAGGGATAGTGTAGGAAAAGGATACTTACAGGATTCAGTCTTGGCAGAATTCTGACAGTGTTGGTCAGAATTTGCAAACTGGGGAGTTGCTAGAACTGTCAGTGGCCTTATCTTTGGAACTCATCTTTGAGATGAGTTATCATGAGATCAGTTTGTCGATAGTCTTATCTTGTGACACGAACATTTGGATGAACTGGTGTTAAGAGTTTGAGCTACACTAGTTTATATGGACATCACTGTTCTGATTTGGTCCAGTTTATCCTTTTGGAAAATTGTGAGTTTTCAGAGTCAGCTCAGCTGAACTATTTTTCACATTGTAAGATTCATGGGAAAAAACAGTTTTCCATGATAAGTCGAGTACTTAATGTCTAGCTATCTATAGCAATCGATGTTATATTCTAGGTAAAAATAAAATACATGAGTCATTCAAATCTGTTTAATAGAGTTTTTAATCTTACTGATTTTTATACCAAGCGAAATATTGTTTGCTCAAAACAAAATCAGCAAGGTAAGTCACCTTACCTTGTTATTTCTAACTTGAATGTTGATAAAATTCTGTGTGGCATCAAGGGTTGGGGTCTGCAATCCTCAAGACACTTAGAGAAAAATATCAAGGGGATTGTGCCTCATTGAGAGTGTTTTTCCTACTAATTTACCCTAAAATGCAGAGAAAGGGTATAGATTTAGAAGAAAAAAATTGTAATAAGTAATTATTTTGTTTTTGGAAATTCAGTATGGCAATTCAGGCCATATCCCTACATATAAAATGATAGGGCCAAATTTAGGAGTCATTTCAAATAAATGGTTAGTGCCATTTCCTACTGACAGTGGTGTCTTTTATGTAAAATGATAAACGTGGTGTTCGATATAGTACTATACTATAAAACCTTAAGTGTGAAACACACTGCAGTTGCCTTTTTCTGTGTTCTCAGCAGCATGACTTTGGAAATCAGGGTGGAGCTCTGAATGGGACACCACTTACCACTGTGTGATCTTAGCACAGGTCCAATGACCTGTGGTTTTAAATTTGCAATTTTTATTTAAAAAAAAATTCAGATTGAACTCATTTCAGATTTACAAAATGTCACAAAAATAGTACAAAGCTTCATAGCTTCCCAAAATGTTAACGTCATACATAACAACATTAAAATTTTCAAAATCAGGAAATATTGATACAATACAATTAATTAACCTAAAGAACTTATTCCATTTTTGTCAATTGCTATCAATATACTTTTTCTGGGCCAGGATCCAACCCGGAATCACAGAGTACATTTAGTTGTTACGTGAGGCATCTTAATCTGGGACAATTTTCCTTTCCTTTTCATGACTGACACTTTTGAAAAGCACAGTTATTTTGTATAAAATCTCTTTGTTTGGGGTTGTCTGATTTTTTTCCCTCATGATTAAATTTAGATTGATTATTTTGGGTAGGAGTGTCGGAGCAGTGACTTTGTACCTTCCTCAGTGCGTTGTACCAAGAGACCTGATGTTGCTTATTCTCGTTACTGTTGATACTAACTTTGATCAGCGGAACAAAGTGGTGTCTGCTGGATTTCTCCACTGTAATGCTGTTGTTTTTTCCAACAAAGAAGTATTTTTCAATGATCGTACATGCTCTCTCTCCCTCCTTTCCTTTTTCTCTAAATGTGATGTGAAGTGGTGATAGCGGAAAAATTTAAGAGCCACTAATAAGCTAGTGAATTCCCTTTATTATTTTTCCTGCCTATTCTATATCTTTTCGAACAGTGAATTATTCTAAATAAAAGACTCTATTTTATAGGAAAGTCTGTATGAATATGGTCTTCTACCAATTGTCCTGGGTAATTTGGCCCGAGGATACATTAGTGCCTTAAAATTTTGGTCCTAAGTAAATCCCAGCCCCGGCAGCAACCAGCATGAAAGAAAAAAATAATTGCATTCTGCTCCATTCTGAAACTTAAAGCCTTCAGAAGAAAACTGAAATATCTCTTTCTAGCTATTTTATTACAAAAAATAATTAAATAAAGAAAATTGCATGCCGGGCAGCATAGAAATTCATTATAAAGTCCTTGTATTTACTGAAATAACCCTTTCCCCTGGTTTTCTTTTTCAACTAAAGCAAGACATGCTTAGTCTCAACCCATCCTACAATCCTTGAATAATTTAAAGAAAATACCTTGAAAGCAGAATCACTTAGAATCCAATATACATTTGGCAGTGCAGATGAAGGATTCAGGCTTTATACTTGGAGAACTTGAGTATGACTGAACCTGATCCAAGGTTCACAGAGGCCAGAGCAGTGATTTCACACTGTCAGAAAATGGGCAATTAATGGCACTTAGGCTGACTGCAACCAGAATACAGTCTGACAAGAGGAAAAGCCATGTGCTTTGCAGCTATGAAGCGAGTTGTAGAAGAATGCCTACAGGGAATGGAATGGGCTGGAACACTCCCCTATGGTCAGCATCATGGGCAAGGAGCAGGAGACGGATAGGGGAGCCACAAGCCTGTAGACAGTCAGCACGTGGGCTGCTGAGCCTGCAGCTCCCTCTGCTTAATTAACAAGGGGAAAAGATGGTCAGTGGATTCTGAGCATAGAGACTAAAGATTGCCTGAAATCTTCCTATAAGTCATTCCGTTTAAGTAAGTTACGTCTTAATACATTATTTGGGGCTAAAAAGGTAGTAAAATTTAGGAGCTTTGATTTAAATATTTCAAAACAATAATGAATTATGTTCCCTTCATGCTTAATGTTTTCACGGTGCTTTCATACTTAATATCTTGCTTAATCCTCCTAGCCCCCATGTGAGTTAAGTGTACCCACACCCCGTCCATTTTAAAGATGAGGGGCTCCCTTGGAAAGAACTTAAGTGGCTTACATCAGGTGATGTAACCAAAATATCAATGTCAGGAAAAATGAAAATTATCATGAATTTTACTCACATATTTTAGCATTGAAGGTATTTTTTTTTTAACTAAAGGACGTTAGAAATACTGAGGTCTGTCGACCAGTAAATTTTGACATACATTTGGGGGTTATTTTGAAAGCTTAAACACTGACTCAAGGTATCTCATCCCATAAAAAGAGAAGAAAAGAAAATGAACAATTTCATTTATACCAGAAACTATCAGTCTGTGGATAACAAAATTTGGCTAACTCCTTTGTCAAGAAATTGAATTGTCTGTACAATTCAAAAACAAACTTTTATTAAGTCATCAAAGAGATGCAGTCAAAACAGCATTTTCCTTAAGTATGAACAAATCAAAACATTAACGTAACTAGAAGCAAATGAGTACTAGTTCAGCTCCCTCATTTTGGAGATAAGGAAGCTGAAGCATGGGCAGTTTAAATAGTTCTTCACTGAGGCCACACAACCAATGAACTGGACTGGAGCTCAGTCCCCTCTGATTTCGAGTTCAGTATTATTTGCATCCTAACACTGTAGCTTTGTCCATGTATGTTAGCTATGTTAGCTGTAGAGAAGGTCTTCTGAACATAGCATGTGACTCTACTAAGAGTCTCAGATGACAAAGGAATAGAGATATAAAGATGCATGACTTTCCAAAAATACTAAATATGTGGCATTAAAATAGGAAGATCTAATAGAACATTGACCAATTTACAGCACATTCAATTATACTCTAGGCACTGGAGTAAGAAAGCTGAACAAGGTAAGGTCCTTTCTTTTGAAAAGTTCAGCTTCTAATAGGACAGACATATAAACCAACATAATGTAATAATAAATACAAATTGAAGTTACCCAGACTGTTAATGAGCTAGGGTGCATTAGGAATCTGACAGTAGTGGTGGTGGAAGAAGGGGCCAACAAGAGGTGAAAAAAGTGTTCTGGGGCTTCGCTGGTGGTGCAGTGGTTAAGAATCCGCCTGCCAATGCAGGGGACACGGGTTCGAGCCCTGGTCCGGGAAGATCCCACATGCTGTGGAGCAACTAAGCCCATGCGCCACAACTACTGAGCCTGCGCTCTAGAGCCCGCGAGCCACAACTACTGAAGCCTGTGCACCTAGAGCCCGTGCTCCGCAGTAAGAGAAGCCACCGCAATGAGAAGCCCGTGCACTGCAATGAAGAGTAGCCCCCTCTCGCCACAACTAGAGAAAGCCCGCACGCAGCAACAAAGACCCAACGCAGCCAAAAACTAAAGAAATAAAATAAAATTTTTTTAAAAAGTTCAATTAAAAAAAAAAAGTGTTCTGAAGCTCTAAGCTTTGGAGTTTAAAAACCAAATACACCGTGTGCTTGTCACAAAATAGAATGGTGATGTGATGGGCAGAAAGAAACCAAAAGACATGATTAAAATCTACATAATTTGTTTATTAAAAAAATATGAAAGCAAACACAAAATTTATACAAAACAATAGGCAAAGAGATGGTAACCAATTCCCCACATCTCCTCAAAGGGCAAAATACTACTGATAACATCATCTACACAGACCGAGGATCTTACCAGTTAAAGAAGTTTGTCTTTCCTATATTTGTTATGGAGTTTAAATTACCTCTAGCCCATCCTCCATCTAATTGTAATTGATGATTGGAAAGACGGAATACATTCCTGCCTAGGAACTAGATTCAGGAAAACAACCGAGAACATTTCTGAGTTCTTATCATGAGACTGGATAAATCAAAGGTCAACTTCCTTGCCATAACTATCATTTAGAAAACTCATATTTCAGGTCTGCCTGAAGTCCATTTCACATATGCAGACATCAGTTCTCACAATTATGCAATTTTTTTCCCTTTAGTGACAACCAATCTGTGCAAGGCTACGCTATTTTAATTTCACGGGGCAAGATGACTTTAAGCTGTAACTCGAGATAACAGAGAAGCAAAAACTATAGGTGAGCTAAGGTTAGCTTCTGAGAGTCCATGGGTAGGATGCAAAATCTAACTTAGAAATCTAGAAAACATAAAAAGTGTTAAGAGTATGTGTGATGTGGTTGTAAGGCACGAGGATAAGCCAGAAATAAGTGTCAAATCTAATCTATAGAAGCGTTAGAAGCAGAGCAAGACAAACCATCTGAGTCTGACGTTGACAGGCCAACTTTGGAAACTGAAGCAGGTACCCAGCCCATCCAGATGACGTCATCAGAACATAACTTGTTTAGGAAGAGCTTCATCTCTAGACTTATACCTGGAGACCCATCTCCACGAATAATGAAGGCATGGCCTTCTGAGGCTGGCAAAGAAAAGCAGTGATCAGATTGGTACTAAATTGCTTAGTGGTTGAGCAAACATGGGAAAAGACAAGGAAATCTGGATTTAAGGGTGCTGACAAAGAAAGTAGAAGTGATTGACCTTGGGGTCTGCATTGTTTGATGATTGCAGTTTAAGCCATCGTAAGACTGGCAAAATGGAGGAAAAAAAAGAAATTGAGGGATCAGATTTTTAAATGAGATTAAAGTACAGGCAAGACAGAAAGTGTTCAGAATTATGGAGATAGTAAAAGGATCAGGGTGCCAGGAGTTAGGAAGGAAGGAGGGATGAATAGGTGGATTTTTAGGATGGTAAAATTACTTTGTAGGATACTATAATGATGGATACATGTCGTCACACATTTATTCACATCCACAGAATGTAAGAGTGAACCTTAATGTAAACTATAGACTATGGGTGATAATGATGTGTCCGCATAGGTTCATCAGTTGTAACAAATGCGCCACTCTGGTGGGTGATGTTGATAACGGGGCAAGCTATGCATGTGTGAAGGGAGGGGATATTTGGGAGATCTTCTACCTTATGCTCAGTATTGCTGTGAACCTAATACTGCTCTAAAAAATGAAGTCGATTTTGTTAAAAGCAAGAGTTAAAAGAGGATGAGAGGATAGGGCTTGAAAATGGGATTTCAGAGTTTCAGATGAAGGGTAAGGATGCAGAACATAGGCAGAGATGGGCAGAAGAGACATGGTTAACCAAGTTATTATCATAATTTTAGTATAATGTGGCTGTGGATTGAATAGCCCACCCCTACCCTGCCGCTTCTAACCTTTCCAGATCTGCAGAGTGATTGCTTTAAAAGGCAAAACCAGCAGAGCATCCGAAAGAACACCACCACTACGTACCACTTTACTTGGGCTATTTGATTTTCAGATTACACATCCCTGGGAAAGCTTCCAGAAGAAGATCCGTATACTCTTTAGCCCCAGACCATAGTAATTAATAACTGCATTAGTGAAAAAGCAAAATGTTTGACTCTGACTTTAGAGGATATCAGCATATAATCAGAGAGTATCCTAGGCACTGCTTGGGTTTACGAGAGAAATTCAATTACTTTTCTTGTTCAGCTCATAAAAAACAAAACAAGCAAAGCAACAAACAAAAGTGGTATTCTTTGGCTCTGAACGAACATGAAAGACTTTATGATTATAAGTTTTTCTCACGTAAAGAATTTCTATTTTGATCTCCTTAAATGCGTCAAAATATATTGCATTCTGTGGGTACTCTACAAATCTAATAAATATGTACCCTTTCCCCCATGAGTTCTGAGATACTTCCCTTAATTTTCACCTTGTTTATGTTAAAACTTACTGCTATTGTATTTTCACAGAACAAGCATTGTCATTTGCAAACTTTCCAGAAAAAGAATTGTCATTTGCAAACTGTTTGACATATAAGAGGTGGAATACATTTTCCATCCAAACCTTTTTACTCTTAGGAGAAACATAGGCTTTCCAGAAACATTAACCAAAGAACATCTAGATCCAAACATCGCATGTTTGAATCCTGGCCTCACTTATAAAGTGTGGTTACACCTCTATTAGCTTTTACGAAGTAGATTACAGAATGCAGTATGTTTTGAAACATTGAAGATCATCAAAATACAAATTCTTTATGCAAGAAAATTTAGGCAAGATATTTAATTTATCCTTGCCCCCATTTTCTCATTTATAAAAGTGAGATGATAATGGTATTTAATTCACAAGGTTCTTGTGAAGATAATGAGTTAAATCACGTAATGGGCTTTGAACAACACTTGGCATATAGTAAGTATTCAATAAAATTAACTAAGAATGCCTTCTTAATAGTGGCTTTCATATACTGAACCCTCAGTACAAGGTAAGTAGCAGGATTTTTCATATATTAGGCTGTTAATCTTTATTACAACCATCAGGTAAACAATATCCTCATTTTGTATATGAGAAAATAAAGGCTTAGTTAGGATGGTCGTGTAACTTGTCAAAGTCTACCAGCTGGTGAGGGTCTAGGCTGGGAGTTGAATCCTGCTCTCTAGGCTCCAAAGCCCATCTCCTTAGTCCCTTTGCTATCCTGCCTTCCTTAGGCTTGTGCCTGTGAAAGCCTGCTCATTTGCCTCTTGAATGAAAACAAGTGTGGAGTGAGTGATTACAACAGTTTTTGCAACTGTGGTCACTTACAGTTTAAACTGAATGACTTTGAAGACTGCTGGCAGGCATGCCCCGCACAGTGTCCCAAACAAGCCCTTTGTTTTCCTAGTCAGGTAAATTGTTTTTTGGTTTTGTTTTGTTTTGTTTTGATTGTTTTTTTGCCTTGTACATTTTTAGATCTCATGTCTGAGGTTTAAAGAGAGACAGACAGAGAAGCTGAAAGTGTCTTCTACTATATCCCACAGGAGTATCATGTTCTTGACACTGTTTTTAAAAATGAGCCCAGGAAATGGCTTTATTGGCCCATGGACAAGTGACCATGTGGAACTCTTAACTCATGCAAGCCTCAGCCATGCTCTAAGACCTCTTGAGACTTTCAAAGCATTCCACAAGTGCTCTACACAAACCAGTTCCATGTATACCTGGAAAAAAGAAAAAAATACCCACCAAGTAGGACTTTTCAAAGATAAGCAAAGACAATGCATTTGTTTGTGTACATGTGCATGTATGTGTTGAGTTGGGTCATCTCTTTCTATTTAACAGACCCAGTCTTTAAAGGCTATACAGAGAATAGGTTGCCACAAAATCCTCACCAACACCTATGAGTGTGCAAAACTCTGTCTGAAGTCTGAGAGCAGTTGAACAAGACCCTTCTTGGCACATAGATGCATAAGATATAAGCAATGCTTTCAGCCCAGATTGGTGAAATCCTTCAATTTACAGATGAAAAATTAGAGGCTCAGGGACGTTTAGGGGTTGTTAAAAATTATGTGGCTGGTAGATGGTCAAGAGAGGAATTGAACTCAGGTCTTACTCCAGGCATGTGCTTTTCTTACTGAACCATGTTGCCATTTTAGTTCAGTGAGAAAACAAACAAAAAACAATGACAAAAAAATCCCCACAAGGCAACAGGAAAGGTTTGGGACTTATATACCGATCACCATATGCAATGGACTCTCAAAATAAACCAATTATAACTGAAAAAGAAGGGTTACAAAATAATGTAGGTATTTATTGGTAAATCCTCTGTCCCACAAGACTGTAAAAGTGATGACATAGGAAATATGGGCACAAGTATTTCGTTCGTTCAACTAAGAATATCTTAGATTTCATGATTTTAAATTCAAAGTTTTTACCAATTTTACCAAAATATCTTTACCAAGATATTTTACCAATATCTTATTAGTCTTTTTACAGAACTTGTGTTTAAAGACATATGCATGACAGGCATAGCAATTCATAGAAAGTATATTAGAATAGAACCTAGCAGCATTATTCAGGATTTGTTTTTCTTTGTACATGTCTCTTTTGAGGATGACTCATTCTGCACATCACTCTTCCCCACCTGGCTTCTGGTGAAACATTTAAATTGCAAATAAATAAAGAGCAAGATGGTACATTTCCCAAAGTCCATAGCATATGCAGAATGACCAGCTAGACATCGAAAGGTTATGAAAGTAAATCTCTATTACTTAAGATTGCAGCACTATTTACAATAGCCAGGACATGGAACCAACCTGAATGTCCATCGACAGATGAATGTATAAAGAAGATGTGGCGCATATATACAATGGAATATTACGCAGCCATAAAAAGAAACAAAATTGAGTTATTTGTAGTGAGGTGGATGGACCTAGAGTCTGTCATACAGAGTGAAGTAAGTCAGAAAGAGAAGAACAAATACCGTATGCTAACACATATATGTGGAATCTAAAAAAAGGTACTGATGAACCTAGTTGCAGGGCAGGAATAAAGAGGTAGACATAAAGAATGGACTTGATGACATGAGGTGGGAGGGCTAAGCTGGGGTGAAGTGAGAGAGTGGCATCAACATATATACATACACTACCAAATGTAAAATAGTTGGCTGGTGGGAAGCAGCAGCGTAGCACAGGGAGATCGCCTCAGTGCTTTGCGATGATCTAGAGGGGTGGGTTAGGGAGGATGGGAGGGAGGCTCAAGAGGGAGGGGATATGGGGACATGTGTACGCATATGGCTGATTCGCTTTGTTGTGCGACAGAAACTAACACGGTATTGTGAAGCAATTATACTCCAATAAAGACCTATTAAAAATTTTAGAAAAATAAAAAGATTCAAGCATGTTTTTTTATTTTATGAGAAAATCTAATTCTATGATTTTCCTCAACTACTTGGATACCTAAAAAACTGTATTTAGGGAAATAACACTTTATACAGTGGAGGACCAACTGCCCCAGTTTGCCTGGAAATGAGGTGTGCCCTGGGATTCAGGACTCGTGGTGCTAAAATCTGGACAAGCTCAGGTTGATCACCCTATAGTCAGACCAAATCTGTATGGAGGTGTAACCCACAATCCCTCAGAAAGTATTGTTCATTCCTCCAGACAGCTAATCTGAACCACTTGCAAAGACACAGTCAGTTTTCATGGAGTCTTGTAGATTATTTTCTATCTTTCTAGATCACAACTTTTATGGAATCTGTTATCTGAGACTCTAGTCATTGATTCTGCAAAGGACCTGTCTGTATAAGTAGTATGCATTTTTGAATGCTCTGGGTTTGAAAGAATATGGAAGTAACTCTGAAACAGGACAGACCCTAAAACAATTGGAGAAAGTTTGATATCGTCTCCTAATACTTTTCGGTTAGGCTTTCACCACTGGTAGCAGTCATGGTTTCTTTCAGGCAATTTACTTTATTTGCTCTTAAATTACTAGCTTAGTGAATCCCTATAAAAGGCTTCCAGTTTTCTGATTCTAGAGTTCTGTATTACAGAAAGCAATAGGAAGAGAGAAATACAGCTGAGAGCGTAAGTGTGGTAAATTGGGGCGTGGGGCTGTAGAGATTTCAGGGCCTGAGATTTTTAAATGCATTGCCAAAGCTGATCCAGCATATTTCATTCCCAGCATTAATAATTATTTGGCACTAAAGAAACACTTGCTGATAGAGCATTTTATGGTATGGTGTTTTATTATCTCTGTCTTGGAAAATGGTAGCCACTGATAATCTAATAAAGAGGAGAAACTCACTTCATTAATTTATTATAGCCCAGAATCCTAGGGAGGGTATTTGATTTCAGGGAATATTCTTTATTTCTGCCAAATTAAAAAGCTGGCACAACCCAGTGGATGATGTAAAGCTTTTGGTTAAATGCCTTCCAGATTCTGTTTTCTAACAGATCCACCAAGAACTTGCAGCCTAAGCTTAAGTCATTTCTTCCATTTTTATATTTACTTTGTTTCTCCCAATTTATTGTACTTTAGTAACAAACTCATACTGGTTGTATTAGGTAGTTTTGTGCAACATGGTGCCGTAGAGTCAGAGATCTGGGCCCTTATTTTGGCAATGCTGCTAATCACTGTGTGTGACCTTGGGCACAGCAGTTAATCATCCCAGGCCCCTGATTTCTTCATCTGTGAGATGGAAAGTTTGGACTAAGGTCTCCTCCAGCTTTAATATTTTATGGTTCATGTTTAGATGAAAAGGTTGTGGATAACTAAGTATGAAAGAAAATGCCTTTCAAAAATATCAAAAAAAGGAATATATTTTAATTTTGTTAAATTCCAATTAAAGATTGAGTCATTTGATGTTAGTTTGCCATGTATGTATATAAAGCCTAGGGGCTGTTGTGATATATGCTACAGAAATGCTTATTGCAGTTTACTGTTCCTGAGGGAAACCTCTGGTGGATTTCTGTAAAGGCTGGGATTCACTCATAACAGGACCTTTTGCATTTGGATGGGGTTGTACATTATCCCAACTGATCTGCTTTGTCCTTTGTGAGAATTTTGCCATCTGCCTGTTAGCAATTATTTGTTTTCTTAATTAATTGATAGATTCTATGATTTTTTTAAATGGTTCACATCAGTTTTTTTAAAAAAAGCAAAAGGATGTGAGCTCCATACTGTTGCACACTATTCATGACAATGGAAACAGAGAAACAGCATGTTACAGCTCGGAGAGGCCTTAGACAGCAGTTAATCCAACTCCCTCACTGTGTAGATGAGGAAGAATGTGCTCGTTGTTGGCAAAGCAGAGAACCTGTACCTACTTTGTTTTTTCATTATATCACCAGTAAATTATATCTTTCTCATTCCCAGGAGTATGTGTCTTCTGATATTTCTTAATTCCTTTGATTTCATAACAATAGTGAAACTAGAAGAAGCAAAACTTTTAAATTATTTTGTTGTATAAAAGTTTTGTGTGGACACAGTTGAAAAGCCGAATAGTCCTGCAAGTTTTATAACAAAAAATAATAGATGTGCATTCTACGCTTTCCACTTGCAATTGTGATGCCCCAGAGGCACCACATTCATTTCTTTGAGCTATTCTTTTTTATGTTTGCATTCATATTTCTAAATAAATATTTTATACTATTAGCTCTTGATTATTAGACATCCTCTATTGACTTGCTGTTGTAGAATATGAGAATTTAACTCTTTTCATGCACGTCTCCTTCCAAACTTACCTTTCTCCCCACTCCACCCCCTCCCCATCTCAATATAGTTATAGTATTCATTTTGGTTAGATTACGTTCCATGTTTACATCTTATAATTATTTAAATAATATTTGTAGCTGAGCCATCCAGAGAGCAATTATTACATTTCCTATCTGTTCAACATTTTGCTCCCCGGAATTAGTATGACCTAGTTTTTATTGCCATTATTTGCTTGCTCACTTACGATCCTGCATCACCATCACTGATTCATGCCCAAACCCTCTGACACAAATGTAAATTTCAACTCAGTATATTCAGAATCATCAGATAATCCATCAGTTTTATCTGTTCCTGAGCCATTCTGTTCTAATACACACAGAGAGCCTTCCAAGCCCACTCGCGTCTCCCAGCTTTGCTATCCTTTGGTCACTCATTAGCTCTCTCGCACTTGAATTCTCTTTTTCCTTGATCCCATATCTTCTTGTTTCCTTGTTTACATCTGTATTTTGAGAAGTACATTCATAGCATCCTGAGAAAGGATGCATGGAACATATAGTATTTTGATGATCATAGGGCTGAAAATATGTATATTTCAAGAACATCCTTACTTAATAAGTTGGCTGGATATAAAAATCTAGTTTGCAAATTATTTCCCCTTAGAAATTTTAAGAATGTGCCCCATTGTCTTCTAGTTTCCAGTGTTGTCCCAAATTTCTTTGTGAAATGCCATGATTTTGATCTTTATCCATCACTTTTACCAGACACTCAGTGGAACACTCTCAATATCAAAACTCTTGACTGCCAGTTTAGAGCTATTTTGATAAATTCTTTCTTGTAAAGTTACTAACTGACTAACCAGAACTTCTTCTCACAGCACTGGCAGACATGTACTTTTTCAAGCCTCTGCATGTGTCAGTCTGCTTATACACTAAATTAATTTCCTGTGGATGCTGTAACAAATTACCGCAAACTTGGTGGTTCCAAACAACATAGATTTATCTTCTTATTGTTCTGGAGGTCAGAAGTCTGAAATAAGTTTCACTGGGCTAAAGTCAAGGCTTTGGTAAGTCTGTTTTTTTTCTGTGGGCTCTAGAGGATGATCTGCTTCCTTGCCTTTTCCAGCTTCTAGAGGCTGCCTCCATTCTTGCTTTTCTTGGTTCATGGTCCCTTTCTCCATCTTCAAGCCAGCAGTGCAGCATCTTCGAATCTTTCTCTTCTTCCACCTTCATATCACCTTCCATCTTATAAGGACCTTTTTGATTATATCATGCCTCCCCAGATAATCCAGGAGAATCTCTCAATCTCCAGATCTCTAATTTAATCACATCTGCAAAGTCCCTTTTGCCATAAAAAGTAACAATATTCACAAGTTCTGGGGATTAGGACATGGAGATCATTGGGCAAACAATCATCAACCTGCTATACACACCATTGGCTACAACAGATCCCATTCCTGAACTTAGTATCAACTGGTTGTGAAACAGACATTACCTCTATAGTGAGAGGAACTGAAGAATAAAATGGCAAAGGGCATCGATATAACATGGAGTGAAGAAATGGGACCACTTGTGTAATTAATCAATGACATATGTTGAGTATGTCTACATTTATTTAGATCTTTTATGACATATTTAAATAAAGATTTATAATTTTTACCATAAAGTTCTTGCACATGTTTTGTTAGATTTATTCCTAAATACTCAATATATTGATGGTTTTTAAATGGTATTTTACTTTTTTTTTCATTTTTTCTTTATCAATGGCATAAAGAAATGCAATTGATTATTTTATCAAGTTTGTATCCAGTAATTTTGTAAGCATTCTTATTAATCCCAGTGGGTTTTTTTGTTTTGTTTTGTTTTTATTCTTCCCTTGGTTTTTTTGTTTTGTTTTGTTTTGTTTTGTGGTACGCGGGCCTCTCACTGCTGTGGCCTCTCCTGTTGCGGAGCACAGGCTCCAGACGCGCAGGCTCAGCGGCCATCAGCAGCCATGGCTCACGGGCCCAGCCGCTCCCCGGCATGTGGGATCTTCCCAGACCGGGGCACGAACCCATGTCCCCTGCATCGGCAGGCGGACTCTCAACCACTGCGCCACCAGGGAAGCCCTTCCCTTGTTTTGCTGACTAAGATCAAGGGACAGTCTTGAATGAAACAGTGGTAGCAAGAAGCCTTGTTTTGTGCCGTTGTATTTCAAAATTAAGTATGATGTTTTATACAGGGTTTTTGTTAGTATTGTTATCTTTTATCAGTTTATGACCATTTTCTTCTGTTCCTAATTTGTTAAGCAAAAGTATTTCTTTTAAGATTAGATTCATTTAAGATATAGAAACTGATGTTTATATTTCGATAAGTAAATGCATCGAATGGCAATAAGTTCTTACTACAAGCTACCTCAGCTCTTAATATCTTACACATATATCTTGAGGTTTATTTAATTTTGTTTTAAATCACAGTCTTCCAAGAACTTATATGAATCACTCACTAAATGTTCTCTTTAGTTAAAGTGAGGCTCAAAATGGATTAACTGTGTCTACCATTGACAAATAGAAAATAACAACTTCTAATAATATCCTTACTCCATTTACCAACTAAAAAGAACTGCATCATGAAAGAGTCTCAGAATTTTTTGGTTCCCATTTAGAATATTCACAGCAGAGGACTGCCAAGGCTGAAGTTTCCTAATGAAGTTAACACAAAAGACTGTGAATATGTTGTGTTCCAGATTTAGAAAGGAACAGAATCTTATCCAATTCAAGTGAGCTTCCCCTCTTTCAGAGAAGTTGGAAGTCAATAAAGCATTAATGCTTCAGCAAACAATTTTTAACTTCCCTGAATATACAGCTACTCCAAAGTAACTCTTCTTTACTAGAGTTTCAATTTGTTCATTTATTTATCGTTCAGTCATTTAGGAACTATCTTTCAGAAACCTACTGTGTATTACGGACTGTGTATGTTCTGGGGTTTAACGGCGAGCCTGACATTATCTGAACATTAAGCAGTTTACAGTTTAGTTGGTGAAACAAACAAATACAAAAACAACTACAATATAGAACAAGTGCTACTATAGAACTGGATATGGAATGTTATGGGAACACAAAGGAGACTCAATATCTCAGTCTTGGGAAAGAAGAAAAGGTTTTTTAATTTTCCTAGGACACCTAAAGAATAAATAGGAGTCAGCCAGACAAAAAGCAGGAGAAGCCATTTATACAGAGGGAATAGAATGTGCAAAGACCCAGAAGGGAAAGTAGGAATAGTATTTTTAGGGAAATTACTCATATAATCTGAGGCTTAGACAAGTGGAAATAATCCCGGAAAGGCAAAATAATGAAGGACCTTATAAATTGGGTAATTACAGAATGTATTATCCAAACCAATACACTTTTGAAAGTGAAAGAGATGATACTAATAATTATGCCATAAATAAATAAATCGGAAATTGCAACAAATTGGTACTATTCCAGGCAAACCAAGACCTAACAAAGCCATCCTTATAAGTGATGTAAAATTCTCTTCTTTATCCTGAGGCTATTGAAGAATCATTGAAGGGTCTTGAAGTAAGAGGGTAGGGATGTGACATAGTTAGATATTCATTTGACAAAAATTGCTCTTTCTGCAGTAGGGATTACGTGTGGGTTAGGGAAGCAGAGGGGTGCAAAAGAGAAATGGAGAAGGGGAAACATGCATGTGTTGCAATAATTCAGGGAAGTGATGCGGTTGCCTCTGGATGTAATCATGGAGGTGGTAAAAAGTTGATAAATTTTGTAGGGCTTCCCTGGTGGCACAGTGGTTGAGAGTCCGCCTGCCGATGCGGGGGACACGGGTTTGTGCCCCGGTCCGGGAAGATCCCACATGCCGCGGAGTGGCTGGGCCTGTGAGCCATGGCCACTGAGCGTCCGGAGCGTGTGCTCCGCAACGGGAGCTAAAACAGGGCCAAAAATTCACCAGCATAGATGCTGGCTCTCAGGCTGGCCACTGGGACACATCTGTTAAAAGAAAGGTTGGTGGTAGTCTCTTCCATAGAAAACAGACTTGGCAAATGACAGAGAAAGAATGTTACTGAAGCTCTTGACACCTGCATTTGCAACCTCATGGAAAATATAACTCTGTAACCACTTTTGCTCTGCATTTTATTTCTCTTTCATAGACCAGCCACTGCTAGAAGCTTTTTTCGATGGCAGCTGTGAACTATTAAGAAAAAGGTAGTGACAGATATAAGGGTTTTATTTGCCTTCCACAAGATGCAAGGTGTGATGCCTCATAAAGTCATAGTTAATAAGTGTCCTGTTTTGCCTTGAGGGGTTTTCAGTAGCTCATAATAGTATTTATTTCAGAAAGTATATCTTCTGGCACATTAAGGCTCAAGTAAAAGTAATGTGAAAAGAGCTTGTTGGCTTTTGAAAAATTAAAGCCCTCAAAGCATGGAAAGCAATAAAAGATTATTATGTGCCTTTGTCAGATATGAGATATGTTATGATGAATCCCTTATGACAAGTACCTCATAGCTTTGGTTGTAAACACTTATATCGCCTGCTATTTGCCATCTCCAGTTGGATCCCTGACACTATGAGGTGCATCCTCTACCTAATAGTTACAGTGGGAGGAAAAAGATGAAATTCATGAATTACATAATGTTTCTCTGGTACAGCATTTTTTAAAATCTTAAATTTTGATTAAAAGTACAAAAAGAATAACATAAAATGCTAAAATATGATATTTAACACTATCTGAGAATATCAAATGTCTCTTTACTCAAGATCTCTAAAGATGCCATGAAGAATATTTTTTATTAAATCCCCCAAAAGAAACTTTCATTGAGAACTGCAACATAGCAATAATTTATGGATTCTCTTAGTTTTTTTCCATTAATATCAATATCAATATGATCACATATAACCATATGATAGATGACCAGGACACATTTGTAAAATAAATGCATATGGAAAGAAGATACTACTTGTTAACCAGTATTAGAACATAATCTTTCAGACCATTTTCAAGAAGTGGTTATGGATTTGAATTATCACTTCCAAAAATTCTGTGAACTGGTAGATAAAGAAGAGAGACGTGAACCTTATCCTTGAAAACTTTATTTTCTAACTTGGTTCTAGTGGCCATGGTACGGGAGAACAGCTAAGAACAATGGAAAGATCTAGTTGGCACAGTGTCAGATTTTGGGAAATAGACACCTTTGGTTGAAACATCAGTAAAGGAGTTCACTACTAACATCAACAACAGTATCATCACCGTGATAGATAACATTTATTGAGTATTTTACAATGTGCTGGGAACATACTAAATGCTATCTGTATTGTGTATATTAATGCATTTACTCATCACAACATTTCTCTGAGGCAGGTACTATTAGCAGCCCGTTTTACAGATGAGAAAATTGAGGGACAGAGAAGTTAAGTGTTTGACCAATGTCACAGGGCTATGAGAAGATGCAGTCAGTCTTTGAATTTAGCTGTTGGCTCCTGAGTTCATGCTCTTAACCACGTTGCTCTATTGCTTCAAGAAGGCACGCCACTGCCTCTAAAGAAAAATATAGAGTTCTAATTCAGGAGGTGATATGATAGTGAAAATTTGGAATGCCATCAGGGATTGGGGTACAGGAAATAAATTGCAATTTCAGACTTGGCACCTGCTATCATGCTTCACCTGCACATGAGGTGGCTTTTCCCCCATTGCATAATAGTAACAATATTTAATCTATGACAAGAATTAGCTCCGGTAACCCTTGAAACAACCCTAAGTAGTAGGTACATGATTTATAGATGAAAACTAGTTCTGAGAAAGGTTAAATAACTTGTTCATAGTCGATAGTCAGGAGCCACTTTGAATTTAGGTCATCTCACTCCATATCTGCGCTTGTAATCTCTATCCTCATGGGTCTCCCTCCTGGAGGCAGAATAGAATCCTCAGCAGAGCCTTTCAGAAATACTATTGGCTGAGTCCCACCTGTAAATATTCTAATTAGTTGATGTTGGGTGGGGCAAGGAAATAGGTAGTTTATGAAAGCTCGGCATGGGAATTTGATGTGCATCCGAAGCCAAGATCACTACACTATTTGATACCGTTCCTCATCTTAAGGTTATCTTTGGTCTCAACCTCCTAAAATGCAACAATCTACATTATTCTTTCCAGGGTGGGTTAAGGTATGAACAGAACACTTAAGTGGTTGAAAATCTCCAGTGCTTTCTTATATGGGTTTTATCATATAAGACATGAACATTAGATGTGAAATGGCATTCTTTACCCAGCCACGTATGACAAGGTAGTTCTGAGTAGGATGTATTAATTTTAACTTCAATTTTTTTCTGATCTTCCTGACAGGTAATCTTTCCATAATATATGATCTATTTAAATTGCCTTCTTAACTGTATTTTTATCTAGTACACCTGGCCCACACATTTTTAGTTAGTGCAGCTCTGATTCACAAGAGGATAACATAGGGGTCACCTGAGTCATGCTGTATGACATTTGGCTAAAGAAAGTGTCACATCAAACTACAGCTAGCAGTAGAGACTTGTTAACTCATATAAAAGCCTATCTTTCTGTGATTTGTATTTATTTCTTTTTAAAAGTGAAAGGAAAAGAAAGAAAACATTGAGCTAATGGGCAAATCTGAAAATAAGTTATTTTAAGGATGAAGAAATACAATGCCTAAATTATAATACCTGACATATGGATTATCATGTGTTAAGTATTTGATGAAGTAGAAATGCGTATCTGGATAGCTTATTTGACCAAAGAAAAATAATTGGAAGAAACAAGCACAAATCCAACATCACTGTTTCAACATCTCTGTTTCAGCAAATGACCTGTCTATAGGCTTTGCACTGGAAGGGTTGATAATAATTACAGAGGCAGTCAAAAAAAGTGGGTACTGTGTTCTGGAGACAAATGGTGCTAAATGGCTAAGTGCTTTGACTTATCTTTGAAACGTTGGCTGAAGATTCAGGAAGTAAAAAAGAAACCATGGGGCTTCCCTGGTGGTGCAGTGGTTGAGAGTCTGCCTGCCGATGCAGGGGACACGGGTTCGGGTCCCGGTGCGGGAAGATCCCACATGCCACGGAGCGGCTAGGCCCGTGAGCCATGGCCACTGAGCCTGTGCGTCCAGAGCCTGTGCTCCGCAACAGGAGAGGCCACAACAGTGAGAGGCCCGCGTACCGCAAAAAAAAAAGAAAGCATGGATATAAAATATGCTGTGGTAATGGGAGTCAGTGAAGCAAGGTAATCTGAAACCACAATTTTAAATTAATTAATCTTCCTGTCACAAAATGTCCCATCATAAAACAAATGTAAATATAATGTGCAGAATTTCACTTATATTTCTCTTTTTATTACATCTATCAGAAGATAGATAAGGTCTACCTGACAAAAATGTTTCTCCCCAGGAAAGGGTTACACTTTCTGGAAAATTCAATTGCTAGTAAATAAATAGACAGTAAAATACAGACTTTTCTATCATCAGGAATATTCAGAGCTATCTTTTAATGACTTTGAAGTCATAGAGGTCATCCTTCATCCTAAACTGTATAGCAGAATTTTAATTGACTACTAGATTTTTCTGGATTAATGCCATAATTTTCTCTCTTACTCAGATTCTCTAGAAAATAGACTATTAGTCATAGATAGAGGATATGAATTTCAACTTCATTTTTACCACCAACATAAATTTTTAAAAGTTTATTATCATTTATAGAACTTTGATCTGTAGTCAGACATGATTTCTTCATTGAGTAAAAAGTTTCATTTCTGAATATATATTATTTTCACTAGGTCTCTTTTAATGTCATATGTACCTGGTACAAATAGTTTTAATAAAAAGCACCATGTTTGTAGTATAAAGAACACTAGACTTGGATCCACTAGATACAAACCCAAAAATCCTGGGTTATCCTGGATTTGAATCTTTGCTTTATATACTGTGAGCCAGGGACAAGCTACCATCTCTTCATCTATCTTCATTTAAGTCTCCTCCTGACTGAATTGCAGGGTTGGTATGAGGATGGTGATACGTGTGAAACTGCTTTGAAAATCATTAATTACTTTATAAATGTAGAGAACTGTAATCAAGACCTTCCTAAATCATGGAATCTGCATCTCTCATTATTTGACAGCAAGACAGAGGGAAGTGCTTCCAGCCACATACCATGTATATCTCAGAAAGGAATTGTGGATAAAACCCTGATTAGAAGACACTGGCTTCATCTAGTGACCTTAGACAATCATTTAAAAACTTCCCTGCTTCTGTTGTCCCATTTGTGATATGAGTATAGTAACAGGTAACTGTATATATTCCTTGATTTAGAAGGAATAAGAGCCACACACATTTAGTTCTGTGCTACCAAGGAGGCACGGCCCATTAAGTTATCAAATGACAAGCGCAGGGTGGAACCTTCAAGATGGCAGAGGAATAAGACGTGGAGATCACCTTCCTCCTCACAAATACATCAGAAATATATCTACATGTGGGACAACTCTTACAGAACACTTACTGAATGCTGGCAGAAGACCTCACACTTCCTAAAAGGGTCTTGGTGCTCCGGCCGGGTGTCAGGCCTGAGCCTCTGAGGTGGGAGAGCCAAGTTCAGGACATTGGTCCACCAGAGACCTTCCAGCTCCATGTAATATCAAAGAGCAAAAGCTCTCCCAGAGATCTCCATCTCAATGCTAAGACCCAGCTCCACTCAACAACCATCAAGCTACGGTGCTGGACACCCTATGCCAAACAACTAGCAAGACAGGAACACAACCCCACCCATTAGCAGAGAGGCTGCCTAGAATCATAATAAGGCCACAGACACCCAAAAACACACCACTGGACGCAGTCCTGCCCACCAGAAAGACAAGATCCAGCCTCATCCACCAGAACACAGGCACTAGTCCCCTCCACCAGGAAGCCTGCACAACCATCTGAAACAACTTTAGCCACTGGGGACAGACACCAAAAACAGCGGGAACTATGAACCTGCAGCCTGTGAAAAGGAGACCCCAAACACAGTAAGATAAGCAAAATGAGAAGACAGAAAAACACACAGCAGATGAAGGAGCAAGGTAAAAACCCACCACACCAAACAAATGAAAAGGAAATGGCAGTCTACCTGAAAAAGAATTCAGAGTAATGATAGTAAACATGATCCAAAATCTTGGAAATAGAAAGGAGAAAATAAAAGAAACGTTTAAGAAGGACCTAGAAGAACTAAAGAGCAAAACAACAATGATGAACAACACAATAAATGAATTTTAAAATTCTCTAGAAGGAATCAATAGCAGAATAACTGAGGCAGAAGCACAGATAGGTGACCTGGAAGACAAAATAGTAGAAATAACTACCACAGAGCAGAATAAAGAGAAAAGAAAGAAAAGAATTGAGGACAGTCTCAGAGACCTCTGGGACAACATTAAATGCACCAACATTCGAATTATAGGGGTCTCAAGAGAAGAAGAGAAAAAGAAAGGGACTGAGAAAATATTTGAGGAGATTATACTTGAAAACTTCCCTAATACGGAAAAGGAAATAGTCAATCAAGTCCAGAAAGCACAGAGAGTCCCATACAGCATAAATCCAAGGAGAAACATGCCAAGAAGCATATTAATCAAACTATCAAAAATTAAATACAAAGAAAAAATATTAGAAGCAGCTAGGGAAAAGCAACAAATAACATACAAAGGATTCCTTATAAGGTTAATAGCTGATCTTTCAGCAGAAACTCTGCAAGCCAGAAGGGAGTGGCTGGACATATTTAAAGTGATGAAAGGGAGAAACCTACAACCAAGATTACTCTACCCAGCAAGGATCTCATTCAGATTTGATGGAGAAATTAAAACCTTTCCAGGCAAGCAAAAGCTAAGAGAATTCAGCACCACCAAATCAGCTTTACAACAAATGCTATAGGAACTTCTCTATGCAGGAAACAATAGATAAGGAAAAGACCAACAAAAACAAACGCAAAACAATTAAGAAAATGGCAATAGGAACATTCATAGCGATAAGTACCTTAAATGTAAATGGATTAAATGCTCCAATCAGAAGACATATCCTGGCTGAATGGATACAATAACAAGACCCATATGTATTCTGTGTACAAGAGACCCACTTCATACCTAGGGACACATACAGACTGAAAGTGAGGGAATGGAAAAAGATATTCCATGCAAATGGAAATCAAAAGATAGCTGGAGTAGCAATTCTCATATCAGACAAAACAGACTTTAAAATAAAGACTATTACAAGAGACAAGGAAGGACACTACATAATGATCAAGGGATCAATCCAAGAAGATATAACAATTGTAAATATTTATGCACCCAACACAGGAGTACCTCAACACATAAGGCAAATGCTAACAGCCATAAAAGGGGAAATTGACAATAACACAATCATAGTAGGGGACTTTAACATCCCACTTTCACCAATGGAAAGATCATCCAAAATGAAAATAAATAAGGAAACACAAGCTTTAAATGATACATTAAACAAGATGGACTTAATTGATATTTATAGGACATTCCATCAAAAAAAAACAGTATACATTTTCTTCTCAAGTGTTTATGGAACATTCTCCAGGATAGATCATATCTTGGGTCACAAATCAAGCCCTGGTAAATTTAAGAAAATTGAAATCATATCAAGTATCTTTTCCAGCCACAATGCTGTGAGACTAGATATCAATTACAGGAAAAGATCTGTAAAAAATGCAAACACATGGAGGCTAAACAATACACTACTAAATGACCAAGAAATCACTGAAGAAATCAAAGAGGAAATCAAAAAATACCTAGAAACAAATGACAATGAAAACACGATGACCCCAAACCTATGGGATGCAGCAAAAGCAGTTCTAAGAGGGAAGTTTATAGCAATACAATCCCACCTCAAGAAACAAGAAACATCTCAAATAAACAACCTAACCTTACACCTAAAGCAATTAGAGAAAGCAGAACAAAAAACCCCCAAAGTTAACAGAAGGAAAGAAATTATAAAGATCAGATCAGAAATAAATGAAAAAGACATTAAGGAAACAATAGCAAAGATCAATAAAACCAAAAGCTGGTTCTTTGAGAAGATAAACAAAATTGATAAACCACTAGCCAGACTCATCAGGAAAAAAAGGGAGAAGTTTCAAATCAAAGAATTAGAAATGAAAAAGGAGAAGTAAAAACTGACACTGTAGAAATAAAAAGGATCATGAGAGATTACTATAAGCAACTCTATGCCAATAAAATGGACAACCTGGAAGAAATGGACAAATTCTTAGAAAAGCACAACCTTCTAAGACTGAACCAGAAGAAAATAGACAATATAAACTGACCAAGCACAAGCACTGAAATTGAAACTGTGATTTAAAATCTTCCAACAAACAAAAGCCCAGGACCAGATGGCTTCACAGGTGTATTCTATCAAATATTTAGAAAAGAGCTAACACACATCCTTCTCAAACTCTTCCAAAATATAGCAGAGGGAGGAACACTCCCAAACTCATTCTACAAGGCCACCATCACCCTGATACCAAAACCAGACAAAGATGTCACAAAAAGAAAACTACAGGCCAATATCACTGATGAACATAGATGCAAAAATCCTCAACAACATACTAGCAAACAGAATCCAGCAGCACATTAAAAGGATCATACACCACGACGAAGTAGGGTTTATCCCAGGAATGCAAGGATTCTTCAATATACGCAAATCAATCAATGTGATACACCATATTAACAGAATGAAGAATAAAAACCATATGATCATCTCATTAGATGCAGAAAAAGCTTTCAACAAAATTCAACACCAATTTATGATAAAAACCCTCCAGAAAGTAGGCCTAGAGGGAACTTACTGCAACTTAATAAAGCCCATATATGACAAACCCACAGCCAACATCTTTCTCAGTGGTGAAAAATTGAAACCATTTCCACTAAGATCAGGAACAAGACAAGGTTGCCTACTCTCACCACTATTATTCAACATAGTTTTGGAAGATTTAGCCACAGCAGTCAGAGAAGAACAAGAAATAAATGGAATCCAAATCGGAAAAGAAGAAGTAAAACTGTCACTGTTGGAGATGACATGATACTATACAAAGAGAATCCTAAAGATGCCACCAGAAAACTACTAGAGCTAATCAGTGAATTTGGTAAAGTAGCAGGATACAAAATTAATGCACAGAAATCTCTTGCATTCCTATACACTCGTGATGAAAAATCTGAAAGAGAAATTAAGAGAACACTCCCATTTACCATTGAAACAAAAAGAATAAAATACCTAGGAATAAACCTACCCAAGGAGACAAAAGACTTGTATGCAGAAAACTAGAAGATACTGATGAAAGAAATTAAAGATGATACAAACAGATGGAGAGATATACCATGTTCTTGGACTGGAAGGATCAACATTGTGATAATGACTATACTACCCAAAATAATCTACAGATTCAGTGCAATCCCTATGAAACTAAGAATGGCATTTTTCACAGAACTAGAACAAAAATTTTCAAAATTTTTATAGAAACACAAAAGGCCCCAAATAGCCAAACCAATCTTGGGAAAGAAAAATGGAGCTGGAGAAATCAGGCTCCCTGACTTCAGACTATACTACAAAGCTACAGTAATCAAGACAGTATGGTACTGGCAGAAAAAGAGAAAGATAGATCAACGGAACAGGATAGAAAGCCCAAAGATAAACCCATGCATATATGGTCACCTAATTTTTGATAAAGGAGGCAAGACTATACAATGGAGAAAAGACAGCCTCTTCATTAAGTGGTGCTGGGAAAACTGGACAGTTACATGTAAAAGAATGAAATTAGGACACTCCCTAACACCATACACAAAAATAAAGTCAAAATGGATTAAAAACCTAAATGTAAGGCCAGACATTATAAAACTCTTAGAGGAAAACATAGGCAGAACACTGTATGACATAAATCACAGCAAGATCCTTTTTGACCTACCTCCTAGAGAAATGAAAATAAAAACAAAACAAACAAACACAAATGGGACCTAATGAAACTTAAAAGCTTTTGCACAGCAAAGGAAACAAGATGAAAAGACAACCCTTAGAATGGGAGAAAATATTTGCAAACGAAGCAACTGACAAAGGATTAATTTCTAAATTTTGCAAGCATCTCATGCAGCTCAATATCAAAAAAACAACCCATTCCAAAAATGGGCAGGTGACCTAAATAGACATTTTCCCAAAGAATGTGTACAGATTGCCAACAAACACATGAAAGGATGCTCAACATCACTAATCATTAGAGAAATGCAAATCAAAACTACAGTGAAGTATCACCTCACACCAGTCAGAATGGCTACCATCAAAAAATCTACAAACAATAAATGCTGGAGAGGGTGTGGAGAAAAGGGAACCCTCTTGCACTGTTGGTGGGAATGTAAGTTGATACAGCCACTATGGAGAACAGTATGGAGGTTCCTTAAAGACCTAAAAATAGAACTACCATATGACCGAGCAATCCCACTACTCGTTATGTAACCTGAGAACACCAGAATTCAAAGCGAGTCATGTACCACAATGTTCATTGCAACTCTATTTACAATAGCCAGAACATGGACGCAACCTAAGTGTCCATTGACAGATGAATGGATAAAGAAGATGGGGCACATATATTTGTGCGTTTCTTGCAAAACTTTGTCAGCTGTCTCCCCTTTGAATCTCTATGGCTCTTGATTCATTGCCTTCTTAGGTAACTTGACACATTCTTTCTTGTATACACTTGTTTACTTATTTCCCTATTGTTTGGGCCCTCTAATAAGAGACATTAGCTGTATAACCTTGGACAACTTATTTAACCCCACTAACTTTTTTTTGGCTCATTAAATGAGGATTACAATAGTAAACCTCTCATAAAATCGTTTTGAGGGTAAAATAAATTAACTTAAGTACAGAACTTAGACCAGTATCTAGTACATTGTAAATGTTATGTAAGTTATTATTTTTAATAATAATATCAATACTATTGTACCTATCATATGTATTATAAATATGTATGTGGATGTCTGTGTTTTTTAAGAGAAACTTAACTTATCCTTCATTATATTCCCATTGCCTAATCTAGTTTCTGATGTTTAGTAAGCTCTGAATTAATGTTTTTAAATAAGTAAATGAAAAAATAAAGCCCCATTGCCATTGTTGCAGTTCTCTAGAGATTGAATTTTGCTTAAACTGAGATGAGATTGCTTTAGTATGATGAATTTCTAAGCAATTCAATGTTTTAGTAACGAACATATCTTTTTAAAACTTCAAAATGTCCTCAAACACAGGGTATAATATGTAATTTTTTATTCATTCACTTAGCTCAGCTGTTAATTTTTTATTTATGCACCTAGCTCAACTGTTAATAAATGCAAATCTCAGATAAAGTAACTCAATCCTTATCTTACCGTTTTAACTACATGATCCATAACAATGTAAAGTGGTTCAAATATCTAAACAGAATGCTAATATGTAACGCTAGAAAGCTAGTTGACCTAGTGATTCAATAATTATGTTTGTATGTGCTAACTCATTGCTGGTTTCTATAGATTTTTATCCTAAATAGTTTCATTGGCACTTGCAAACAAAATGAGTAACATTAAATCCACTATCTATTTGCATATGAACTTCTTTTTAATTTTTAATGGACTTATTTTTTAGAGCAGTTTTAGGTTTACAACAAAACTGAGAGCAAGGTACAGAAATATTCCATATATCCCTGCTTCTACACGTACATACTCTCCCCCATTATCAACATCACTCACCAGAATGGTAGCTTTGTTTTTACCAAGAGTGAACCTAATTTGATACATCATAATCAACCAGAATCCATAGTGTACCTTAGGTTTCCTACAGTCTTGGGGTTGTACATTCCATGGGTTTGGACAAAAGTATAATAACTATATCCAAGATGAGAATATAATACCAAGTATTTCCATTGCCCTAAAAATCTCTGTGTTCTGATTATTCATCTCTCTCCCCACCCCACCCTTGGCAACCACTGATCTTTTTATTGTCTCCATAGTTTTGCTTTTTCCAGAATGTCATATAGTTGGAATCATACAGAATGTAACCCTTTCAGATTGACTTCTTTCAGTAATATGCATATAAGGTTCCTCCATGTCTTTTCATGGCTTAATAGCTTATGTCTTTTTAGCACTGAATAATATTCTATTTTCTGGATGTACCACATTTTATTTACTCATGCACCTACTGAAGGACATCTTGGTTGCTTCCAAGTTTTGGCAATAATGAATAAACATCATGTGCAGGTTTTTGTGTGGACATAAGTTTTCAACTTCCTTGGGCAAATACCAATGAGTGACATTGCTGGATTGTATGGTAAGAGTATGTTTAGCTTTGTAAGGAGCTGCCAAACTGTCTTCCAAAGTGGCTGTACCATTTTGCATTCCCATCAGCAAAGATAGAGTTCTTGTTTCTCCACATAATTGTCAGCATTCGGTGTTGCTAGTGTTCCAGATTTTGGCCATTCTAATAGGTGTGTAGTATTATCTCGTTGTTGTTTTAATTTGCATTTCCTGGATAACATATGGAAAAGATGTGAATCATTTTCTCATGTGCCTGTTTTCCACCTGCGTATCTTCTTTGGTGAGGTGTCTGCTAAAATCTTTGGCCCATTTTTTAATTGGTTTATTTTCTTATTGAATTTGAAGCGTTATTTGTATATTTTGGATAACAGACCTTTATCAGATGTATCTTTTGCAAATATTTTCTCCCAGTCTGTGGCTTGTCTTCTGTTTCTCTTGATTTTGTCTTTTGCAAAGCAGAAGTTTTTAATGAAGTTCAGGTTATCAACTGTTTTTTTCATGGATCATGCCTTTGGTGTTATATCAAAAAGGTATCACCATGCCCAAAATCATCTAAGTTTTTCCTGTTATCTTCTATGAGTTTTATAATTTTGCATTTTACTTTCAGGTCTATGATCCATTTGGGGTTAACTTTTGTGAAGGGTATAAAGTCTGTGTCTAGACTCATGCTCTGCATGTGGATGCCCATTTGTTCCAGTACCGTTGGTTGAAGAGACTCTGTTTGCTCCATTGTATTGCCTTTGTTGCTTTGTCAAAGATGAATTCACCATATGTATAGGGAAATTTATTTTTAATTTAAGGAGCTATTTTAAACTTTATATATTCTACTGTGAAGCCATTCTTCAGGCAAGTGTCATGGCCTGCTATTTGGAAATGAAAACTGTCTACATTTAGAACCAGAACAATCTTTCTTAAAAGATATGTAAAGCTGAAGATAAACTGCATTAGACAAATTTATCTAAACTTCATGTAAGGTTACACACTCATAGAGTTACTTCTAGTGAAAATGGATATTAGACACACCCTGATTTCCATTAGACTAGCCCTGATTTCCTTTAGACTATGAATTTGAAGATTAGGAATTATTTTCACAAGTGAGTGAAATCTGCCAAGTAAATCACTGGAAGCTTGAAAATGCTAAGCTACTACCTCACAAGACAGTTTGCAATTCTCAGTGGCAGAATGAAGTGGGATGAGGCTCTTTTTACAGTAATTATACAATATAAACAGCAGCACCCTTAGTGTTTTGGTTGGGGACCCCACAAAATAAAATTTATTTCAAGTTAAAAGCTTTCAGATTTCTGGGCTAAAGAAAATGACGTTTTTCTCCCAAAGTGAACTTACTGGTTTTATTGATTCTCTTCTAGTCTGATTTTACATGCTGGCGTAGGGGAAATACGTTTCTTTAATATATAACAGTGTTGTTTTTCCTACCACAAAAGTTTTCCATTTTATTTTACCTTAAATGCATAGCAAATTTACTTTCAACAGGTTTGTTCTAATTTTAACTTATCAAATCTATTCTACTACAGCTTTAGGTTGTTTTTGGTACATAAAAATATATTTTTGTCTAATTTTCCTTAAATAGATCTATATTAGGTAAGATCTAAGTGTCCATCCTGCCAATGTACTCATCAAAATTAAGTGGAATGATAAAGGTCTTCTGATAAATGATTCAAATGGAATCTAGTAAATTGAGAGGGGTGAAAATGGCTTTTAATAAACAAAATTATTTATTGAGGGTACATATGTGTCTCCCAGGTTTCTCTGATTATGAGATACTGCTCTGCTACTAAATAATATTGATAGTGTTGCTAGTTCAGTTCCACAATTTAAGTGTAAAATTGTAAAATGGGGATACTTAAGAGTATTATGGTGTGTCGCAGTATATCAAAAATAGTATTAAATCCACATATATAAAATAAGTATTAACACTTTTATCTCTAGTGACTTTTCCGCATAAGAACAGCCTCTTGTGAATTGTAACCTGCCTTTTATTTCCCATCCCACCATGTCTTCATTAATTTATGATTCACCTTTTCTGACTGTTGATCTTTCATGTTTTAAATTCTCTGATCAATAGAATTGACTCTTCTAATTCTGTATTTTAAGCTAGAGATTATTCCAGCCATATAAATTCCTACTGGGGATAGATTTGCAACAGTATAAGCTTTAAGAATCTTTATATTTAATTTGTTCAAAAAACACTTATTTTGTGATAGTAATAATATAAACTAAAAGGGTCTTTTGTCTCATTTGTCAAATAACACTTATTATCAAGCAACTGAAGAGTATAATCTTTGTGGGAAATTGCTGGGTCTCTAAGTGGTGTTTTATGTTTGCTTCTGGCTTAGATTTCAGAAACCACTTGCTTTTCTGTTTTTAGATAAATGCCATGTGCAACAACTGTGATGATGACAATGCTAACCTTTTATTACTCGGATTTTTCCATTTCGTTCTCTTTGACCCTCACTCAAGTTATCAAAGGCTCAGAAAAAAAGGAAAAAAAAGGTGGCTGTTAGTCAACATAAATGTAAACCCAGCTACCTCTTCACTGACTCCTATCTGCCAACTTAGAAATATGCAAATGTATCAATTATTTAGTTTCTATTTAGTTTTGCTCCAAATGAAAGCATGTTTTTTTTTAATGTGACTTAATTGGAGTATTTAAAACACCATAATTATTTATAATTTTAACATAGTGTTATTTTGTGTTTCCTCTACAGAATTTTACCTTTTTTTTATCTTATGATTTTGAAACTAAAACCAATTTCAAGATTTTAGAATTGTCAATAGCAAAGCTTTACACCAGTATCTATTATATGCTATTGTTCTTATTATAGGAATAGAAGATCAGAGTTAAGGTAATTAATGCAGCAGTCAGGTTCAGGGTTCATTAAAGCCAAGTTCTTCAATCAGTTCTTGACTACTCAACTTGTTTGTACTCTGTATCTCATCCGTGGCCAATTTCTCCTTCCCTACTCTTGGTACACCCAGGAAGAAACACCCTTCTGAATTAGCACCTGTCCTCCCTCACATCATTTTATGCTGAAAGAAGGCAAACTAGTTTTAACATTAGTCTAAAACAGTCTTCATTGTAATATGAACATTGTAAAATCAAATAAAAGTCATTTGGGAATTAAACACCGTAGAATCATTTGAGAGACCCCTCTCCTCACCGACCCAGCTCTTAGGGTGTATTACATATCATAGTCTGTGGAAATGCTGCCCCAGGAGAATTTCAATGTACAGCTTACACAACCATACCCAGAAGCCTTGATTAGTCTCCATTAGCTTAATTGGTCTTCTGTTGATCCATCATCACATCCATCTTGTGATTCCTAACACTTGAAAACAGAGATAATTTTTTAAATCATTATAAGCTACAAAGACCACTATTTAGAGGCCTTTATTTTCATTCTTTACATTCCAGCTTGAACACAACTGACCTTTATTCCATATTAGAATTGAACATAAAGTTTGATGCAAACCTAATTTAGTAATATGAAAAAATAGGGTAACACAAAAATTCATCCTGTACTAAAATAATGATCTTAATGAAGATGATACAGATAACAGTTGTTGAGTACTTTCTATGTACCAAGTTCTATAATAAGTATTTGATATGTATTTTCTCATTTAGTTTTCACAATAACCCTGAGAGGGTAAGGTACTTTTATGCTTATTTTTACATCTAGAGAGACCAAGAGAGAAGACTATGCTTAAACTCAACTAAGTAGTAAATACAAGAGTAACATTTGAATCCAGATCTGTGTGACAATACATCTGGACTCAAAATCTTAACCTATATAACCTACATGTATTTTTAGATGGACTGGTTAACAGCAGTATCAATCATCATCATCACCATCATCCGGAGGTATCTCCAACACACCATAATTGGAGTAAAATAAACAAACTGACTCCACTCTTTCTATCGAACTTCACATGTTCTCCCCAAAATTCACCTATTTCTTTAATTGGGCAGCTTTGCTCTTTTGCCTTCTGTATATGGCTTAACCAATCTTGCTTTTGCTTGCACCATTCTCTTTACCAGGAACATCCACATCTTTCTTCTTCCATCAATTCATTTATTGTTTATCCATCTATGAGCTCAACCAGCACACATTAGCTGCTAAGGACTAAATTCAAATTTTAACCTCTCAAAGTCTACCCATCATTCAAATTCTAGCTCAGGTTATTCCACCTAGAACGATTTCATTCCTTTCATCTCCTATGACACCCTTTAGTCAAACCAAACACTTCAGGGACTACAATTGTTTCAAGCATTCTACTTTTATTTTCCTTGCTAAATATCCTGGGAACATATTATATGTTACATATTTTGTGTACCCCCGGAAACTTGCATAGCACTAGGCACATAGAAAACATTTAATAAATTTTGATTGACCAAGGTTAGGAATAGTTCTACATGTTTGAAAACGTTAGATGACGTGTCTAGACTACACACTAGGAATTTGCCAGGGCTGAGTTGTTGCACGTTTTCATAAAGTCAACTCTACCAGAGTCATATGGTAATTCTATTTTTAGTTTTTTAAGGAACATCCATACTGTTCTCCATAGTGGTTGTACCAATTTACATTCCCACCAACAGTGCAGGAAGGTTCCCATTTCTCCACACCCTCTCCAGCATTTATTGTTTGTAGATATTTTGATGGTGGCCATTCTGACCGGTGTGAGGTGATACTTCATTGTAGTTTGATTTGAATTTCTCTAATAATTTGTGATGTTGGGCATCTTTTCATGGGCTTTTTGGCCATCTGTATGTCTTCTTTGGAGAAGTATCTATTTAGATCTTCTGCCCATTTTTGATTGGGTTATTTGTTTTTTTGATATTGAATTGCATGAGCTGTTTTTGTATTTTGGAGATTAATCCCTTGTTGGTTGATTCGTTTGCAAATATTTTCTCCCATTCTGAGGGTTGTCTCTACATTTTGTTTATGGTTTCCTTTGCTGTGCAAAAGCTTTTAAATTTAATTAGATCCCATTTGTGTATTTTTGTTTTTATTTCTATTACTCTAGGAGGTGGATCAAAAAAGATATTGCTGCGAATTATGTCAAAGGGTGTCCTGCCTATGTTTCCTCTAAGAGTTTTATAGTGTCCGGCCTTACATTTAGGTCTTTAATCCATTTTGAGTTTATTTTTGTGTATGGTGTTAGGGAGTGTTCTAATTTCATTCTTTTACTTGGAGCTGTCCAGTTTTCCCAGCACCACTTATTGAACAGACTGTCTTTTCTCCATTGTATATTCTTGCCTCCTTTGTCATAGATGAGGTGACCATATGTGCGTGGGTTTATCTTTGGGCTTTCTATCCTGTTCCATTGATCTAGATTTCTGTTTTTGTGCCAGTACCATACTGTTTTGATTACTGTAGCTTTGTAGTATAGTCTGAAGTCAGGGAGCCTGATTCCTTCAGCTCTGTTTTTCTTTCTCAAGATTGCTTTGGCTATTCAGGGTCTTTTGTGCTTCCATGGAAATTGTAAAATGTTTTGTTCTAATTCTGTGAAAAATGCCATTGGTAATTTGATAGGGATTGCATTAAATCTGTAGATTGCTTTGGGTACTATAGTCATTTTCACAATATTGATTCTTCCAATCCAAGAACATGGTATATCTCTCCATTTTTTTGTGTCATCTTTGATTTCTTTCATCAGTATCTTATAGTTTTCTGAGTACAGGTCTTTTGCCTCCTTAGGTAGGTTTTTTACTAGGTATTTTATTCTTTTTGATGTGATGGTAAATGGGATTGTTTCCTTGATTTCTCTTTCTGATCTTTCATTCTTAGTGTATAGGAATGCAAGACATTTCTGTGTATTAATTTCATATCCTGCAGTTTTACCAAATGCATTGATGAGCTCTAGTAGTTTTCTGGTAGCATCTTTAGGATTCTCTATGTATAGCATCGTGTCATCTGCAAACAGTGACAATTTCACTTCTTCTTTTCCAATTTGCATTCCTTTTATTTCTTCTTCTTCTCTGATTGTCATGGCCAGGAGTTCCAAAACTGTGTTGAAAAGTAGTGGCGAGAGTGGACATCCTTGTCTTACTCCTGATCTTAGAGGAAATGCTTTCAGTTTTTCACCATTGAGAATGATGTTTGCTGTGGGTTTGTCATATATGGCCTTTATTATGTTGAGGTATGTTCACTCTATGCCCACTATCTCGAGAGTTTTTATCATAAATTGGTGTTGAATTTTGTCAAAAGCTTTTTCTGTATCCATTGAGATGATCATATGGTTTTTCTTCTTCAATTTGTTAATATGGTGTATCACACTGATTGATTTGTGTATATTGAAGAATCCTTGCATCCCTGCGGTAACTCCCACTTGATCATGGTGTATGATCCTTTTAATGTGTTGTGGATTCTGTTTGCTAGTATTTTGTTGAGCATTTTTGTGTCTATGTTCATCAGTGATCTTGGTCTGTAATTTTCCTTTTTTGTGACACCTCTGTCTGGTTTTGGTTTCAGGGTGATGGCAGCCTCATAGAGTGAGCTTGGGAGTGTTCCTTCCTGTGCAATTTTTTTTGAGTCTGAGAAGGATAGGTGTTAGCTCTTCTGTAAATGTTTGACAGAATTTGCCTGTGAAGCCATCTAGCCCTGGGCTTTTGTTTGTTGAAAGATTTTTAATCACAGTTTCAATTTCAGTGCTTGTGATTGGTCTGTTCATATTTTCTATTTCTTCCTGGTTCAGTCTTGGAAGATTGTACCTTTCTAAGAATTTGTCCATTTCTTCCAGGTTGTCCATTTTATTGGCATATAGTTGCTTGTAGTAATCTCTCATGATCCTTTGTATTTCTGTGGTGTCAGTTGTAACTTCTCCTTTTTCATTTCAATTTTATTGATTTGAGTCTTCTCCCTCTTTTTCTTGATGAGTCTAGCTCAAGGTTTATCAATTTTGTTTATCTTCTCAAAGAACCAGCTTTTAGTTTTATGGGTCTTTGCTTTTGTTTTCTTCATTTCTATTTCTTTTAGTTATGCTCTGATCTTTATGATTTCTTTCCTTCTACTAACTGGGTTTTGTTTGTTCTTCTTTCTCCAGGTGCTTTAGGTATAAGTTTAGGTTGTTTATTGAGATTTTTCTTGTTTCTTGAGGTAAGATTGTATTGCTATAAACTTCCCTTTTACATCCCATAGGTTTTGCCTTTGTTACATCCCATAGGTTTTAGGTCATCGTGTTTTCATTGTCATTTGTTTCTAGGTATTTTTTATTTCCTCTTTGATTTCTTCAGTAATCCATTGGTTATTTAGTAACATATTGTTTAGCCTCCATGAGTTTGTGTTTTTTATAGTTTTTTTCCTGTAATTGATTTATTTTAATTTTTATGTATTTTCTTTATTTATCTTTTGGCTGCATTGGGTCTTAGTTGTGGCACACAGGATCTTCGTTGAGGCATGTGGGATCTTTTGTTGCAGCGCGCAATCTTTTTGTAGCGGCCCTCAGGCTTCTCTCTAGTTGTGGCGCACATGGGCTTTTCTCTAGTTGTGGCACGCAGGCTCCAGGGCACATGGGTTCTGTAGTGGCAGCATGTGGGCTCTCTCATTGAGGTTCGCGAGCTCAGTAGTTGTTGCGGGTGGGCTTAGTTGCCCTGTGGCATGTGAGATCTTAGCTCCCCGACCAGGGGTCGAACCTGTGTTCCCGCACTGAAAGGTGGATCCTCTACCACTGGACCACCAGGGAAGTCCCTCCTGTAATTGATTTCTAATCTCATAACGTTGTGGTCAGAAAAGATGTTTTATGCTACATTTGAAAACTAACGTGCTTGGAGAACTATATAAATTATTACAGTTTTATTGTGGCACATGCTTTTAGCATTATATCAGTGTATGAACAAGAAAATAAACTAGACATCCACAGATTCCTTTCAGATTTTGGACTCCGTAATTTTAAATGAAGATAACTGGTTTTTTACTTTTACAACTACAACCTTAACAAAGGAATGGATTTTAATCATTCACATTTTAGTGAACGATGGCTGAATTTAAACCAAGCACATGGCCCAGTAAAGGTGTTAGTACCTCACAAATGCAACCACAACTGTGATGGATTACAAACAAACATTATCAAAATAGGACTAGAGTGTAGTTAAAAGGGTCAGGGGCCCAAGCTGGAAGTTCACAACTCTAGTTAGAGCTGATGGGCAGAGACTAAGACCAGAAGCTGTCAGCACCAGGACTGGAGCCCTGTGTGTCACCACTCAGGGAGATTGGCTTGAGGGTGGCCTCAGGTTGAGAGAAGAGCTGGGTGAACACACCAAGTGAGTCGAGGTCAGAACAAGAGATGTGCTAGCTACAGAAGCCAACCCTCCAGAATCTTTTTAAAGCTAAATTTTTTCAGATTTGTTTTCCTAAGTTTGAGGAAATAGGTTTCAATACTCCTGCTGTTTTTTTCTCCCTTTTTACTAACTTTCAGATGAAACCATCACCTGTCCCCTTGGCACCTGTTCTTTTCACTGCACCAGATTGTTTTGTTGGTTACAATTAAAAACTTGAATTTCTCATTGTGTAGAATGAGACTTCTAACCTTTGTCCACCTGGTCAAATTATCTTTTCATCACTTAATTTTTTATATTAAGATTCTGTCTTAAAAAATAGAGCATATATCCTCAGGTTATTCTAACAAAATTTTGGTCCATGCTAAGGAAAATGTCCACTTTTTCCACCAGAGTTTAACTGCTCCACAACTATTTGATTCTTCCTCATTCCTCTTTCAATCACAGACAGAGTCCCTATTTAGTTTTTACATTCAGGATTCCATTTCCCATAATATAAAAAGAAACTTTCATGAGGAATTATATAAGTCTGCTTCTAGGCCATATTCCTGGATGGCCTAAGGAAAAACAAATTCTCTTAAAAGATGTCATGAAAACTAAGATATGCCTTTACAATATGACCTGGAAAATTTTTTTGAGACTTGTATGTTTGCTGTCATGCACAGCTTTTGTATAACTTTGTTCATTCTTAACATTTAGTAGGAAAAATCTTTATTATTTCAATTGGAATATTAATGCAGATTCTGAAGCCTAGTGCGTTCATTTTGGGTAATGAATAAAATATTACAAGGTCAATTTGTTACTCTTCAGAGACATATATATATGTCTCTGAACAGACTGTCATGTGCTTTAAAGCTGGTAAAATCATTTATAATCAACACTGTGGAAAGTTGGACAAAAGTTGGGCTAATTACAATATCTTCAGAAGCTCATAAAAATATTTAGAAACCAACTGCCATGTGAAGATTGTTTTTATTCACTCCCTTAAAATCAGAATATTATGATTAATTGTACTGTACTAGATGCCAAAGCCATGTGGAACTTTATATACCCCAGTCAGCAAGTTCTTTTATCTTTGATCAGGAATGATTTAAATTTTATCAAACACTGTGTGCTACAAGGACTATCTCCGGCCTAGAATATTACTCTGAGCATGTTCAGCTAATAGATTTTATTGTTTAAGCTGGATTTTTTTCCTTTAGAGAAGTGGCAGTCATGGCAAGTGTCAAGATAATTTTTTAATCCAATCTCCTCACCCAAAAAGCAAACGAATAAAACTTTTCCCTGATTATCTGGTTATTTCTTAATTTTACATTTCACCTGTAAGGACTGAGTTTATGGTAATGAAATAAATAAAATATTGTATTCTAATAATTTTTTGATTTCCCCTCCCAATAAGAATGGGATATTTTTGGAGAGTGTGAATTGTGTATCTTTTAAACTTTTAACTATTTAATTACTAATAGAGTATTTAGCACATAGTAGGCCTGCATAAATATTTGATAAATTAATGAATAAAGTCAGACTCTAGCCCCAGCTAAAGAAACTTATTAAAGAATTAAATATTTCTTCCTCTGACTCTTATCATCTCTATTAGCTTGTAAATTATAGAGATGTTTTTAATAATAAAATCATACTGCCACACTTCGATCAGAAAGTTTATATTCCAGTTCTTTTTGTGTCACAGCAGAACGTCCAAAGGCACACAATTCAGAAGAATTAAGTTAAATAATTATTGGCTCATTATTGATGATTCCCACATCAAATCAGTGTGGTCACCGTGCTTGCCTAAGTGTGAATGAAGAAAGGAATATCTAACATATGCAGATTACATTTATTGAGCACTTACTATGTGGTAGATGTAATAATGTGTTTTGCTTACATTTTCTAATTTAACCTTCCCAGCAAATTGATAGTATAGATATTACTATCCATATTTTGCAGGATAGAATATTGAAATTTAGAGTAAAGTGCCCAGTGTCACACAGCTAATAAATAATAGAACTATGATTTGTTCTTAGACTGACTTCAAAATCCATTCTCTGTCCACTGTACCACACAACAAAGTATTAAAGTGATTAGATGTCAGAGTGTCACCATACTTTTAAGCCATCATTGATTTCACCAGTTATTAATATATCATTAGATATAACACATTTTTCCAAAATAAATATGATTGTTAAGTGTAAGGAGTTCTAGTAAGACACAATTGGTTTTTAGTGTAAATATGTCGAAAGATCCTTTCATTCCTGAGAAAACAATTACTTTCTACATAGGCTGATTATACAAAATATCGGTTTTACATAATATTTATGAAAGTGCCCAAATCAAAGTTGGCTGTTTTTTAAATTTGGAAGCCATTTCCTTCAAGACATTTTTAGGCTTGTGTGTTTGTTTGCACACATGTCATAAAGCTTAAGTTATAACATAAAAATGATTCCATTATGTTTCAACCTCAGTATGTGACACACACACACCCCTACATACTTGCCCACAGACTCTTTATTAAGAGACTGATTTTGAACTCAGAGTGTCTAGGCTTGTGAATAGTATAGCGGAAATTTTCACATAATTCCTGAAATCTTTGTAAAACATTCCTGTTATTCAACTAGTGAAAACGTCCTTGATGTCATTTTAAGAGTATTATGGATTTTTTTTTAATGTATTCTTGATCTACCTTGTGAAATATAGAGGTCAGGCTAACTGAAAACAAAAAATGACCATATCAACAGTGCTTTTAATACCAAAGCATACCAACACCAACTAAATATCAATCAATCTCCCTAGTAAAGTTAAGTGATTTTTTTTACATTAGCATTTAATTGAGTCCACAAAGGGGAAAATATAACTTAAATAGAAAATAATATGAAAAAGAATATATATATTCTGTTTATAGGTTATATATATATTCTTTGATTTCCACTGGAATCTTGAAAATAAAAATTTCTTTAATATTTTTATAGTGAGCCTGATGCAGAAGCTCATTTTCTTTTTTTTAATTGAAGTATAGTTGATTTACAATGTCGTGTTCGTTCCTGGTGTACAGAAAAGTAATTTAAAGGGACATTCCAAACGTAGAGCAAATGGACGAATCATTTCAATTTTATTAAGAACAAAAGCATAAATCATTTGAATAATCACTTGGAGTTCATGGTAACGAAACGTGACCTATGTTAATGCAACCAAGCTCCGTCTCTTTCTCTGCGTGCTTTTGTACAAATAGAGCTCTCACTGGAGTTACTTAGCTTTCTCAGCAAACACCAACACGTTCCACTACTTTAGACCCCATGCCTCCTTCAGAGATTATAAGCAAACACTAGCAATTTCAGAGGAAAAAAAGCAGGCTTCTATGCTTTCTCAGTAATTCTCCCTTCTAAGTGTAGTGGAACTGATTTCAGAAAGACAAACATAAATTCCCTTACTCAGTTTCCTTTTTCTTTTTAAAGATGGAAAATAAATCACTTTAAAATTTCACTGTCTTATACTGTATAATCCTTGATGTAATTAAGAATATCTTTTGAACTGGTAAAAGATACCAGAAATGTTCAAAAGGAAGCAAAGCTCATGGCTTTTAAAAGAAATAGTTGCCTTCCTTTTTATTCAGGAGTTATTTATTGTAAAAATTTCATAATTATTGCTGTGAATCTTAAAAAAGTTCCATTTAAAAAGCTCTTTATTGTAAATGTTATATTGTTCCAGTTACACTTTTAATACTGTGTCGTTGAAAAAATTATAGATGGCCCAAATATAATAGCTGAGATATGTAAGGTATTAGCTGTCAGTTTGGTATGTGTGAAAATGCAGATTTATTAAGATTAATACATATAATTGAAAATTACATTCCTTTTTGTCTTCAGATCCAAGAAGTTAGCAGAAATAATGAGGAAGAAAGTGACTATGAAGAGGATATTACCTCATTTTCTACATGTTCTCCTAGTAAGTGTTCCTATATGTCATGTACATAAACAACATTTGTATTAAGGTGTATGTGACTGATAAAGTAAAACTGAAGAGAGCATAGAAAAGCATGGAGAGCATGGAAACATATTTAATTAACTGAATGACTTTTAGTGTATCAACTGGTAGACATATGACTACATTATCTTGCTAATTTAAGTATTTCTAATAAGTTCAGTGTTTAATAATCAAACCAGCAGTTTTTCCCACCCAAAGAGAATACACAAGTCAGGTTGATATAAATATTCTATTTGACAACTATATTTTTTCAGTTTTTTTTTTTTAAACAAAGTCACATTCTTTTCAGACCTTGGTTTTCTCAGCTAGGAAATGAGAAGTTTGTATTAGGACTCTCTATGCTCCCTGCTGGCTGTAATAGAATGTAATTCTCTATTCTAGAAAACTAATTGAGAGTCTTCCTCCATGTACATAACGCTACCTATCATGCCTGTTTCCACTGGTATACAGCAGCTTGCTCACCATCTTCACCAGCAAGTCTGATAGCCGTCTCCCACCCAACATTTCCAAATCTGAAAACCCTAATTCCCACCACTCCCAAATCTGCTCTACCCGCTGACTTCCCCATCTCAGTAAATGAAGACGCCTTCCTTGTTCAATTCAGTCCAAAAACTTCAGTCACCCTTTTTTACTTTCTGTCCTACCCTGTATCCAATCAGATAATACTGTGGACTGTACCTTCGCAAAACAGCCAGACTTTCCTCACCCTTTCATTGTTACTTATCCTAATCCGTGCCGTCATCTGCTCTCCCCTGGATTATTGCAATAGCACAGTGGCTCTCAATGAAGCACTATTTTCTAACCCCAACAGAAGATATTTGTCAATGAATGGAGATTTTTTTTGTCATTATTTTGAGAATGGAATTTTGCTAGAAATACTGCTAAATATCCTGCAATGCACAGGATGTGCCCATGAAACAGAGGATTATCTTGTCAAAAATGCCAGTAGTATGCCGTTAAGAAACCCTGCAATAGCTTCCTCCCAATTTGCCCCTAATATTCTATGCTTCAAAAAGGAACTAATCACTCTTCTGCTCCAAATTCTCCAATACCTTCCCATGGTACTTGTAATCCTTATCATCACCTGTAAGGCCTTAGATAATCTTGGTGGTCCCATCTCTGACCACTCTCGCGCTTGTTCACAGCCAAAGTGACACCTCACACATCAAGCAGGCTCTTGCCTCAGGTCACTTGCACTTTGAACGGTTCGCAGATGATGCTCCATTAAACGTTATTGACCACCAGTTTTTCAAATGATGGGCTGACCAGCAAAGCAAATAACATTAAACACAATGCCTTAACTAGCATACTTTGGCAAAATTGGTAAACTCTTCAAACACTATTGCAGAACGCAAAATTACGCTAAATATTAATGTAATAAATTGATGCACTGTTTTAAAGTTATACATTTTATTATCTTTGTAATGACTTAATGATTTGTTATAATTTTTAATGATAATGAAAGTGATGATAAAGGCCATCATTGATAATGACCATATATTTATCATGCCACTTAATCCTCTGAAGTACTACCTATGATAAGAAGACATTATTTCAGTTATTGGTACAGCACAACCTCATTTCTACAGACAGTTTGGACCTGGAACTGTCTCATATACGAAACTCTGTGCGACTGGACTCACGCCTCTGACTCTTTCGTTGGAGTGAGGGTGAAGCATAGAACACCCTAAGTCAGCAGATTTCCATTGGTATCACCATTGCTATGAAGCTTGCTAAAACTCACTGACCAAGCACATCTGACTCCAGGGCTGTATTCCAGGTTTGGGCATATTTGACAAGGACCAAGGAGACTCTGTTGCTTGCTTAGGCAGTGTTTATGTAAAATATAAACACCGAATACATAAACATAAGAGTGGCTACAAGTAATTGCCTGTAGCATGAATGTAATTCTAAGCTGATGATCGATTTTCCCAGACTGAAATAGCGAATCCCCTTTGCAAGCATCAGCAATGATTTCTTTTCAGCCACTCCATCATTTACTCCATCAATACTTCTAGAGACTTCTGTGTTTCAGGCTGTGTTTGGGGTTACAGCCAGAAAGCTGAATGAGGTCTGGGCAGAGATCTGTGCAAGAATGAAAGTCCACCTGCTCTACCCAGGCTGGTAATTAAAGAATCTTGGTTTGCAGTTCTAATACTGGCAGCTAGACGTTTCTTCTTTCTCACATGAAAGAAAGAGAGAAATTAAAAATAAAATTCATGTAGAAATACGTAGTACTGTCATGGGCATGATTTTCCCACATGACTAACTTTTCTCTCATTGCTGAAAAATGTCTACAGTGTAACTCTTCAATCAAAAAAAGATTCCTCTTTGTACTCTGCCATTTGTCTTCTTTAGCTATATTTTAGTTTAGCGACACTTTAAAACAACAATTATTTGCTTTTCTATTGCACTCATGGCAGCAAGTCACATTTTCCCTCCAATACAGAGATACCAAAGTTCATTTTAACTTTGTATGATTGCTTTATTTAGAGCAGAATTTCTATAAAGAAAATATAAAGAAAAAAGTTTTAAGATTTAAAGTTATTGCATTATAATATATTTTTTCTATTTTCTCCCTGAGTGGTTAGAGAGCATTTTACTGTGTACAGTATAAACACAAATAATGGAATCATGATTCTTAGAATGGAGGAAATGTGACTGAATCATTTGCTTAAGTTTCAGGACAGAAAAGATTTTTTGGTGAGAGAACTGAGCCTTAAAAATATTTACTTACTATTGGTGATTTGGATGCCTTCCCCATCAAAAAATATTAACACTTTTCTCAAGTAATATTTTCAAAAATTAAGATGTCATCTGGTGATAAATGTTAAAATAATAACTAAATAAAAATCACAGATTCATTTCATTGCATTATTTACAGGCAAGTTAAGATTTTTGTTCCTTGCCTTTACCTTTTCCATCACTTACTTATTACTTATTAGGTTAGTTATATTGTTTTCTAATAAAAATATGGTAATGCAGTCATATATTGAATCTGGTTAAATAATAACTCTAGAGAATCAGAATATTTTTCTATACATGTAGTATCCGAATATTATATATCATTATGTGTATGAGAGTGTCACAAACTGAGGTAGATATAATGGAGCTTTCTTTGGTAAATTCACCAAAATTACACATTTGTCAGCTTTCCCCTGTATCAGATCCTAAAAGTTTAATTAACATTACCACCACTTCTGTACGAAGTTAGAAAATATGAAATGCCTCCAGATGGTGTGTTTACATGAAATCATACAATCTTCTTCATAAGCAGCCATACAGAGCCCAGTTTTCCATCATGAAAGCTGGCGGCCGTACAGGCAGAGGGCGGAAGGAGCAGAGGTGAATGAAACGGCAGAGGAAGAAAAAGAGCATGAATCGGGCACGGAGGCCAAGCACCGCCCACCAGAGGTTGACAGCGGGAGTGAGAACCAGTATGATGACTTGTACACGTTCATTCCTGGAGACGACCCAGAAAATAATTCCCGAGGGCTCCTCGTGAGCAGCAGACCACCTCTCCCTCCACCGCGACCTGTAACAGCTGCCTTCCCACTGGAAAAACCTCACTTCACATTACAAGGTAAGGTTAAGGTTAAAACAACAACTACAAAACTTTGACACACTTACATAGCGTATAGTGGCGAAGCCATACAAAGATCAACTTTTAAAACCCAGAGATTTCCTCCTATTCTTTAGTAACTAGGGCCTCAGAAATCAGGTAAGAGATACCTCCCACTAACTCCCTTCCTCCCTTCCTTCCTTCCTTCTTTCCTCCTTTCCTCTCTCTCTCTCTGCCCCCCACCCTTCACTATTCCTCGCTCCCATTCTTCCTCTCTCCCTCTCTCTTTTTCTTTCTTTTTTCTTCCAGGAAAAAAGTCTCATTACAAAACTTTCTGTAAGTAAAGAAAACTTGGAAGGAGTCTGTAATTCTTCACATAAAACGAACCTCAAGCATCATGTGGAAAAGTAAGCAACAACTTAGCTTTTAAAAAATACTCTCAAAGGGCTTCCCTGGTGGCGCAGTGGTTGAGAGTCCGCCTGCCGATGCAGGGGACACGGGTTTGTGCCCCGGTCCGGGAAGATCCCACATGCCGCGGAGCGGCTAGGCCCATGAGCCATGGCCGCTGAGCCTGCGCGTCCGGAGCCTGTGCTCCGCAACGGGAGAGACCACAACAGTGAGAGGCCCGCGTACTGAAAGAAAAAAAAAAAAAACACCTCTCAGTTTTCTGACAAAAGAGGAAGGCTAATGTGTTACAGATTTGAAAATGACCTTGGACACTTCACTCAGTTGGTAGCTGCAGGGGAAGCAAGTGGTAAAGGGTCTATCACACGCTGCATTGAGACCAAAATCAAAAAAATCTGTCTTGCTAAAGTGGAAGAACAACCGTTAAATGGCTGTGACAGCATTTCTTCCCAGATGCAGGAACTAAGGTGTGTCATGGGGGGGTGGGGGTGGGGGTTGGGAGTGGAGGGCAGGAAACATCCAGAGGAGCTTCCATATGAGGCTTAGCTGCCTGGAATGTTCAACAGCCCGACAGACTTCCATGCTCACTCCTAGAGTCACCAATTACCACCCACTTTATTGATCACTATTTCATGTTTACTTTCCAAATTCATAAAATGGTCTTACAAAGAAAATTTAATAAGAAGGATGAAAGAAATATCCATTATTAAAACCCCATTTGTCACTCTAGTTGTCAAGTCCTAAAAGGCTATATGAAGTCTATAAAGACTGTTTTAAAAGTGAATTTTGAAGCTATGAAATTTAGCATTTGTGTCCTTGAAGGCCTTATCTCTATAAAAGTTCAAGCTGATTAACGTGAAACTTTGCTAAGATTATGCACTATATTTAGAGATGGAAAGTACTGCTTAATGGAAAGTATGGGAAGCCTAATGGTACTTCTCTGATTCATTCACTCATTCAGCAAACATTTATTGATCACCTACTGTGCCAAGCTCTTACAGACTGTTGAGATAGATCAAGGAAGTAGGGTTATCAATACTGGGAGCAAGGGAGAGATGTAGCTTCGTAGTCCACTGACAACAAAATTCTAGTATATTTTTCTCACTTTTACAGATGTGGATAATTTTATCTAATTATTAAAAGTAATTACTAAGAAAGCAAAATTGTCTTATATCACGTTAAAGCTCTTAAAGGAGCTAATATTAAATCATATTTTTTCTAATGTCAATTTCCACATATGGTATGTTGGTTAGGAGGTCTAAAATTACTCCACAGAGAGTAATTTTCACCAGATATCTAGGACCAGAAGTATAATGTTGGCTAATACATCTTCTGAAAAGTACCAAATATAAAAAGCAAAATAATACAAAAACCCCTTTTTATTTAGAAACTGTATTTTCAATTCAGCATTACTTTTAATATCATTTTTTTTCATAGAGCTAATATTGGAAGTAAATGGAAAGTAAAATACCAATCTTTTTTCTTAAAATTCTTTGATTAAGTTCTTTGAAAGTAAGACTGGAAGCTACCACTTATTTTTTGCCAGAGACTTTGTTTGGGTTCTTTGACTTTAGCTAGTGATACCTTCAGGAATTGTTCTTTAAGAGTACCTTCCATATGCCCTCAAGTAACCGAAAAAGAGGGGCCACCTCATCAATGCCCTAAGCACCAAATTCCTTATGATGGATTTATGGACATAGTCATTGGAGAAAACAATAATATAGAACATTATATAACACTTTCCAGTTTATAAAGAACATCCAGTCTCTTTTTATCTTCGCAACAAACTTTCAAGGCAACAATCATTGTAATGTTCTTTTGACTAAGACCCAAGACCCTAGGGCCCGTAATTAGAATGTGTCAAATAATTCCATGAGCAGGTTTCCTGGGATTTTGGGATTCTTATCTTTCTTACACATTCTTTCCCAATTATTTCAAAACTTGGAATTATAGGAATGATATATTTTAATCGTTATTCATTAATGTACAACCTGAGTTGAGAAAACTCAGGTCCAACTCCAACATGAAAAGTACAATCTTATACATTGGGAAGTGAAAAGTGAAATGTATTATTTCTAGTGCAAGCCCAACTTTAGAAAGAGTTGGGGAAGGAGGTGGGTGGAGGAACAAAGAGAGTTAACAGCTCAGGAAATCAGTTCATAAAAGTAAGATAGTTGACACATTCCACTAAAAATGAAACACTGTGCAAGTGTTTCCCACACACTTAATCTAGTTTCACCTGGGATGCTGTCAGTGAAACAGAAATCATGAAGTCAGAATCTCAAAACCATATTATTCATAAGGGAAAAGGCAAGTCGTAGAGATTTTAAAGTTAGTGCCAGGCATGTTGGCGTTCATACTTCTTGGGTTAAACTAACTGAAACAAGCTAAGGCTCTGTTGAGAGATGATCTTGGACTCTCCTCTGGTCTCTCCTCATAAGCCTACCCAAAACAATTGCTGAATCTTCTTAGAATAATATCCTTTTATTCTGCTCTAACAGCTTGTCTTTCTCCCTATCTCCTAAGTTTTTCCACTAAAATATCCATTAAGTAAACTAAAGTTTTTGGTCAGATTCTCACCGAAGAGAAGGGAGACTAGTTCTCCTTTAGTTCACATGCATGAATCTCAGAACAACACAGAAAATTAATGATTTTTCAGTCAATAACTGAAATCCTTTCCATTTTTATTGTTCTCAATAATACTTTAAGCAAAACACTTGTCAAAAGGGCACATTTTAAAAAAATTTCTCATTGGTCCGGCAGAGAGGGCCATCCAAATTCTCTTCAACTTATTTATTGACACAGTATACAATATCTTTGTCTTCTAAATAAACTGCTGCTAGAATATTTTAATACATTCCTATAAAAATATGTAAAGATTTTATTGAATATAAAAAACATGAAAGACTGTTCTTTTCATATAAATTAATCTTCAAGCCATTGATTTTCCATGCCATCTTTTATGTCATGAACCCTACTTTCAGTGTCCCTTATCAAAGAGTGAGGTATAAGTTGGCTTATAGAAATCAAGAGAGCCAGAGTGAGACATAGCGTAAGAAACCAAACAATGGTGGTTTTGGCTATTCCCCTCTGTCATTTTCAGAGAAATTGAATTTTAGGCAAAATACCCAGTTTAATCCCTATAAAAGGTAATATGACTTCAAATTAAAAAAAAAAATCGGAGAGCATTATGCTTGAAAAACACAAGCTTTCAAAACATTTGGAATTTGAGGCTTAGTTTTATAATTTGATTTCCTGATATTAAATCATTCATAAACTATGTGGAAAATATTTATATGCTTATTTATATATTTTCAAAGAAATCCAGGTCTTTAACAAACTTTTTCTGACAAATCAACAGTTACAAACTGCCGGAGGATATGTTAGTAAATTACATGGTTCACTTTTCTCTTTTTGGAATTTATAGGATAATATATAAATTGTTTGGGGGTGTGGTTCAAGCAGGTGACAGATGGACACCAGTAATGCTTAAGGTATGAGTAACCACCATCTAAATGTTTCATAAGCAGGGAAAACGTCGGAAGGCCAAATGGAAAGAAGTCAAAGTTGGTGTGATTCCAGTGCAAGACATGAAACAGGAGGTGAACCCAGAGGAGAAGAAGAACAGAAAGAAGATGAGGAAGACCAGGAAGAGAAGGAAGACCCGTACACTTTTGCTGAGATTGATGACAATGAATATGACACGATACTGGCCAAGAGGAGTACAAAGAAAAAACTTGGAAGCCGGTCATTCATTCTGAACAGACCTCCTGCTCCCACACCACGACCCACAAACATCCCTCCAAAAGAGGAAACTACGCCTTATATAGCGCAAGGTAATTTGTTTTGCTGCTGCTGTTACTATTTGTGTGTGTGTTTTTTGGGGGGTGGCCTCTTTTTGGGTGGGATCTAAGCCCAAAAGATGAAAAGCATCTTTTCGAGTCATAGGTAAGCTGTATTGGACCATTTTTAAATTTAAAACCACGATGAATAACGAAAATAAGAACAATATGTAGGGCTCTGGTTTGTAATTGTTGATTAAGGAGGGTAATTTTGACAAACCATCCAAAGAGCATGAAACCATAATATGTGTGGGGAAATACTGTTTGATGCTTCTTCCATAATTCTGTGAGAGGGAAGCTCAACACCTGTGAATAATGTGCAACACACGAAGAGAAGGTAGGTACGTTACTTTTTGCCCCTCATTCCATTTAAGATAACTTTAAAAACCTGAACAGTTTTGAGTACTAGAATCTTAGATATGCAACCCCAGTTCCTCTGATAATTGCACTTCACCCCAATGATTAAGATTCACTTCATCTATGATAGAATTTCTACTTCATTTTAGACTTCAATTCTCCTTTCTCATCTCAGTTAAATCTAAATAAAAAATAGCAAATCCCTAGAGCTTTTTTATATCTGTAACCCCAGCAGGATATACTGACTTTGCTGTTCTTTCCTAACACTCCTGTATTCTCTGGTTTGGTGCACTCCATGAGTCCCTAGTGTCTAAGACATGAATTTTATTCATCAGTATCGCAGGCACATGCACTGAGTGTCTTTGGGGGTTAGGGTACCATCCTAGAGACTGAGGATGTGGAATAAAACAATGTCTGCATCCTTGAGGAGTTCTAGGCAACAGCTATGCAAATAAATATACAGTACAATTTGACCCTTTATTAGAGATTTTTGAACAAAATGTTTGGAATCAAACAAATTTTGAGGTGACAACTAAAGCTGAGAGGCAATATATTATACATTCAAATAGCCTAAACCGGGTACCCAGAGTATTTAAATATATACCGCAAATCCACTCAAAAAGAACACAGTTACTCATCTGTGCTTAACATGTTCAAAAGAAACCATTCTGTTGTTTAAGCGGTATGTGTTGAGAGGTTTGTATAAGAAAATTTAGCAAGTTTTTTACCAATGTACTAGATACCTACTTAACAGGGATCTGCTGCTGATAATGTTCAAGACAGTATTATAAAAAAGGAAACAATAACAAATTAATAAAGGTTTCAGCTAAAATAAAATGTCAGCTGGAACAATTATCTAGATTATTAAGGGAGGGAATAAGCTGTAATTAGAACTTCTCAGATTGTCTACCATAGTGGCTCTAGGATATTACAGTCAGGCCTTCATATCCGTGGATTCCACAGCTGAGGATTCAACCAACTGCACATAGAAAATGTTCAATAAAAGAAAATTCCGGAAAGTACCACAAAGCAAATCTGCCTCCAGAGCAACTGCTTACATAACATTTATATTGTATTTACAACTATTTTTATAGCATTTACATTGCATTAAGTATTATAGGTAATCTAGAGTGACTTAAAGTATACGAGAGGATGTGCAGAGGTTATCGGCAAATACTGTACCATTTTAGAAAAGAGACTTGAGCATCTGCAGATTTTGGTATGGGGGAGGGAGGTCCTGGAACCATTTCCTTGCGGATGCCAAGGGACAACTGTACTAGCTCTGTGACAAGGTTACTAAATCCCAATAAATAATTTTGAAGAGGGAAGTTAGATATATAACTCAATAACAGAATTTAGTTGTATTCTGGAAATTTTTGAAGAGGTACATCATCTTCTGTATCTCAATCTCTAGGGAGTTCTCAGGACCACAATAGAGACTCCCACGTTGCATTTCTCTGCTTTTTGCTCTTTATCTTGTCATCCTTCTATCAACTGTCCTATTCTTATTTTCCATGAGTGCATTCTTGTTTTCCAGTTGTTCTTGTTCCATATCATTCTTTTCTCTTTCTTTAGTGGTGGTGCAGGCAATGAAGTTCAATATCTTTGTCATGGCTTTTGTCTCATTTTGCTTTGATTTGAGTTTTTAAATTTCTGCGATTTTAATTTTTCTTTGGTTCTCATATTGTCTGTATTATCTTTGCTTGTTGTTTGTTTGTTTCGTCTGGAATGCTTGATACCCCCATAAAATATCTGACTATTCTTAGCGATGCTTTCGTGTTTAAGAATGAAGCACCAAAAATCTGAATGAAAACTCTACTTGCTAACTTGTGGACTGCACTGCAGGGTAATGAGGTAACCAGCTTTTTCATTGAATTACCCCAAAGTGTTAGTTCAGATAGATCTATTCTCTACGTTTTTCAATATTTCTAGAATAAATTCCAACTTACTCTAACCTACATTTATATACCTGGTTGCCAGCACACTGATATCAGAGTGTGGGAAAAAGACTGGGAACTTTCACCACTCAGAGTGCAGTGTTTAACTTGTTCTCCGTGTGTTCAGTCCAGTGTATAACTCCTTCCACCCACTGTGCCTTGTGTGCCATGGTCAGAACTACTTCTATTCAATTTCTCCAAGAACAAACTGTCCATCATAGGTGATTGCCTCGTTTCATTAGAGAAGGAATTAGGGACAAGGACTGCTTTAGGCTGTCAACCAAGCCCCATATTAAATAAGAGAATTGAGATGGTTTTCCTCCTCATTCATATATTTATTAATTACATAAAGATTTATTGAGTACCAAATGATAAAGTTTTTCTGTGGGTTAATTATGTAAATCCCCTACATAACAGTGGTACAATTTGTCATTTATACACACACACACACACACACACACACACACACACACACAGACTTTAAAGAATCTTAGAAATCTTGAGTTTCTAAGAACTTTTAAAGGCTATTTATCTCATCCCAAGCGCAACACCCTTCAACATTTACAAGAAATCTTTCATTCAATTACAGTCTAATTTGTTCTCACAACATTTGTGTTATATGCAGACAGGAATCCGTGTTACATTCTGTGATTGTGTTTTTGTTTTTGTTTTGCACCTAAATATATAAAAGCACGTATGGTTATTTTCTCCGTATTTCAGATTAATAGCAAAAACTGAACTGTAAATGAGGTCATCAAAGTCCCTTTCCATTATTTCTTCCTTTTCTCTTTCACTGGAATATACTGGCTTGCTTCTTCCTTTTATGCTATTGATTGTTGATCATTCTGTGCTCACATTAGGAAAACATTACCTCATCAGCCAGTTCTTTTGTGATGTTCTTTGCATTTCACAGGGTAAATGTCTTTCATCACGGCTTCCTTTTTTCTTTCCTAGCTCAGGCAAATCTATTAAATAGAATATACACCATTTCCCAGAAAGCCATGCATTCAATTAGAAGAACATTAATTTACCCTAATTCTTGCCAGAGCACAGAAGTTGTAGCAGAATGCTGGCACATCCAGGGTGTGTTACAGTAGCCAGAAAAGAAGGATGTGGAGTAGGGGATGGAAAAAGAATGCAGGATGCCTAATCCCAACTTACTATTTCAGAAACTCAAGAAAGTTATAGCAAAGTGACTAGGCAAATAAACCAGAGAGATACAGGAAAATCATGTTGGCTTTTGTGAGATAATGGGATATAGATAGATATACACACATATTTATATACTGTATTACATATATATATATATATATATATTCCAAACATATATATATGTAATTTCATATATATATGTAATTATATATTTATATATATATATAGGTTTCTACCCTCAGTTCCTGACACAGAGCTCCTGAAACCCTTGTAATTTCCTGGGTGGTAGGAGTGTTTTTGTTCTAATGAGGTGGCTCTGAGTGGACTCCTGCATGGCTCCTGGAGGGGGGTTAGTATGAGAAAGTGCAAGCAGTGATTAGAAGCTTGGAATTTTCAGCCCTAACCCTATTCTCTAGAGAAGGGCGAAGGGCTAAAAATGGAGTTAATGATCAATCATGCCTATGTGAGGAAACCTCAATAAAACCCTGATATTAGGGGTTTCCAGGAGCTTCCAGGTTGGCAAACAGGTCCACATAGGAAGGGTGACACACCCAAGCTCCATGGGTACAGACTTACCTGTACTGGGGACTCCCAGACCTTGCCCTATACATCTCTTTATTTGGCCTTTCATCTGTATCCTTTATCATATTCTTTAAAATAAGTGTTTCCCTGAGTCCTATGAGCTGCTCTAGCAAATTAATCAAACCTGAGGAGGGGGTTGTGAGAATCTCCAATTTGTAACCAAATCAGACAGAAATTGTGGGTAACCTGGGAATCTACCACTTGGGATTGGCATCTGAAATAGAGAGGAAGCAGGCTTGTGGGACTGAGCTCTTAGTCTGTGGGATCTGACACTACCTCTGAGTAGATATTCTCAGAATTGAATGAAATTGAATTCAATTGTAGGATATCCAAATAGTGTTGAAGGGCTGCTTGGTGGGGGAAAATTCGCACACGTTTGATGACCAGAAGTGTCTGAAATGATGTGTGACAGTAGAGGAGACACACGGGAAAGAAAGGCCCAGGAGGAAAAGTGGGTTTTCCCAATGCTGCTATACAAGGAGGATTCAGATTCACTGATATTACCTAAGTAAATAACTTCATATATCTGAGATGCAAATTCCTCATTGTAAGTTGGGAATAGAAATAACATCTACTTTAAGAATTGTTGTAATCTTTAAGTGAGATAAAATTAACAAGTACTCAGCACAATACTTGGTATGTGATATACACTCAATAGATAATAATTAAAAGCAATTCTACTTTGTCTTTCCTCAGTTTCTGGGCAGATGGTGACTTTGATTAACTTTAAATTCTAGAAGAAGTGTGTGCTTCCTGGATTCTGGAGAGTTAGAAGTTAAGGAAACTATTACAGATGGAATTGGGGTCAGGATATCCTTTCCTCTAAAGGAACAAGTTGGCTTAGTCTACTCCTTATGATAATAATTATTAGGCAACTTTCATGATAATTTCTAATTCATGAAATAATCCTGCAGAGTTGGCATTAATAGGCTTATTTTAGAGATACGGAGGGAATTCCCTGGTGGTCCAGTGGTTAGGACTCTGTGCTTTCACTGCCGAGGGCCCTGGTTGGGGAACAAAGATCCCACAAGCTGCACGGCGTGGCTGGGGGAAAAAAAAAAAAAAAGGTACTTTTTCCTAAAAAGCAAGGTATACAATAAATAAATAAATAAATAAATTTAAAATAGAGATACGGAAACTGATGTTCAGTGAGTTTCAGCGTCTTGCCCATGATGATAAAGCTAGGAAGGGGAAGATGTGTGATTTAGACCCGACCCAGCTCAGTCTGGCTACCACGTTTGTACACATGGTAGGACCAATTTTCTTTCTTGATGTATTTATTTCTGGGTCATTAGTTAATATTTATTTCTTCCTTCTGACCCATAAGATCCATAAAAGAAGAGACCAATCATTTGTTTTTGCCTTTCAAAACCTCATCTGTTTTTGTATCCTTGGTGCCAAGCTCAGTGCTGAATTCATAGCAGAAACCATGACTATTTGATGAATATTAATTGAATGAGTACAAGGACGAATAAATGATAAAAGTAACAAGAACTACATCAATGTGGGTAGGAGACTTCACTAACACTACAGAGGTTGGTCAGAAGAATATATCAACCTAGTAATTCCTAAATTTCCCCTTTTTAAAAAAAATTTTTTTAAATTTATTTATTATTTTTGGCTGTGTTGGGTCTTCGTTTCTGTGCGAGGGCTTTCTCTAGTTGCGGCGAGTGGGGGCCACTCTTCATCGCGGCGCGCAGGCCTCTCACTGTCGTGGCCTCTCTTGTTGCAGAGCACAGACTCCAGACGCGCAGGCTCAGTAGTTGTGGCTCACGGGTCTAGTTGCTCCGCGGCATGTGGGATCTTCCCAGACCAGGGCTCGAACCCGTGTCCCCTGCATTGGCAGGCAGATTCTCAACCACTGCGCCACCAGGGCAGCCCTCCCCTCTTTTAAACCATCTAAGTACTCCTAATGAAGAGGGAATCCTGTACCTAAGGGGACAAAGTTCTAGGATATTCACTTATAGCTAAGCATTCTAACTGCTTTCACACAGCATAATGTATCAGAGAGAATCTCTATTTCCACCATCACCACCATCTCCTATCCCCAGAAATGTAACTTATTAATACAAAATTGAACCCATGGTTCATTTTATTAAGAGATATGTTTCTGGATTTTTTATTCCATTCTCGTTATACTAAACCTAATTTTATGTTAGTAACAGTGAAAAGGATAACTCATTTTTCTTAAATGAAAAGTTTTTGAAGTCTGCCTGCTTTTAAGAATCATATTCTCTCCATCTTTTTCTCCCTATAATACTGGAAAGGATCAGGTTCATTAAGCTTCAAGAATATAGAGGAATTAACATGGATTCACAGTCCTTCTTAGTGACAAAATTCTTGATTTAAGACAAATCAAAGAAAGAAATGAGCACTTTTCATAATATAGATAGATGGGTAGTAAAATTATATCCATAAATCATTGCAAAGAGATGACTGCCTATTTGGGAAAATTTTTCAACATCAGAGGGCAATTTCCCATTTTCCCCTCACACAATTAATAAAACCAAGATCCTTCTTCAGAGTCCATGTTGCTGATTTGGGGTAGAATATAATTTCCCTTTCAATTTTCAATTGCTACTGAGTTGCCCTTGGCATTTTACAGTGCAACAAAGTTGTGTACGACCTTTTTGAGAGCTACTCAGCTACTGGGACCCCAAAATGTCAAGTACAACTCAGTTGCTCTCAGAAATTTTCCACTTGCAATTCACTTGTACTTGAAACTGATCACATACAATGCAATGGAAATGCAAACAGAAAAAGAAACCTTGTAGAATCTCTTAGGAAAATTAATCCATATCATCATAAATGTGGCAGAATGGATTGGCCTCTGTCCTCATTAGTGAAGAAATATTGTCAAATGGATTAAAGAAAGCCTTAGATCAAGTGCCCTAGGTTCTACTCTCTGGCCTGGTGACCTTGTCCAAACCATGAGCTTTAGGACTTTGTATATATATCACAGGTGGTCTCAGGATAGAGGACATATTTATCATCTGTTTGTAAACCCAGTGTCCCTGCTTTCCCCATGATCCTCTGCCTCCCTCCTTTTCCTGATAGAGTACTGGCACAGCTCTGACAAGGAGCAGTTGTTCAGACGTGTGCTCACATTGGGAATTCTGGTCTTTTTCCCCTTAACATACGATGCTCCTAGAGTCTCTGTTAAATTTGTCTTTTAGCAGAAGCCCAATTGGCCTAGAGTAGCAGGTCTTAACGGGTGGTGATTTGCCTCCCAGGAGACATTTGGAGACATTTGGCAGTGTTAAGAGACATTTTGATTGTCATGGCTAAGACAGTACTACTGGCATCTATGCTAGGCCACAAAACATGTCTCAACAAATTTAAGAGGATAGAAATTATATCAAGCATTTTTTCCAACCACAACGGTATGAAACTAGAAATCAGTTACAGGGGAGAAATGGGAAAAACACAAACATGTGGAGACTAAGCAACATGCTACTAAAAAGAAAAATGGGTCAGTGAAGAAATCAAAGAGGAAGTCAGAAAATAAAATGAAATGGAAATAAAAACACAACTTTTCAAAATCTATGGGACACAGCAAAACCAATTCTGAGAGGGAAGTTTATAGCAAAACAGGTCCACCTCAAGAAACAAGAAAATCTCAAATAAGCAGCCCTGTCCTTTTGAAATTTTCAATCTGCATTTTTGTAGTTTGAGTCTTACTGGCAGAACTAGTATTTAATATTTGTTCAGAGTGAACGTGACCAGATCCTACTGGTTACTTCTTAGGACAGTAATATTTCCTGATATAAGAGGAAAGAAACAGGCCAGAGAAATTACTCTTGGTAATCACTAAGCATGAACCAAAAGGTGAACTCATCGCAGCTTCTAGAGTATTACAGTGACTTCCTAACAACCCAAACCACTTCTCTTTGAAACAAAAGGAAAATTACCAGGGATGTTACTGGAGGAATGTCTACGCTAATATCATTTTTTATTGAATACAAGTGTTCAAGAAGTCAAATCAAGCAGTGAGCACACATGAAATCATATGGGAGGAAACGAGCCCCTAGTCCAGTGCTCTGCAAGCAGTAGGTGTTCAATACATGTTGCCTGCCTGGTAGCAAAATGAAGAAAGACCTGCCTACCCAGTGGTGGAGTAGAGACTTTGCTAATAAACTCATTACAATGCCCTCAAGCTCTAATTACACAGAATTCCATAAATCGATTGCTCTCTTTCTCTCAGTGTCCCAACTTCCTGGATAAGAAACATTTCAAGAATAGAAATATTCTTATTTGCATCAAAAAGGATAAATATGCAAATAAAAAGTCTGTATTCTATTCTAATGAAAATTCAGTTCCCTAGAAGTAGAAAAAGTAATTTATAGTGAGATTTCCTGTTTTGGGAGAGGATTTTTATGGGAACACGTCTATCAGACTTAAAGTTTCCATTACAAACTGGAAAGAAAATTAATGTTTTCTCCTTAGGAAACCAAAGCATTCATTGATATTTCCACCGAATTAGAATTTCTATGCTATTTTCCTTCACGCAGATATGTACTTTCCAACTTCCCATCGCCACCAATCTCCCGAGTACACTGTAACCACATCCATGACCTCATGTGTGCTGGCTGATCATTTGTAGATTCTCCCCTCCCACTCCCCCAAAAGAAGCTGCAACTCCTGACTCTATGTCTGCAGTCAGTAAACTACTTTCAGGTGAAAGACCTTCCTGTTATGTGTCTGATGTGACTATTTCTGTTTGTGGCCATGACACCCCTAGCATGCCTATTCAAATGTGGTGACCTGCATTTGATAAATTTGTTGAAATTGGCAACGCATAACTCTTGCTAACAGAATGAGATGGTGCTTTTAAGCTGACTGGAGTGCTCAGTCTATCTTGATCCATTTGCAAAGAGGCTACATCTCTTCTCTGAGCTTGGATTTGATTAGTCAGTATGACTACTCATCGGGTTAGAACATTCTGTTCCCTGCCTTCACTGGCTAGACAAAGGGGTTGTTTGCACTGCTTTCCTTTACCTCACTCTGCCTTTTTGTAATTACCATTCACAGGGTGCAAACTGGGGGAACAAGGTAGGAAGAGGAAGGCTACAGAGGTTGCATTATGACCCTTGCCCTTCTGATTGTTTTTTATCTCTGTCCTCTCTCATGAGTAGGCCTTAATGACACATTTGACTTTTGCTTAAAATAATACACCAAAATGGAGGACAGTATGGAAACTGACCGCATTTTATTTACCTTTGCATCCTTAGGACCTAGCACAGCACTTCGCTACATAGTTAGCAATCTACTGAAAGTTTGCTGTTTCATAAACATACTGCTGCTACCTATACTGAGGACCTGAAGCACAATACAGATTTGTATATTTCATTTTATGTCAAATCCCTAGTTTCAAGAATTATCATCAGTGATAGGTATGCAGCTCTAAGCAGCATTTCACTTCACACTTCTAATGGGCATGGAACATCAAGGGGTTTGTGGTTTATAATTCATATCTTTATGAACACATTTGGCTACGCATTACACAGACTTTCCATTAGCTTAGCCACTTACAAAATAATTCCAAATAAGCTTTATCATATTTTCAAAGAAGGGCAGCCCTGGAAGAATCTGTTTGCTTGAAATAGGCCACTAATGAGGTTGACGTGAAGAACGTTCTTGCAGAAGCAACCTGGAAAGACAAATAGTGCAAGTGAATTCGTTATATTTCACCTTCTCCTCCTCTGCTCTTCTGATAGTTCTGCTTTGCTTAACATTTTGAATATTTAATACTATGATAATTTTTTCCATTCAGTGTCATTTCTATTCTAGAGAAAATTTTATAGAAGTCATTCCACCAAATATTTAAAATAAATGGGGGTGATATTTGGGGCATTTGCATTGTTTGAGATTATTTTGAACCTCAAAAATTGTTTTTCTTTCTTTATGGACTTTTTTAATGTTTAAAGGTAGTGACAGCTACTAATAATGCATTCATTAGTCTTTCTCATCAAATTCCAATTTTAGGTAGGAAGAGAAAAATAAGGTTTCACTAGGGCAGAGTCATCAAAATTGACGTTATTTCATAATTGCCTTCATAGCATCATTTGAACGTTGACGCAATAAAATGCGGTCAAAAATAATATTCTCCGGGAATTCAAACACATAGGGACAGGACTGTCTCCATATATTATGAAAAACTAACATTGGTCTGTGATTTAACTTGCTAGTGTTCCTGTTAGTCTAAGCCCCCAGTAAAAAGAATCTCCCCCTCAGAGATAGCATTCTATTTAAATTCATGTTCATTTGAGAATTTATCCAGGAACCATTTGGCCTGGAATGACTTGGGGAAAAAGAATTGGTAGCGTTTTGGAATATCAGAACTGAGTAAGTCACTAGAGACCATCTCACCTAAGCCTTAACTTTATTGGCAAAGGAAATAAAGGCCCAGAAGGAGAAAGCCATTTTCCCATGCCATGCATGTTGATAATATTAAGACAAAACTATACCCCTTCCACTGTGCCAAGCAGATTAGCATTCTAGTATATAGATTGTTTTTCAGTTGCTATGTGTTTAGAACAGAATCTCATCTTACCAAAAATCCTGTTGTATAAAAATACATACCTTCCATATATAAATCTGAATGTTCCATACCCAGTGCTTGGTTCTCCCTATATCATGGATTTTATAGTTACCTCTCATAAACGTTGTGTGGGTGAGATGGTAAACAAAGTGTATAAAGCTTTCTAGAGCAAAGATTTCGCCGGTAGAAGCAATTTAAATGTTTCAGCGAATATTCACTGTAAAAAGAAAGACTAACAAAGTCTGGAATTTTATATCTATGTATTCTTTTCCTAAGGCTAATAGAGCATGTGTCCTTGGTATGCATGTTTGCATCGGTGATCATTTGGATGGGCTAGCTCTTTCTTCAAGAAACAAGTTAATATAGGTGTCTTCCCAAGATTAATTTATATTCAAAAACACCTCCCAACTTTCATAACAAGGAGAAACAGTGTGTTTGGCAATATGCTAATTGCGTTCTTGTAAGGAAATGAGGCTTGTCTATAGGTGAAAGGAAGATAATGGTTGTAGTGGGTGGAGCTGGAGGTGAGTTAGGAGGGAATTTCAAGGGACGTTATTGTGGTAGGATTTTTGTACTATGGGGCATGACCTAGTGCCCATCCTGCTCTTAATGAGTTCTGTTATCAGCACTTTCATCATCATTCTACTCAGAGCACCCCTACTCTCCCACCGCAATTCTCCACCCCGTCCCAGGCTGTTCTAGCTACAAACGCTGCTGAAATGTCAACAATAAATAAATATGCTGCTGTCACTTCTTAATCTAGAAACTGAGCATGTTTACCTAACATTTACTGTATTTCACAAAGTCTGGACATTTGTTGTCAACAAATGTATTTCAATAAAATATAAGGTGTAAACTGATTTTTAACAAATGAATGCCAAAAAGCTGGAAAAAAATTCTAGTACTCCATAGCTTCAAAATTTATCAGAGTTCGTAAAACTTATCAATTAATATACTTTTTATTGGAAGAATTTATTTTCTGAATTTATCTTTGGATTCAGATTATTTCCCATATTAATGATGCCAGATTACAGCTTTTTTGTCTGAGACGGTCTCAGTTACTATCTTAACAATACTGGCGAAAAAGCACAGAGTGTCTGCATGTTATTAAAATTTCAAAAGTGTTTTATTCTTTCAAGACTTTACGAACCGGCCAATGAAAAAAGTCAAGCACCACTTATAAAAATGCTTTTATTATCCTAAAATACATTCACATACCATATATCCATCAGTATATTTTATTTGAGAAAAAATGTAAGCCACAAACCCAGAACTTGCCAGTAGGTTATATTTAGCATGTTTTCCAAATACTAACTTGAAGCAGAAAATTGATTTTCAACCAAAAATATTATTTCATGTGTATAATTTCTCTTAAACACATCATACTTTGAAAGTATATTCGCTTCTCCTGTTTGAAGGACAGAGCAGAGTACCCTTTTTCTTGACAATAGCTGGCAAAGTATATGTGCTTAATAAATAATTATTGATTTGATATGGCTTAGGGAACTTTCTTAAATTTGAAAAAAATGCTATCTGGATTCATCACAGATATGACCTTGATATTAGACTGGTTTAAAGAATACTGAGACCAATGGCAAAGATCCAGAATGATAGCTCCACTATCATTGCAAAATTACGTAGCCCTTTTATATGTTAGTTATTTTATATGTTAGTTATTTCCACCTCTCTCATCTATAAACATATGACATCGGACTAAATCTCCAAGGCCTCTTTCAGTTCCCAAACCCTATAGTTTGCCCATAAAAAATAAATGGAAGTCTGGGATATTCAGTTTCTAAAGTCAAGCTCTAAAGGCTATAGACTTCCTCGTTAACAAATACCAGAAGGTATACGGAACTTTGTGGGTGCTCAATAAATATTAAACAATCAATTTTATCTTTCATCTGCTGAATGGGGTAATGCTGACTTGTCTCACAGAATTCCATGTAAGAAATAATAAATGAGAACAAAGTACTTTCCAGATAATGGAGTAATTCGAATAAGCTGCTTTAATAGGTCTGAGGTCTAGCTAGATGATGCAAGAATAAAGTATCTTTTTTATTATTACATCTGGGAATCCAACAGTCTTTTCATCTGTTTAAGAAGCAACAGTCTTTATCCTTGCTTATCACCAAAAAGTCAGCATGAGTAATTTCTGTGCGAATGGAATTTTTCATGTGATTTTAGCATTTATCACTTTTAACAAAATGCAGCTTTTATCTTTACCTGGTATCAAAATGGAATCATATCTTGATTTAAACAGTTTAATGAGGCGTTCCATCAGCATTATACTACTCTGTGCAAAGAAAATGCTTTTTGAAAATGACTGATAAGCTGCACAAATGAGAAAATTGTAAATTTAATAATCCTCCTACTCAAAAAATAATACAATTCAGGAATTGTTACTAAGGAAAATGAAGTACTGCATTCTAATTTCCTACAGTCTTCCACAGTGTGTTCTTTTTTATAAATAAATAATCTGTGTTCTATTTTTTACAGTGTTTCAACAAAAGACTGCCAGAAGACAATCAAATGGTGACAAGTTCCATGGCCCTAAGAAACAAGGTACTAACATGAACTTCAGTTTATTTAATAATCTCTAAGTAAGAGTTAAAGAAATCTTATGAATACTGAACAAAGTCTCCTGCTATAGAAGTAAATAATTGTGTACTTGGCTAATTTTACTGTTAAGTCAGTCAGTGTCTTACCCAAATATAATTTTTCCATAGTAAGATTAATGCAAGAAAATTATTTTAATTAACAAAGCCAAATTATTTTAATTAACAAAGGCAAGAATTTAACAAAGGCCTTACTAGGATATTTGTGGTGATGTTGATAATGTTGTTTGTTATCAGAGCTCCAGGAGGGTCAAGTAAGACAAATTCTCTAACATCCCTCAGAGACCTTTAGAGAGAAGCCTCTGGAACCTAACTTGGTAGGAGGGGCAGATGATTGATGCCCCCGTGAAGGGGACCAGCATGGGTTTTCTGTGCTCTGCATTGAACTCCAGTCAGAGACTGTCTCACTATTCTCTTGCCTTAGGTAATGGACCTACCATTTATTGGAATAATTATTTGTCATGCAGAAAAGAGCTGAACACTGTAGCTCAGAGGCATCTCACACAGGAGGAATATTTTCCTCTTGCTTCATAAGGAGGCAGCTGCCTCCAGTCTTTCCTGACACACTTGGTTCCTATTGAAAAGAGGTACTCTGGCAGGTTATTTATTATGATGTTTTTCTGATAATAAATCTTTGGTTAAAGTTCAAAAATGAAAAACATAAAAGGTGGCAGAGGTGGAGGTAACACTGATCATCAATGAGCATGTACAGATGCTTTTAACCTCAACCCACTTTTGAAATAACATCACTCCAAAATAATATTACCTTGAAATGTTACTCATACATCATTGAGAGAGACATTAAAATAAAACTGGGAAGTTATTTCACCAGCAGCCACTTCCATAGCCTCTTTGTGTGCCATTGTGAAAATAGCAAAGTGCTGATTGCACCAACTTCTGACACCCACTGACCTATTAAATACAGAACCTCATGGACTTGCTCCTGGGATGCTGTGGCTCATCCTTCAAACACAGGTGTGTCCTTAAATGAATGATCATCACCCATCACTTCAAGTGGCATTTCTCACGGCAGCGAGCTTGTACTTAGATCATTCTTCCAATTAAGTATGTGGTGTCTGAATGCAGCACACGATGGACCTGAACTTCCAGTCTCCTACAAATCACTTGGATAGACTACTTATAAATCTGTATGCAAAAAACTCTCCTTATTGGACAATTTTTCATTTCCAGTGATTTCTTAGTTTGAAGGGAAAGATATATCTTTTTAAGTCTACTATTAGCCTCCCACTGTGCCTTCAGCTCTCTCAAGAAATAAATGCAGAACTCCATGTGAGATCATTGTACAATTAGGATCAAACAGTTATTGAAGAATTAAAGTAGGGAAGATTATTCCTATCTGGACTCTTACACGTACCTCACAGAGCTTGGAAAAGAATAAAGAGAGGGGACGCTTTGAGCTCTTTGGGAGAAAGTTTCCCTAAAGCATTTTTAACAAATTATTCAATTATTATATTTTAATTAAATTACGTTAGAATTAGGAGGATGATGTGAAGAAGGCCACAGGAGATGAAAGAAGGGGACAAGTAGCAAGTGTAATGAAGGGATCCTCAGAATGCCTGATCTGTCATCCTCTGGTTGTCCCACAGAGAGCAATATAAGAAAAGGCTGCTAATGTTTTTGAAGCCTAGAAGAAACCTATTAATATTCTACCATATGTATAGAAAAAATAGTCCCTTCGGTACTCAGAATAAAAGGGGAGGAGAGAATGGTGAAAGGAAACAAGAACCTAAATTATAAAATGTTTTACTGGATTAACATCTGTCCATATCTTGTTACTTAATTTGCTTCTTTAAGATCAATGATGACCAGATTTTTTTAATTCTTGGGGGGTTAGGTTACTGAAAATTCTAATCAAATTTTTGTGTGCATTTTTCACTCTCTAGATATGTCAATCCAATTATTGATGATATTTTTGATTAGTCACCTTAGAGCAGTTCCCCTAGATTCCTTTAACTGTGGACATTAGTAATTCAGCAGAATGGAAAAGATTATTGTTCTGTTTTCAAGGAGTAGAGGAACATTAAATCCTATGAAATGTTAGGGGAAAAAAAACCTTCCTGATAACTGCAGTCTGCAGGGAAATCAGAATCTAGCATGAGAAGAACATAATTAATTAAGAATAATGGGGGGGCTTCCCTGGTGACGCAGCGGTTGAGAGTCTGCCTGCCGATGCAGGGGACACGTATTCGTGCCCCGGTCCGGGAAGATCCCACATGCCGCGGAGCGGCTGGGTCCGTGAGCCATGACCGCTGGACCTGCGCGTCCGGAGCCTGTGCTCCGCAAAAGGAGAGGCCACAACAGTGAGAGGCCCGTGTACCGCAAAAAAAAAAAAAAAAGAATAATGGGGAAGGTTTTGAAATTAAAGAATTAAGTACCTAATGGACTTCCAATGTCCAGCCATTTTTCTCTAAATCTTTTCAGATATTTATGACCATCCAGACCATGGGACATACTAGACAATCAAAACTACTTATTCCTAAATTAATGAATACTCTTCAAATACCCTGGGATTTCATGGTGCAATAGGAAAAACAGTGCATGCTTCACCAATGATAATCTCTTTATTTGATAGAGAACAAAAAGACCCTTTTGTGAAGTGTTTGTCAGAGTCAAGATTTTTTAAAGGGACTGGACAGGTTCTCTAAAGGTTAAAGAAATTATTCAATTATTTCACTATATGCTGGAAGGGAAAGGGATTTTGAGAGCCAACTATTTTCCCACTGAAAGTATAGGCATTTCAGATGCCCTGTGCTGAAGACTGCCAAGGGATTGCCAGGAAGCTACATTATTGCTAAGTCAAGGAATTTTCCTGAGGAACAGAAAAAAATTAATTGGCACCATTTCCATGGAAACTCAACAGATTTCTTCAACTCAATTTTCACATCCTGGAAAAAATATAAGAAAAATGCTGAGGACTTTGGATCACAGATAAAAGTTTCCATCAAAATACATTTTTAAAATCAGTTTTTCCAAGTTGGTTTTAAAATTAGAAAAATTTTAAATCAGTGCCAGAGTGTTGTCCCCAGAATGTGCTGCTACCACACCTCCACCCACTTCCCAAAATTGAGCCTCACAGAGCAGTCAAGGGTTTGTTCTTCAACGTGGCAAACCAGAGAACTGAATTTGTCAGTGGGTTTGGAATCAATTAGAGTTTTGATGTCTGAGTCCTGTTAACTAAGCTCATGGAGGACTGATTTATAACCCCCAATCCCAATGGATTAAATCTGTTTTATGGGAAGATTTCTTCCCAGTGACAAGAATGCTTGTATTCATTAGACCCTTGCCAAATATTAATAATAAAGTTTTTATAAAATATAATTAGTAATTAGAAGGCTACTAGGTGAACATGATCAAGTCAAAGGGTGCTGGAGGAATGTAAGGACTTTGAGGACATGGAAATAGCTGATTAATTTTCCACGCCTCACAAAATCATATAATAGTCTAGGGTCAAGATTGCTCACGTCTCCCAGACCTGTTTTTCTCTGTTACATCTTTTTCTTAGGCTACGCCATGGGGCCTTTTCTATCTTCACTGGAATCATCCCCATTTTATCAACACAGTGGTACTCAGAGGTGAGGAATGGCCATTGATGATGTTCAGCGTTCTTAGCATTCTTAACTGCCTCCGTGTGATCACGGGTCATGGCCACAGATATGCCCAGCCACACAGTGAAATAATAATCCTCTCAGCAAGCGTGTGTTGTTGCTGTCATGCTTGGAAGGCAAACCATTTTTTTGAGGGGTGGGGTTAGGTGGGAGGTAGGAGGAGCACGTCCACCCTAACCAGCTGCCTATACCAGTGACTCTCAATCCCAGATGAGCATAAGAGTTATTTGTGGAGCTTCTAGAATTTAGTTGCCTAAGTCCTACCTTAGACATGGACTACAAGCAGAAGACAAGAGAACAGTAATATGCTATAATAATAATCTCAAACCAACACACAAAAAACAAAATCTAACCAAAAGAAACTTGTGGTCAGATTTGGCCTCTAAATATATTTCAAAAATAATGTGCACAATATAATTTCAGTTTTTTGCCATTTTAAACCATGCTTAAATCCATGTCTCATGTAACAATTCAAATCTCCAGCCACTCCCTATTGTATTATTGTATCATTTGCTACAAATTACTTTTGATATTTCATTTGTTATCATGCTTTCCATATTGTCTTCTTATATTTGAGACACATTTCTCTAAACTCATAATTCTATCAGAACTGGGAAAATAAAAGACGTATCGAGAATCATGCTATGAATAAAACACAAAAGAGAAAATAATTATTTTTGATAATGAAGACTATTCAGATGTGTTTAATAAGCAGGCACTGAATCTTATCTGCTCAGTAATTCCATCTTTCTGGCCCCTGTAGGCTTACAAGTTTGCAATCTCTGATATAGTCTCTGCCCACTAATTCCTCGATGCAGACTGCAAAATCGTTATTGGCTGGTCTTTTCAGGGGGTGTGCATGCTCTTGGGAAAGATATAGTCAGGGAACATATCTTGTATGAGCTCTGTAAGTTCCCAGTGCTGCAGCAGTGTGATGAATGTTAACAGAATTTTCTATAAGTAGGAGACCTGGAGAAATGCAGATGGTATTACCCTTATGTGGGCAAAAGAGAATGCGAGTCCCTGAGGTATTTTCATCTGGCTACTTTTGCCAGTAATTGATATATTAAAAAGAAAAGAGGGAAAATTATCAAAATGTAGTTATTTGTACTCCACAGAAGAATAATGGCTTCAATTCTCCTTTTCAGTATAACTGACATTTCCATTTGTCATGTTCATAGGAGTTTTTTGTTCGGTTGGTTTCTGTTTTTGTTAAGGTCATACCTGGAAAAACTTGCGTAATAGCTGAGCTCTTGTCTAAAATGGTGACGTGTCAGCAGCCAGCAGTGGCCTCTAAGAAATGCTTGTGAAGGAAAGGCATCAAGAAGATGGAATTCTTAATAATAGTGGAAACAAAGACTGGAATAAAGCTAATGCTGGAATATGGGACTGATTCCAGTTAATTCTAAGGTTGAAAAAAAGGGACTGAAGCAAATAAAACCAGTAGTCCACCCGCTGACCCCTAGCTATCACTCTGCTACACAAATGCTAATTTTTTAAAGTTCTCTCCACTCCAGCTCTGGTCTTTCTATATACATGCAGAAAAAGTAGTTCTCCCAGTAGAAAGCAACCTGAGGCCCTGCAGTAAAGCTCTGTGAAGGAAAGATGGGATGGGCAAGAAAACTTACTGTTTATTCAGGGAGTTAGTTGCTTGCAGACCTATCAGTACATAGTGCCAAAGAATCATGTTCCACCTATTTGTGACAAAGCTGCACTAGACAAAGCTGCTAAGTCCTGGGATCTTGAGTTATGAGTTGCACCAAAGTCCTCTGTAGTCCTAGAGCAGAGAACAAAATTTGATCTGAACACAAGGAATAGAAGCAAAGGATAAACCACCACCAAAATCTCTTGTCCAACATGATTCTATAGATGCGTTCTCTTTTAAGAAGATTGAAGGAGAGAACAAATAAATGATATGAGAACTTCAAAAACCATGTCAAAGGAAAGGAAGGAGAATTTCATCATGAAGACTCAGGATAATTATACTTCTGTAAATCACTTCCTTAATGAGTAAGGTTGTCATATATCTTCCCAAGAAGCACCAAGCTATCAGTGTGGAGATAGTGGGAAATATGCAAGTGTGCCCCCCCACCCCCAACACACAGACACAAAATAAGAACATCCCAACTAATGATGTATAATTGTTTTTAGAAAATAACTGTAAAGAAGTATGAGTTATCTTTAATTTTCATTTATTAAATTAAGCTAAGCCATTCAGCTTTCAGGATCAGTGCTAGATACCCACTGACAATATACAGGAGCCAAAAAAGAAAATTTCAGAAAACTGCAAACTCATAAACAAATTGAAAACAGAAAGAAGAAACATCAACAGAAAGTCGGGGGTCAAGGTCAGGCTGAGATGAAAGCAAAACAGATGAAAGACATTTTAGCTGAGATGGCAGGATGAGGTGAAACATGTGACATGACGAAAATGGATCAAGTGACTAGAGGACATATGGCAAAAATAAACTAAACTTGGAACTTAAAATTTCAATAGCAAACTAAAATCCACGTTGGTTATAACAAAAAGGAGTGACAGTGGGTAAAATCAATTATTGAAGTTGAGAACATAATTGGAAAAGGGTTTGTTCCCAATACATGGAAATACTAAAAACAGTCAAAAGACATGGAGAACAGAAATCCAACTCATGTATAATAGGTGTTTTTAAAAATAGGCTAGAAAATACAATCAGTGACATAGTTTAACAAAGCTTCAGAGTACAGAAGAGTGGGGGAATGAATATGCAGACTGTACGGACTCGCTGTGATCTAGCAAAAAATAAGGAAATATACCCACATTTAAAAGCATCTTAGCAAACTGTTATAGTTATAAAGATGAAAAAACAACCCTAAAGTATTGAGGAAATATGTTAACTTAGATTTTCTTCTAAAAAATCAAAATCAGTTTTACAATTTAGAAAATGATGTAACAAAAATTTGAGATAATGGACTACATGATTTATTGGGAAAACGTTGCAACTTATATTTAGTCAGCTAATGTGTTTGTGTAAGATTTTTTGGATGTCCAAGATTTTAGAAAAGATAGCATTTCTATGTCATCATGAAAGTATTCCCCCAAATAAGTGAGAGAGACTTAGCAACAGAAAGAGACTTGCAGACACAGAAAACAAACTTATGGTTACCACAGGGGAAAAGGGGGTGGGGGGAGGGATAAATTAGGAGGCTGGGATTAACATATACACACTACTAGGTATAAAATAGATAACCAACAAGGACTTACTGTATAGCACAGGGAAGCATACTCAATGTTATGTAATAACCTATAAGAGAAAAGAATCTCAAAAAGAAAGTATATATATCATATATAACTAAATCAGTATGCTGTACACCTGAAACTTACATGATATTATAAATCAACTGTACTTCAAAAATTAAAAAAAAAAGAAGTTATGGCATTAAAGAATTTGTGCTGAATAATGAATTCAATAAAACATGGAATTAAATTTAAATTATTATTATAAATTTATTTATAAAACATCTGAATGTAAAATACTGATGATAAAAATATGCAATGCAAGAGATCATAATTCTATTGCAATAATCTAGGTCCAGTGCTCAAATAATATGAAAATGTCTAGGAACTAGAAAATAATTTAAAAATAAAATAATGCCCTATCAAGTCTTTACTAATCAAAAAATATAAGGTAAAAAATCTCTGAAATTTATAAAAGTAATCATTATTTTAAAACAAAATATATACCTTCGAAATCACTTAATATTATATAATTATAGAATATATATACACTATATCTATCTACCTAATCTTTCTAGCAAAAGACAAAAACTAAAAAAAAGGCAAAAAAAAGATACAAAATAAGGTTATAATTAGAACAGCAGTTATGAAAATACATGTGTCAGTTAAACATCCTCAAAGAGCAGTCACAATCACTGAGGGCAAATGGCACTGTGTGAAGCATTTATATACCATAGATCAAGTCCTCACAGCTATCTTATGAGGTAGATATTATTTTCCTTTTTAAGATGGATTGGTTATCTGTAATCAAGGTCACAGAACTAATAAGTGGTAGAGGTGGAGTTTCAGTTTAATTCTTTTTGACTCTGAAGCCCATGTTTAGAATCTCCTACTATCCTGTTCTTCCAGGTTATCATAGTAACAACAACTCTCTCTACAATTTCCTGGACTTTTGCACAAGCCTGGAACATTACAGAGCATGTTACACATATTAATTCCTTTAAACCTTGCAACAACCCTGTAACTAATGGTATTATTTACCTCCATTTTATAGACAAACTGAAGCTTGCAAAGGGTGGCTGAGACAGATCTGAGATTTGTACCCATGATTGCCTGGTTCCAAATACCACATTATATATTCTTTTATAAAAGATGCAGATTCAAATTTGGATAAAAGACAAAATCAAACTATATCCTGCTTTTTGAAGATACACTGTAAAAAAAATACTAAAGAAAAGTTGAAAATTTATGGTCATTAATGGTTGCTTAAAGAAAAAGAAATAAACGAGTTGTTTTCAATCTTAATTTTAGAAAATAGGATTCAAGGCAAAAGTATTAGAAAAAGAAATCATTTTATTTATTTAAATTCTAAAATCCAAATAAAAGCATGTCATCCATGTTCTTTTATGTGGCAAATATTAAAAATACTTAAGTAAAATGTGGTAGAATAAAAGAATTTGACAAAAACCACAGTAGTAGTAAGAGGTTATAAATACTTTGAATCTTTGATAAAACAGTAAAAATGCAAAAACAATAAAATAGGGTATATAAAAAATTAAGATAATGTTGTTTGTACTTAATAGACTGTACACTTTTCAAAACCCTTAATTGATAATATGCTATCTGATTTTTTAAAAACTCAATAAAAATATGACCTATTCAACCCACTTTTTGATCTCAGTATACTTTTTAAAGAATTAATAACAGAAATGAAAAACACCTGAAGAAATTCTAAAAAACCTGTGAAGGCAAACAAAATTAAAACACAGTTGAATGCTTAGCAAGCAAACTATAAGCAGCGGCAACATCACAGCTGTACATCTTTAGTTATTAAACAAGAAAAGGAAAACAAAGGAACTAGATACTAGTAAAAAAAAATTATGGAATAAAACCAATGTAATAAATCTAGTAAAAGTTGAAAATTAATGGTAGAATTTTTAAAATTCACAGATGTGAAAACACAGGAAATTTTAACTAAATCTGAAAGTTTATTTTTAAAAAGAATAAATTAGCAAATGCTCTGGCAAATCTAACTAAGAGAATACGCCAGTAAGAAAACCAGTCATGAGAAGATGTTAGTATATAGAGTCAGAGGAATTGTTTGATTTTCTTGTGTATAAAAATATATGATTTTCTCATCAAAAAGTCTACAAATAATAAATGCTGGAGAGGGTGTGGAGAAAAGAGAACCCTCCTACACTGTTGGTGGGAATGTAAATTGGTGCAGCTACTATGGAGAACAGTATGGAGGTTCCTTAAAAAACTAAAAATAGAACTACCATATGACCCAGCAATCCCACTCCTGGTAATATATCGGGAGAAAACCATAAATTGAAAAGATACATGTACCCCAATATTCATTGCAGCACTATTTACAATAGCCAAGGTATGGAAGCAACCTAAATGACCATCAACAGTGGAATGGATAAGGAAGATGTGGTACATATATACAATGGAATATTACTCAGCTATAAAAAAGGAATGAAATAACGCCATTTGCAGCAACGCAGATGGACCTAGAGGTTGTCATACTAAATGAAGTAAGTCAGACAGAGAAAGACAAATATCATGATATCACTCATACAAGGAATCTAATTTTAAAAATGATAAAAATAAACTTATTTACAAAACACAAACAGACTTACAGATATTAAAAACAAACTTATGGTCCCACTTAAGGGGAAATGTGGTGGGGGGAGGGATAAATCAGGAGCTTAAAATTAACATACACACACTAATATATATGATTCATAACCAACAAGGACCTACTGTATAGCACAGGGAACTTTCCTCAATATTCTGTGATAACCTATATGAGAAAAGAATCCAAAAAAGAATGAATTTATGTATATGTATAAATGAATCACTCAGCTGTATACCTGAAACTAACACAACATTGTAAATCAACTATACTCCAATAAAATTTTAAAATATATATATGTGACTTTTCAAAGAAAAATACTAATTAACAAAATTATGTCAGGTGATAATGATGTGTCAGTGTAAGCTCATCAGCTGTAACAAATGTACCCCTCTGGTGAGCAGTGTTGATAATGGGGGAGGCTACTCATATGTGGGACTGGAGGTATATAGGAGATCTCTGTACCTGCTACTCAGTTTGACTATGAACCTAAAACTACGCTAAATAATAGAGTGTGTTAATAAAACAAAGTCAACTTATTAAAAAAATTATGTCAGGTGAAAGGAATTTTTTAAATATTACTAGACCAATAACTAGGGAATATTTGTATTAAGTTTTAACTCAAAAGGTAACCCAGGACAAGTTTTGTCACTGAGTTATTTCAAACTCAACTATTTAGGAAAATAAAGAGATTAAGTCAGCACCACTTGCCATGTGTATTAAGGTCTGGTACTTATGCAGTGCTTAAAGCTACAGTATTTAGCATTACATTGACATAAGAATCACTTAACAGTGAAAGAATGGTTTAGGTTATCAAATTACTATAAGTTTTTGTGCTTTTTTTTTAACTTGAATAATGCAAAATATTATCTAAAGTGTATCAAATCAGGCATTCCCTTATCCAACTGGTGAGAGGTATTTAACAACACATTTCCAGGAAAGGAGTTGATCACTAAGTATCAACAGCTTTAAAAGTGTACATACTCAAAAATTAGACTTTCAGGAGTCTATCCTAAGAAAATAAATAGCAATACAGCCAATGATTTATGTTAAAGACTTTTAAGCACCAATAGTACATAACTGTGGGAAAAACTGGAAACAACAAAATAGCCAACAGTAGGAAAATGGTTAAATACTTGATTGAATATACAAATTTCAGAATATAATACAGCCACTAAAACTCATGTTTCAAAGAATATTTAATGGCATGGAAACATTCTTAGGCTATAGGAATAAGAGAAAAGAGCTGGAAACATACCAGTATAAACCTAGTTCAGAAAAAGAAAGAGAAGAAAAGAAAGCAATGTACACTTAAAAAGGAGAAACATCAAAATGTTAATACTCCACATTTCTGAAGAGTGTAGTAGTGAGTGATAGTCATTTTCTTTTTTAGTACACGTCTGTGTTTTCTAAATGGTGGTGGGGCAGGGCATGGGGACTTACCTTCTGAATTTACAATTAAAGTGAAGTGGCAAAGAATATATTGTTAATGAAAAAATTATCCTGCCACTTGTCAAACAGTAAGGCCAACTTTATTCAGGGGATTATATACAACAATACAGGGGTTGCTGCTATGGGATTTTACAGTATGGGAGAGAGTGGTCTCAACTCTGAATGCCACAAGGAAGAATGCGAATTTATAACCCAGGAGCAGAGTGTGTGGGAGGGGTGAGAAGTGGATGGGAAATTACTAAGAACACCAGGGGTGAGAGAGATTCCCCCTAAACTGACTGAACAGGATTCTTACTCCAGGCAGGCCAAGTGATCAGATCACATCAGGGGGATGATGGAAGATAAAAGAACCCAAACAGATATTGAAGGTGATCCGATATCAAGGGTGGGGGATTTTGGCTAAAGCAACAGCAGGATTCTTATGAAAACTGAGCAATGCAAAGACAGACATGGAAGTACGAAAGGTGAGCCCTAGTTAGGAAAAGGACTCAGGAGCCTGACTAAAGTTTAGTCAAGGAGAGAACCCGTCAATAGCAGCTGTAGGTTGAGATGTGGATACTTTCCTTGGAAGTTACAAGGAATACATCAACACTACATCTCCTAATTTGCTCATGTGACCCTGAGCTCGTTTGCTGCCAATTTCTTAGATACGGAACAAAAAAGTAACTTCAGATTTAAACCTTGGTCACTGATTTTTTTTTTAAGTCCTATTACTTTCAAGTTTGTTCCAGCTGCTCACAAAATAATTTGGTAAGATAGTACAGTATGGTATGGCATGGTATAGTATATCTGGCATAGCTTGGAAGGGTGTATTCCATGGAGAAACCTATTCGCGAAGTGGGAGAAATTTCTTATTGCAAAAGCAATATAGTATTATTTCAGAAAGTTGGAAAGTAGAAAAAGGTAATCACTTCTGATACCATCACAATAGAATGACCTGTATCATCTTTAAAACTGTCCCTGCCTGCTTTATTATATGCACAACATTTTTATGGTTAAAATTTTACTATATGTACAATTTTGCATCCTGCTTTTGTACTTGTCCTTGTATAATAAGCACACTCTCCGTTGCACTTGGTCTTTTAAATTATTATTATTTCAATGACTACCTAATATTTACTAAGTAAATATTTCACATTTTAAGTTCTTTGGTGTTGGCCAATCAAGTTGTTGACTTTCAGTTTTTCAGGAAAAATGTTCTTCTAGCCAGTCACTTGGTAGTAGAAAGAACTTTTATGAAAAGCTCAGTTTGCTTTCTCACCTAATCTCTAGGTTCATATGTCCACCAGATGGGCTGCTTGATGTTAATTTGACCAAAAGTTGATCAAATGGAAAATCTTGTAAAGAAGAATTGATCTGAAAGGAACTAAAACTTCAGAAACTGTAGTTTGTCTTGAAGCTTTTACGATAAGAGAACAAGTCTGCCATGTGGGCAAATAGCAGTATGACAAATGCTTTTCAATGAAAATTATGTTAAACTCATACTAACTCTTATGAGAATAAACTAATAATAAATACAATTTGAGGAGCAAGGAAAAACCCTTCCACCCCCCATAAAATAGTCATCTAAACGCAATAAAGAAATTTTGCACAGCCTTCCAAAATTTACAGGTTGCATGTTTTGGTTTGATTAGTCTGCCCTTAGAAAGAAAGGGGGTAAAAGGCCTAATCATTTTTCTTTGCAGCTTGTCATGCCTAATAGTAATTTATCAAGACAATTGGTTTTAATGTTTTTAGTGTGGGGGGAAAAAAAAAAGAAGAAAAAGCAGATGTATGTAAAATTAGTCTAGTTGTAAACAACTCACTTTCAGGACTCAATCTGTCTACAACTTCTGCCACTCCTGAATTTTGTTCTTTTGTTGTCTCTGCACAACCATGCAAAACTGAATCCTGCCTCCCCCCAAAAAGTCATCTTACTTATATTTTCGTAGCTAAAATTTGAAATATGAAGGGATAATTGAAATGAATGTTATTAAAAGAATTCAATGTGTTTTTTGTAATTCAGCTAAACGTGCACATATAGCAAAACTGAAGTTGGTACCATTTTCTGGGAAGGCTTGGCTTGACATAACTTCTATAAAAGCAGAAAATCCAGCTGCATGGGTATTTGCGATAAAAATGGATTCACACTTAGGCAAAGGGATGACAGAAGTGAGGTGCTAGTTAAATGATGATGCTAAACCTCCACACTCTGGCAGGAATGGCACATGGAATTCTACTGCAAACAGCATCTTATGAATTGAATTGGATTGTGGAGACCTATAAAAAGCAAGTGGTACAAGAAGCAAGATCTCAATTGTTACCTGTGCTTTTGGCTGCTGAACCGCTGAGCCCTCTGGCTGACTTTTGCTTCTCCAATTCTCGTGGGATTTCATGTCCTGTCATCCCTGAAGGAAAAGATTTAAGAGTATAGAATCTGTTGACATCTTGTTAGTTCCGGGGATATAGGACTTCTGAAGTGAAAAGACAAGCCAAGAAAGCCCCCGTGGGAATCAGAATGATTGGCCATGGAGCAGTTTTATGTGCATGTGAGCCTTTACAAAAAAAGAATCCTCTCTGTGCCCCTGTTCCAAGATTCACTGCTGGAATCTCAAAACTGAAAGGGACATGAGAGGTCATTCCAAGACTGCCCCGAGGCTCAAGTTCCCATCAAATACTTAAAACTGCTATCAAGTACTTGAACTTCTCATTTCCAGACTAACCAATCCTATCAATGAATCTTTATACAGAATTTGAATGCCCTCCCCATTTCACAAATCCCGTCAATCAGGTCTAGATACAGTCTAATTGATCTACTTCTTTCTTGAAAAAGAGTTCCCAGTAATGAGCAATTTCTCCAGCGATAGGCCCAATTTACTACCAGCTTGCCTACAGCTTGGCGGGACTACCTCTTCTCTCCTTCTAGACTCTGGGCATATTTGGATTTGATAGTGCATACGACCTGTGCTGCTGCTGAGTCATCCAGTCCCTGCTGAGATAATGCAATAAGTATGTTGGACTTAGGAGAAATATGTAAATGAGAACTCCAATGAGTTCTGCAGCCAGGCAGGCAGTACAAGTGTGAAGTCATCCAGAGACTTATAGGGAGGAACAGAGACTGGGGTAGCCTGGAGAGTACAGAGAGTCCCTAAAAGCATACAGCTTCATTTATGTCTTTAAGCACCGTCAGAACACTGACTCCCCCGTGGTCTGCAATTTGCTCTCACTGTTCCTCAGGCCAGTGTCTGGTGTGGCATTAGCAGCCACACAAGAGACATCAGACCATCGAATGTTCTCATCGTGCCGAGCAAATAAGACATAGCATGTTCCAAAATAAACTCTTGTGAAAAGGAAGCAGGTCACGACAAAAGGACCAGCAATTATTTATTTTAAATCTTTCAGGAATAAATTCTCAAATGATCCTGCACCTCTTATGACATTTGGATGTTGGTTGAGATCTTTTGTCCCAAAGCTGGAGAGATTGTGTTTATTCCATAAATATGTATTAGTAATGATAGTGTTAACTCTTTCTTATTTAGCTTACTATGCAGCAGGCCCTATGCTAAGTATTTTGTGGACCTAATGAAAAGTAATCCTCACAAAAGAACATGACATTGGCACTGCCCACCACCAGCCTAGTGCAGAACTTTTGCTGTTATTTCTCTCCTCATCCCTTTATGTTTTTCAGTGATGAGACATATTCTTTTCACCCACAACACTAGGTCTGAGGCATGACCATCCTTAGAAAGAAGCTCATTAAAAAATTTGTACTGATTTATTCTGTAACTGCTTATAGACTAGCTAGAACAAGAAACTCAAACTGCTTATTTTTTAGAGTGCTTTTTTTTTTTTCCAGTTGTCATATGCAGACTTCTCATTAAAACACCCTTCCCTCATATTGTAGACAGATCTCGGATGGAGAGTCAAGGCTTTTCCACCATAAGGGGCTGCCTTGCTGCTGGGCAGGAGGAACTCATCCTCCTGCAAGAGAAAGTCAAGAATGGGAAACTCTCTGTGGACGAAGCCCTGGAGAAATTTAAACACTGGCAGATGGGGAAGACTGGCCTGGAAATAATTCAGCAGGTAATACAGACCCCAGTCCCTTCTGGAGCGTTCCCTCAGGTGCAGAGCTCCAGCATCTTTGTAAGCCTCTTTCTCTTAACAAGAAATACAGGTAACTGTTCTTTTGTTTTTAACTAGCCACACACAAAAAAGAGGTTTTAAACTACCAATTAGAAGCTCGACAATACCCAGATTTCATGTTTACAAACCATCAATGAACTCAGTGCTGAGACTATGTATATCAGAGCTAATACCTAATCAACTTATAAGGCTGTCCTTAGTACAGTGCATGTTTTATGAATCTCATTGCTGAAATTAAGGTGAAACATCTTTACACTAACGTGCTCAGAATTCTGAAGAATGTATTATGTAGACTAGACTTAAAGGGAACAAGAAAATGATTGAAATCATATCAGACAATAGTCCTGAGTAATATTTAATAAGTTTTCTCTTCTCCTTAACCTTTGGAAAAATAAATATATATATACATATATATCAGGATTTGCATGTAGATAAATATGTACATACATAAATATATATATCAGGATTTGCATATATATGAATATATATATATCGGTCAGGATTTACAGAGAAATTATGCCAAGAGTATTAACTTCAGATAAGCTTGTCTTCTTTAAACATAATTTACATCCTAGGTGGTTCTAAGAGGAGAATGAAAACAAAATATACTCTGTGTAATATAATATACACCCCATGACATTCCTCAGTGAGGGTGCCAGGACCATATTCTAGCTATCCAGTAGGCCTTCCCACTCCCAAAATGTTTTACCAGTTTTTTTCCTTCTCATCATATAAAACCCCAGTACCTTAAAAGCCAGTTCTCAGGCAGCTGTTTGACAAACACATTTCATTAGCTACATTAGGCCTAAGTATAAATAATCATTAATAGCATAATATGCTACCTTTCCCAAGGATCATTTTTATTTAAAAATAATGCTTAAGAAAACATTTTTAAACAACAGGGAAATGAATCACAATGGTGATTCAAGCAATATGGCATATAAACAGGATATAGTTTAGGCAAGGGACTTTTCCATTACATCTGAGATCACAAGCCTTGTCAGAAATCACCTGTCTCTATGGATAGCTCTTGTTGTGGTTAGGTGACTGGACCTGGTCAAGATTTTGCAGTGTTAAGCAAGGGCAGTTCTTTTGCCAAACAAATGCTAAGAGTGCTGATTGTAGAGTTCTGTAATGGATTGTTGTTCATGGTCAGAACTACAGTATTGCTTTCAATCCACACCATTGCCATCACCATCAAGCATCCTTCTTATGCCGAAATGGGTTAAGATGTGCCTAAGTGCAGACTTACAAATCACTTTCCTAGCAATGCTAGAAAATAAGTTATATACGTTTTGTTAAGTCAGTTGTACTTCATCCTTCTTAGACCCTTCAATAATAAAGTTTACAATTTAAAGTGATCCAACCTAAATACCTTCTTGGTAAGGTTTCACTAGTTGCTTTATTAAACCCTTGGTTGTTTACATGTTATTTGTGTATTTATATTCAATACTGTTTTAGAAAGAATTTAAGGTGGTCTATACTCAACTACTCTGAGACCAACGTGGCTTATCTAATATATAGGGATAATGGGATAATGAATATAGTAAGCAAAACAAAACAAAACAAAATTTAACCTGTAAATACAAGAACAAACACTAAGATTACTTTCCATCAGAGTCCAAAGTTTGTGACTCTGACTGAGGACTTTGGGAGGAATCAGTCAGTTCTTTTCCATTTCTTTCCCAAATTTATTGAGATATCATTGACTTTGTCTAAATTTAAAGTGTATAACGGGTTGATGTGATATATTGCAAAATGATGACCACCATAGCATTAGCTAACACCTCCATGATGTCACAAAATTACCATTTTTGTGTGACAAGAACATATAATGCTAACTCTCTTAGCAACTGTCAAGTTGCTAAATATAATATATATATAATACAGTACTGTTAAATATAATCATCCTGCTGTACATTAGATCCCCAGCACCTTTTTATTTTATAACTGGAAGTTGGTACCCTTTGACCAACATCAACATCTCCCCATTTCATCCACTCCTCAGCCCCTGATAACCATCATTCAACTCTGTTTCTATGAATTTGGCTTTTTTAGAGTTCACATATGTGAGATCACACAGTATTTATCTTTCTCTATATGACTTATTTCACTTAACATAATGCCCTCAAGGTCCATCCATGTTGCCACAAATGGTAGGATTTCCTTCTTTCTCCCTGCTGAATAATATTCCATTGTGTGTGTGTGTGTGTGTGTGTGTGTACACACTCATATACACACACACATATATATATACATATATAACACATCTTTATCCATTTATCTGTTGATAGACACTTACATGGTTTCCATATCTTGGCTATTGCAGTGAACATGGAAATGCAGCTATTTCTTTGAAATCCTGATTTCATTTCCTTTGGATAAATACCCAGAAGTAGGATTGCTGACTCATATGGTGGTACTATTTTTAATGTTTTGAGGAACTTCCATACTTATTTTCATAATGGCTGTACCAATTTACATTTCCACCAACACTGCACAAGGCTTCCCTCTTCTCCATAACCTTATCTCTTACCTCGTGTCCTTTTGATGATAATCATTCTAACAGTTCTGAGGTAAGATGCTACTCTGGCTTTGATTTGCATTTCCCTGTTGATTAGTGATGTTGAGAATTTTTTCATGTATCTGTTGGCCATTTTTATGTCTTCTTTGAGAGATGTCTATTCAGTTCCTCTGCCCATTTTTTAATCAGATTATATGGGATGTTTTGCTACTGAGTTGTGTGAGTTCTTTATATATTTTGGATATTAACTCCTTCTCAGATACATGATTTGCAAATATTTTCCCTCAGTCCATAGTGTGCCTTTTCATTTTGTCGATTGTCTCTTTCACCATGCAGAAGCTTTTTAGTCTGATGTAGTCCCAGTTGTTTATTTTTGCTTCTGGTGCGTGTGCTTTTTCAGTCATATTCAAAACATCATCACCAAGACCAATGTCAAAGAGCTTTTTCCCTGTGTTTTTTTAGTCAGTCCTTAACATAAGGGCCTGAACAAAAGTCAGAACAACAAAAAATGAATGTTCTCCCTGTTTTCCCAAACACACTTATCCCCATATACTTTTCAATATTACTCTTGTAGTTTACAAAAATGTTCATTTGTATCCTGAGAATGAATCTCTCAGAGGTAGCTGTGAAGTTATATTATTCTTGACAGAGTTATTATCCTAGGAAAATAGGAGAAAAAATGGCACAAATACAGAGTTAATAGTGGAAGAGTTTCTAGGATAATGAAGACCCATGTAGAATCCCTGGAGTCAAAGGTGAGATGGCTGAGAAAACCTTGCCTTTAGCTCTCCTCACTCCTGCTCACAATCAGTGAGTCCCTTGCTCACTTATAGGAAGGGATCTTTAAGGCAATGAAAACAACTCTAGGAAAAATGGTTTCTAGGCTTCAGGGGCAACCCTTAGGAAAAGTGCTACTCTAGATTCTCTTCTAAAAGCAGACATTTTGAATGTTAGCTTGCTTTACCTTTCAGTTAAATAGTGAATAGATGTTCAATGTAGAATATTTGGAAAGCAAAGAAAGGTCACAGGTGAGTTAAGAAGGGAATCCAGTTTGTGTATCATTTGCTACCATGTCCCTGGCTCTTAGAAGGAATTTCTAGTAAGGCATGTACCCTGCAGAGGCTGGAGATCAGCTCAGACAGCAGCAGACCATCACTGTGTTGGACTCCTGCTTTTGGACACCAAATAGCCAATGTAGATGCCTCAGGTGTTCGATTGGGAAAACAGCTCCCAAAAGAATTAGGCTCTGGGTTTCTACCTGATTCTAACACTTATAACTGTGTGATTTGGGAAAGTTACTTAACCTCTCTGTAGCTCAGATTCCATATCTGTAAAATGAGATGATGATGTTTTTTATCCACTTCATGAAGTTGTGAGGATTAAGTAAAATAATACATGTAAAGTATCAAGGACGGTGATTGGGACATTGTAAGTACCAAATTAACACTAAGTAGTAGTGGTGGTACTGGTGATAGTAGTTAAAGTTTTCATCTTAATCCATGACAAATTTGTGAAATTTGACTTCTGTTTCCTGGTTGTTCCCTCATTAAGAAAAAACTACGCCAACTACGAGATTGCATTATTGGGAAAAGGCCAGAAGAAGAAAATGTCTACAGTAAGTAAAATTTGCCTGCTATTCAAAAATAATAGGGTGGAAAATGCAAGGACAGTGGAGTCAAACAGGCCGGAGTTCAAATCTATACTCTATCACTTCCCAGCTGCTTAAACTGGACAGTGTCTTAATCCTTGGTATTCAGGGTCCTTGTCTGCGAAACAGGAATGATTATACATGTATCTGGAAGTGGTTGTCCAAGTTAACAGATAAAATACTTTTCACCTTCTCTGGCCCATAATGGACCTTCAATACATGCTAATTACTTCCTTTCCTTTGATTTCTATGTAAGTTGCAAATAAGATAATTCTGCTCCAGTTGTTTGGTGTTTTTCTGTTTTGTGTGTGTGTGTGTGTGTGTGTATGAGTCATTATATAGGGTATTAAATTATTAAGGAGTCACACTTTTTTTTTAATAAGGTAGAATATTCTCAGTATAGTCAGTTCTCACAACTGTCCACATGTGGATCATCTTAAATTATAAATTTCGTGTTGCCTTGTCCTGAAGCTATCATGCTTCTTTGCAAGGCAGATTCTCCTTGCTAATAATTAACAGTTGCTCCCCGGAGGGAAAAGCATTTATTTGAATGTTAACACAAACCAAACATTATTAAGACGGTAAATCTTCTCCAAAGATAAACAACACATTCCAAAATTGAAAATAAATTACGTTGTCACTCTCTGATCACTCTGTCCCCAAGTCCCTACCCCTGCACAAATAATTAAAAACTAACAACCACTATCAAAGCTTGAAAGCTTCCATCTCTTCCATTTTCAATAATATTGCATAGCTTTTAGCTAGTACTTCATGCTGAAATTCACCATGTTAAAATTCGTTTTCTTTTTTACATTATTGGGTTGTTATTTACTTTTCCATAGAGAATTCTTTACGCTCTCTTAGAAATGTTTTCTAAAACAGAAATATACTTTCTAAAATAATTAAAGTCATAAACACAAGACTAATTTACAAATAACTGAGTTCTACAGACCTCCATTGTAATGTGGAATAAGAGAAAAATTTTAACACTGTGTAAAATTACAAACAATATAAATAATTTCACTAAGAAACATTAAGTAGTAGTAGTAGCTAATATTTATTAGCTATCTGCTATACACTTAATATTATCTTATTAACAACCCTTTGAGATAGTCATTAGTCCCAATTTATAAATAAGGAAACTGAGAATCTGAGAAACTAAGAAGCCCCTAAACACACAGATTAGAGACTACAACCTACGTCTATTGGAATCCAAAGTTAATACTCTTTTTTTTTTTTTTTTTGCGGTACGCGGGCCTCCCACCACTGCGGCCTCTCCCGTTGCGGAGCACAGGCTCCGGACGCGCAGGCTCAGCGGCCATGGCTCACGGGCCCAGCCGCTTCACGGCATGTGGGATCTTCCCGGACCAGGGCACGAACCCGCATCCCCTGCATCGGCAGGCGGACTCTCAACCACTGCGCCACCAGGGAAGCCCGTTAATACTCTTAATCATTAGGAATTAACTAGTCCCCCTTCCAGCCAAAATGGAATAAGTAGTATCAGACAAATCCTCCCACTGTAAGAATACAAATACTGGGCAGAAAAATGAGGCAACTGATTTCAGGGAGTAGACAATAGGCAGCCTAAGACTATAATCTCAGAGAAAAACAAAATGTATGAGATATCTCTCATGATTGCCCAGGAGACTGATTTTCTGGCTACAATCTCTGCAAAGCAAGCAAGCACTCCTGTCAAACTGAGGGGTGCAAAGATCAGAATTCATGGCAGCCAGAGCTGCTGGGATGTGTATGGTGGGTCACTGAAGAGGAGGTAGCTGCATAGAGAGGTAACCTCAGAGGGAGTGAGGGACTCCAAAAGTCTGTGGCTGAGAGATGAGCTGTACATGTGTAGGGCAAGACCACTCAAGGCATGCAAGATAACTGCTTTTAGCACTTTGAAGGCAGAACAGAGACACTGGAGATTGAGCAGAGCCAGGAAAAAGCCAAACTGAGGATGTTTGAGTTCTGCCCTGCCAGAGTGGAAAGGTCTCCTTAAAACACCTGGCATCCTGCTGTGACACCCAAGAGGTATAATGAGTAAGGACTATGACTTAGAGTAAGACCTACTCTAGACATGCCCCAGCAAAGCTTAAAACCAAGCCCCTACAGGAGCCCCACAGAAGACAGAGTTTGTAGGCTCAGTCCTACTGAGAGCCTTAGAAAACACCTTGGGCTAACTATAGGTCAACACTGAAAAAAAGCAGAAAACCAAGCTTACCACAAGTTCATGCCAGTAATCAAACTGCCTGCTAAAACAAGAACCTACACTCATCGAAGGAATATTACAGAATCCAGAATATACAACAGATTATCTTTAAAGTCCAGTGTTCAGGGCTTTTTTTAATAAAAGAAGAGGTATAAATAAAAAGAAAAATGTAATTCATAGAAAAGAAAAAAGAAAGCCATCAATAAAAACTGAACCTGAGATGATCCTGTTATTGACCTTAGCAGACAAAACTTTAAATTATGAACATATTTAAATTAATGAAAAATATGGTTTTAAGGAGTATATAAATATGAAATCTCAGCAGGAAAACTGAAGCTATATAAAAGAACCAAATGGAAATTTGTAGAAATTAAAATTACAATAAGAAAAATGAAAAATTTATCGGAAGAGCTTATCAGCAGATTGGATATAGCAAAAGTAAGAGTTAATGAACTTGAAGACAGATCAACAGAAATTATCCAATATGATGAACAGGGAGATAAAAAGACTTTAAAATAAATGGAGCCTAAGAGACATGTAGTACAATTTAAGACAGTCTAGCATACATGTAATCAGAATCCCAGAGGAAAAAAGAATGAGTTTGGGCCAAAACATTTTAAAAGGAATAGTGGTCAAATACTTTCCAAATTTAATGTAAACTACCTCCATACTGTTCCAAGAACTTCAAAAAATTCCAATTAGCATAACTGTTAAGAAAACTACATCTGGGCAACTTGTAGTCAAACTACTTCAAGTCAAGATAAAGAGAAATTCTTGAAAGCAGCCAGAGAAAAAAGACACTTTACATATAGAGGGAAAAGTATAAGCATATTCCATATTCACTACATATTCACTAATTGCTTATCACAAACATGGAGGACTAAAGACAGTGCAGTAATATCTCTAAAGTGCTAAGAGAAAAACAAATGACCACTTAGAATTGTATATCCAGGGAAAATAACCTTCAAAAATTTGTTGAAATAGAGACATTTTCAGATAATCGAAATCAGAGAATTCATAGACAGCAAAACTGCAATGTAAGAAATGCTAAGGAATGTCATACAAGGTGAAGGGGTTATTAACAAACCAAAAACTCAGATCCACACTAAGGAATAAAGAACACTGAAAATTTTACCAAGCAGATAGAAATAAAATATTATGTTTTCTTTTTTCTCATAAATTATTTCAAAAACAACTGTTTAAAGCAAAATAGTAGCACTTAAATTAGGGATTATAGCATATGAAGAAGGAAAAGATGTGAAAACAATTATGCAAATACAGAGGGTGCAGATAAGTGGAATTATATGGTTGCAAAATTTTTATAACATGTAGTTCCAAGTATGGAATATAAAGAATCAGTTATAAAGAAGAGGAAAGATTAAGGTAAGAAAGATGAAGTGTCAAGTATAAGACATGAAGCATGAAGAAGTACACTATTGTCTCTAAATAGACTGTAAGTTAATGGTACATATCTTAGTTATAAAGTAGATAGATGATAGATAGATAGATAGATAAAGAAACTAACAGAGGAAATAAAATGTAACACTAAAAAGCTATTTGATTCGCCAAAAAGTAAAGCAGGAAAGTAGCAAAAACATAAACAAAATGGATTAGTAAATAACCAAGAACAAGATGTTAGTATTAAACTGAGTCATATCAATAATTGTGTTAAATGTAAATAGATTAAAAGTATCATTTAAAAGGTAGACATTTTCCAGCCTGATAAAAAAGTAATACCCAACTTTGTGCTATCTAAAGGCCATGCATTTTAAATCTAAGACACAGATAGGTTAAAAGTAAAGATGGTAAAAGATCTACCATGCCAATAGTAAGCATAAGAAAGCTGGCATGGCTATATCAATACAAGACAAGATGAATTTCAATACAAAGAGTATTACAAGAGACAAAAGAGGAAATTACAAACTGACAAAAGGGCAGTTCACTAGGAAGATACAAAAATCCTAAATATTTGTGTACCTTAAACTGTGTATGTATTTATGAGTTTTCTCAAAACTCATGAAGCAAAATTTGATAGTACTCAGAGATGTTTTCACCTATTTCTTAGTAATTGATAGAAGAAATAGAAAAAAATCAGTAACAATATAGAAGATCTAAACAACACTGTCAACAAACTTGACCTAATTGACTTTACAGAACAGGGCATCAAAAAAAATTCAGAATACATGTTTGTTTAAGGTGTACAAGGAAAGTTCAGCAAGACAGAACACATACTGGACTATCGAAAATTTTCAATAAATTTAAAAAGATTGAAATCTTCAGAGTATGTTCTCTGAAAGATTTCAGTCTTTTGAAATCTTTTATCTCTTAGCACAACAGAAATAAATTAGAATTTAATTAAGAAATTAGAAAAAAACTCTCAAAATAGTTAAGAATTAAATACATTTCAAAATAACCCCCATATGGGGTCAAATAAGAAATCACAAGGAAATATTTCAACCTGAATGATAATGAAAACACAACATTACAAAATTGTGGAATGCAACCAAAACAGTACTTACAGGGAAATATATGGCTATAAATGTGAAAACAGAAAAGATGAAAAATTTAAGATCAATGATCTAAGCTTCCACCTTAGGAAACTAGAAAATGAAAAGCAACTCTCCAAAAAGAGCTGAGAGGAAAAAATAATAATATCAAAAATCAATGAAACAGAAATAATAGAGAAAATTAACAAAACCAAAACTTAGTTATTTAAAAATGTAAATGAAATTGATAAGCCCATGGCAAAAATGATCATGCAAAAAAGAGAAAGCAAGAGTTACCTATATCAGGAGTTAGGCTATCACAACAGATCCTACAGACATTAAAAAGATTCTAAGGAGATATAATTAAGTTTTTGCCAATACATTAAACAACTCAGACAAAAAGAGCAAATTAATTAAAAATAAAACTTACCAAACCTGAGTCCAAAGGGGAAAGAAAAGAAAACCCTACACTTCTGTGAGTAAATCTCTTTGTAGTCTGACTTTTAGAACTTCGTTAATGTTTTACATATTCAAAAAACTAGGATGGGACTGAGAAAGGGACAAGATGGAACATAAGCAGAAGAAAACGAACCTAGCAGTATTACAAATAAATAACATATCCACACTAAAGGGGGATAGAAAAACAAATAAATTTAGAAAACAGCATATTCTAAGACTAAAATTAAAAGAAAAGAAACAGTACATAAAGATTGTATTCTATACTTCAGTTAGTAGGTCTTATTTCTCTACAGGGGTATAGTCAAGCAATTTCAAAACTACTTTATGTATATTCTAGCATTGAGTAAACAAATAAATTCACTATTGATAATGAGAGCCAGGTTTCCTATTGTCAGAGAAAGGAGTTACAACTAAGGAAAGAAGGAAGCCCAGAATGAATCTTGTAGTATTGGATTGGAATTGGAGGTAAAAGCATAACAACTCGTGGTTGTTAATATTGGGTTGGCCAAAACGTTTGTTCAGGTCTTTCCATAAGATCATATGGAAAAACCTGAATGAATGTTTTGGCCAACCCAATATATATGTTACACATAAATATAGAAATGTAGTTGTATATATACTTCCTTAGCTCTGTCTGCTGAGAGCACCTAGAAACAATGACAGCCCAGCAACAGTGAGCACATCTAGTACCTAGATCTTAGTTCACAAAAAGAAAAATAGCTAATAAGCATGTGAAAACATGCTCGACATCATTAATCATCAGGAAAAAGTAAATTGAATTACACTGAGGTACCAATACACAACAAATATAGCTACAATTTTTTAATATTGTCAAAGTTAAGCAATTAGAATGTGGAAGAACTGGACATGCACTGCATGCATTCCTGATGGGAGTATAAAGTGTTGTGACGACTTTAGAAATATTAAATATGCACTTACTATTGATAGATAACCTAGCTATTCAAGAGAAAGAAAAGATGGAAAATATGTTCATTCAAAAACGTGTTCATGAAAGTTCATAGCAGTTTCATTCATAATAGCCAAAGTGGAAACAATCCAAATGTCCAATAGGAGATTAGGTAATTATATTGTGATATATTCACACAATGGAATACTACTCAGCAGTAAAAAGGGATACCTACTATCACACACACAACCAGAATGCATCTCACAGATATTATGCTGAGTGAAAGATACCAGACACAGAAGAATACCTGCTGTAAGATCCCATTTATCTGGACTTCTAGATAAAACAAATCTATAGAGATAGAAATCAGCTCAGGGGCCATCAGGGGTAATGGTGGGTGAGAATTGAGGTAAGGGGGCACAAGGGAGTTTTCTGTGGAGATGAAATGTTCTCTGTGCTAATGGGGGTGATGGGTATATGCTGTATAGATTTGTCAAGAGTCATCAACCTATACACTTAAAAATGTGTGACTTGTATGTAAGTAGTTCTGAATAAGGTTAATTTTTAAAAATACTTGAATAGCTCAGGCTAAAAGAATATCAAAGCAGAGTAGAAGTAGCATGAACATATATATACTACTAAATGTAAAATGGATGGCTAGTGGGAAGCTGCTGTATAGCACAGGGAGATCAGTTCGATGCTTTGCGACGACCTAGAGAGGTGGGATAGGGAGGGTGGGAGGGAGGCTCAAGAGGGAGGGGATATGGGGATATATGTATGCATATGGCTGATTCACTTTGTTGTACAACAGAAACTAACACAGTATTGTGAAGCAATTATACTCCAATAAAGATCCGTTTTTTAAAAAAAATAATTCATCAACAACAACAAAAAAAGCAGAGTAGGAAGCTGTTATTAAATGTCAAATATATCTAAAATCATAATAATGTGGGACAAGTGTCAGAAGGAAAAAAGACAAAAATTTAAAAAGACATAGTTTCACACTTAGTGGCTGGAGGTTAGTATTTTTTAAATCACGTTGTGAAAATACATAGTCACTTCAAGGACAAAAGTAGTCAAACAATAAGAAGAAGCAACCTTAAGATAAATATTGAGCAAAACTCAGTAGAATGTGCTTTTTTTTGTCTTGTAGATAAGCTCACCATTGTGCACCATCCCAATGGTAAGTGTTTGGTGTTTATGGAAGGATTTAGGACTAAAACAAAGCTCACAGTAAACCAACTTTTATATTAATGTAAACCTAATGTGATTAAGCTGGTCACTGTAAAAACTCACAGAGATTTTATATTTGTAAGCAAAACCACTTGACATCCAAAATAAATGTGAGATGATTCTAGCATAGCAATGCTAGAGGCGTTGTGATATAGTAAAAGAAGCACCTGCTTTGAACTCTGACCTGGCTCTTCACAACTTACTAGCTGTGGCCTTTGGCTTAAACTCTTTAAGCCCCAGTTCCCTCATTTGTAAAATGCAGATAAGAATTCTATCAGCTCAGTGATTTGTGTCCACCTAGAGGAGTGGTATAGGGAGGGAGGGAGGGAGACGCAAGAGGGAGGGGATATGGGGATATATGTACATGTATAGCTGATTCACTTATTATACAGCAGAAACTAACACACCACTGTAAAGCAATTATACTCCAATAAAGATGTTAAAAAAAAAAAGAATTCTATCGTGGAGATTGCTATAAAAACAGATGATGATTTGTGCAAATGGAGCTAACTGCTTGATAAGTGGGAGATGTTGATAGGACAAATGAAATTGGAATGGCACGCAAGAGCTGGAGGGGTTCCCTTCAGTGTGATGGGGGAGGATGGGTGCAGAAGGTAGGGAGGGTAGAGGGGAGCTGCAGGCCAGCTGGGGGCTGTCCCATGAGCTCCAAGCACTGCCTGCAGCCTTGAAGCACAGGGCTGACTGCAGGAATGGAGAGGCACGTGGCTGGGATGGAAAGTGAGAAACCTGTGAGAAAAGCAGGAAGTAGCATGGGCCAAGGTGGAGCAGTAGAAACAAACTTTTATTTTAAAAAAAAAAAAGTGTGCTTTGCAATTGCCTGATTCTGGTAAATGGGGAAGAGAAAAGGAAGAAAAAGGCATAATCAAGTGGAGCTTGTTATTCTAAGATGTTGGATTGTTTCTGAGCTGAAGCAACTCCTTGAGTATCCTATTCTAGTCAATCCCTATGTGTAGGAGAAATTAATACATACTTGTCAAGGGTGCTATGTAAATATGCCCTTTTGGATCTCTTTAATATTTTTTCTCTTTACCCATATCCTATTCTTTGCATATGTATTTTTAAGTGCTAAATAAAGGAATTATTAAATGTGTGAACAAGTGAAGAGATAGTAGTAACAGAGTTTGTATTTCTAGGTAATGAAAATGCCCACAATGAAAATGTGTCATATGACATACCCTCTGGCAATAAGGTGGGTTGTATATTTCTTCATTTTTTATAAAATGCAAAAAAGAATTCTTTGTTGAGAAGGAATATGAAAGCGTTCTATGCTGACTATGCTTTGAGACATTCCAACAAATGTGAACTAAATAGGTCACATAAGCATTTGTGTGCAAAATCCATGAGCAATAATTTAAAGAAATTAACTGTTCTGAAAAAAGCAAAGAAAGAACTCAAAGGAAAAAGGCACCGAGGCCCAAGTGTGGATGAATTCAACAGACCAAATAAATCTTAGAGGAGTTATAAACACATCTTCTTTAGCAAAAGGAACATGATGAGCCTATTTGAACCACGATTTATACAATCCTTAAAGTCTAGTGTTAAGAAAAAATGTAATGCCAAAATATTGTTATATAAATACGCATTACTTCACATTGTAAAGTTAACCAAAAGTAAATTGCTAACAAGAAGCCAGAAATAACACTAAGGAAAGACAATAGCAATGGAGAACCAAGACCAGTTCAAGACAACACCACTGATGTCCTGTCCACAAATTTTTCTTCATAAAAAATCATGCTATTCCAACTATCTACGTATGTGATGTAGGACATTTGCACTGTTACCCAGGGTCATCTGGCAGCTGGATTTCTTGCTAAAATCCAGAATTAGGGCCCATAACAAACCCGTTTTAGTTTACCAAATTTTAATAACTCCTTAAGCTCTCTTATGCTTCAAATAAATCATACGTAATTATAAAAGTCATCCACCCTTGAGAACTGCTTGAAGTATTTGCGTTTCTGGATCATTCTGTGGCCCACCAATGAGCTATAGACCTAATGGGTCTACAGCACATATGGACCTAATGGGTCTACAGCACACAGACTCATGAGACTCATTTGACTGTAGCAGAATTGTGAGGTACCACCTAGCCCCAGGAGTTTATGAAAATATCTTTGTTAAACAAAGATTATTCTACAAGATCTGGAGGACGATCTTGAGCAAGATTTTGGATAAGAGGAAAAGAATACAAATTCCCAACGCTTAGGCTATTCTCCCTCAAAAAGAAAATAAAATTTGAACTGAAGGACTTTGATGTAGTTGAGCTTTACAATGACTCTTTCCTTTAAGGATGGAGGACTGTCTTTCCAGTTGCCTCTACAAAGCTGTTTTTCTGTGACTGTGAAAGGCAACTATGACTTTATCATGTTTCTTTGTTCAGCCTTAAAATGAAGAAATGCTAACTCTATTTTTTTTTTTTCCTTAGCTTCCTGCTCGACTCCAAGTTGAAAAGGAATTTGGTTTCTGTTGCAGGAAAGATCACTAAACAAGGTAAAATACCAGCTGTATTTTTTAGAAAACCTAAAGCAGGCTTATTAGGGACTGAAGGAATCATTTGTCTAGCACACAGAATACTTTAAATATTTCATTATCTTCTCCTGAAAGGATCAACATGTGTATTTTTCAAGGTAAAGGTGATTGTTCTTTAGAAAGATTTATTATAGGGGTGGTTTTATGCTAGGTAATCAATCTCAGATGATGATCCCTTTGTCACTAATACATTTCCTGTGATCTTATTTTCAGGTTATTATAATAGAACTCAAAAATCTGCAGACACCTTCTGGGTGAAGCAGGCTTGCATTGGATTGCCTGCTGTCTTCAGGACAAATCTATACTATGGAAGCAGAAGCAAGCTTTTGAATTTCAGAACTTGTTATTGCCACAAGTTATTGGCATTATACCTGCTTCAGATGAGTGTATCAACATGAAAATTAAACGCTGCAGAGCAATTGAATTCTTTGAAAATTCTTGAGTTTTACAGTGCACTTTGCCACTGAAGCAGCTACTTCCCATTTTTAAAATTGAAGAAAAACAAGAGCAGAGAAGTTAAATGCTCTGTAGCAAAGCTACTGGGCCTGTTTAATGGGCTAACCTTAATCGTTTACTCCCCGCTACACTTAGAATAAGCATAAAAAATACACATTTGTTTTGTACATATTTGCTTTTCCAGTGGGTGGTCTATTTTCTGAATTTCTCACATTCAGAGCTCTCATTATTATTGTCACACCATGTTTGCAGCAACCTTCCATTTTTTAGAGCCTGTTTGCATATAACCTTGAGAACATTATTTTTTTAACTTTCTGTGTCTCAAATTAATATACATTTCCACAACCTATATTCTCTATTAAAAGGTTTATAATTTCATCATCCCGTTTCTTAGAAGCAATTTATAAGCTTAGAATAGAATGTGGTTTTATCATTCTATGATTTCTACCCACTGCAAATTAAATAAATGTTTAAAGCTATGTCTGACTTTTCAAAATAAATGTATGAGAATTAACCACTAAATTCTTCTGCTTACCAGTTTACAGAGAGAAGTCTACCAGATATTTTTTTAATTTCACTGTGTAGGGCCCATAAAGTAAACACACAAATGATTTTTTTCTAGCTTCTAAACAGTGATTTATAGGGATATATATTTTAAGTGATTCTGCAAAACACTGCCCATAAGTTTCTCATGACCATTAACACTCTTAAGCTCAAGTTTTAAAAATAACATAGTAGTTTGATCAATCCCTAATAGAAGGTGCTTCTTGATTATGACATTTGGAAATTTGGTCCATAGTTTCACATCTGAGCTTTCAAGAAATGGAATGCCCTTCCACATCCTGAGCCCCCATTTCTATGGATTGTCCCACCCAAAGAGTCATGAAAAGCAATAGGAAAACCAACTGCTTTTCTATAATTTTCTTCATCTATAAAATTGGAATGTGTCTATTATCTCTAAAGTAAGAATTTCCATATAGGCCTGTGACTGGTGCCTACAATTCCACTGTCAATTTTATTCTTACTAAAAACGTGAAATCCAGTAACAGGTAAAATGTCAGCTTTTCTAATTACAAAGCAATTAGATCATTTCTTACCTGAGACGCAATTCAGGGTGGAAGTGGGAGATAAAGCAAGAATGTTATTCAGTTTTTTAACATGGAGAGAAATCTAAAGTCAGCACCTCTACGTTCTATCCTTCTGAACTGGGCTAGTTTAGAATAAAACCATGGCAAAAAGCCCCTTTAATAGTCTCTTTCCCTAGATACTCTGGTCCTTGAAATCTTATTACTTTGTCATCACAATGAAAGGGAGGAAAAGAAACCAAAAATAACTGAGGTCCTCCCTATGACTCCTGAACCATGGTCCCTCCCCTCCTTGACTTATTAGGCTTGTCCAGATCATAGAAGACAGAGAAGTTTGGAGTTGGGGGATCAGAGAAGTTCACATCATGCCTGTTGCATTGAAGGAAGAGATGAAAAGTAGAGAAATGCAGAGGCGGAGGAAGGGTAATCCAAATTTAGGAATGATCCCAGATCAGAATATCCAGAAGGAAGCAATATTTTTTAATCTCTGGACTTTATTCTTAACATACAGAATACTGTCTATCAAATTTGAGCCACTCTCCAGAAGTTTGTTTTTAGTGATGGAAGAGATCATATGTCAGGATCTAGACTAGGAGACTAGGAAGATGTGAGCTTTCCTTGGAGATTTGGGGCATTTGTCTAAGAGCCCTAGTCACTGCCAGAAAGGAAACACCTGTATGGGAAATCTTCCGAAGATTTTGTGCTGATTCTGGAAGCCTGAGCAACCAGTAGGTAATAAAATACCTTATCTTTCCTATCATCCCTTCCTCAATTTGGATTTGTTCCCAATCCATTACTCTTAATGTACACAAGAACCAGCCCCTTCCTCTTAAATTTACTTGACTCTGACTTCTAGAGAAATTTGGACTGGTATTAAATGTTATCAAAAGAATTTTATGTTTAAAATTAATTGCCTTCTTTTCTACTTAGTTTTCTAGGATAAAGAAGCAGCAGCATCTAGACCAGTGGTTCTCAACTAGGGCATCTGGCCATATCTGGAGGCACTTTTTACTGTCATGACTTCAGAGAAGGTGCTCTTGGCATCTAGTGTGTAGAGACAAGGGATGCTAATGAACATCCAATAAACTACAAGACAAAGAAATGTCCTGTCCAAAATGTCAACACTTCGAGGTTGGGAAACTCTGATCTACACTATAAAGTAAAATGGGATTAACACTTAAAAGAATGTTATTAAAATAAAAACAGTTAACTTTATATGGAATTATCTGGAAGTGGAAACCCGTGTGATAGCATAAATCAGTGTTTATATTTTGAAGTGCATATGGCGTAACTTAAATGGACCATTAAGTACTCAAAAGAATAGATGACTCATACATTTTTGTAAATCAAACATTAGATTATGCTACCTGTGGAGACTCCAATTTTTAGAAAATGAGACTGTTCTCAGTATTGTTCTAATGAAAATGACCTTGTAACTTAAGTCATTATTATATCCTATTCATGCTCTAAGCACTTGCTCATCTGAGTTCCTTCTTCTAATACTCAGGGGGTCTGATTTTAATAACTTGGACTTACCTGAATTTTACTGCATATTGCTTTTCTAAATGGGTAAATATTTAGGAAAGAGGTCTGCTCATGAGCCTGATCTAGTCACTCCCAGCTAATTAGCACAGGGCTGGTATGAGGCCCCCCTTGCAGTACTTTCTGTAACTGTACCTGCCAACCATACTTGTTGGCCTTCCTTATTTTGTGGAGCTGACTTTTAAAGGCAGGGACTGCCACACAAAAGACAGCAAAAACAAGATTCTAAATACAATAGACCTGGGACTTCCCTGGCCGTCCAGTGGTTAGGACTCCGTGCTTCCACTGAACGGGGCACGTTTGATCCCTGGTCGGGGAGATCCCGGAGATCCTGCAAGCTGTGAGGCTCGGCCAAAACCAATAATAAATAAATAAATAAAATAGGCCTCAAATTTATAAATTACAGTATATGATTTCCTCAATATTCTCATCTTCAAAATGCAGATTCTTACATAATTTTACAGGTATTAAATGACATCATGTGCTTACATGAGAAGTGCAGTATTGCATTCAACAGCATGAACTTTGAGGAAAGACCAACGTAGTTTGAATATTGACTCACCTATATCCTAGCTATGTAAACTAAGCCAGTTTTCCAGTTTCCCTGAGCCCTATTTAATCATTAGTAAAGTGGGGTTATCAATACCAACATCAGCATAGGTGGTTTGAGAATTAAAAGTAAAAATATTATTTAATTAATACTAGGACACTATTAAGACACTTTTGATGGTAAAATGCAGTACTGCTAATGATTGTGATAAAAAAAAAAAAAAAAGGCAGGCATACCTCCAGCATAAGCTGAGATACACGGTCACTCGGCTTAAATGAGACATAGGTGCTTAGTATATTTTTGGTTCCAAGTAAATTCTCAGTGAAGACAGTTGGCAAAAAATAATCCTCTCTGAAATGTGAATACAGTGTGATACACTAGGCTGACTTGTTATCTGACTGGCTCTTAGGCACAGCCTTATAGCTTATGATTCAAATCCACATCATTATTTACAAAACCAATGTTTACAAAATGTTGAATGACCACCTGGATCACCCATAAACATGAGAAGCTTCAAGCAGAAATATCCATCAGTGGTAAAGTACAGTATTTCCCAAATTGTGTTACAAGGAACTCGCGCATATTCAATTTAAAAGGGTTTCTGTGATCAAGTGAGATGAGAAAGTGCTATGTATTTTAGTCCCTTTTAGAAGAGCATATTAGACATCCAAGTATTGAAGACTAACTAATCCTGCAATAAAGAAATCTATACTGTTTGAAAAACACTGACTTACATTTTATGTATATGTAAGCTGGTCTCATTTTCCATTTAATGGGAAAAGAAAAACTGGATGAAGGATGCCTGCTGTGATATGTTGAGACGGAGTCTGAAACCTGGGTTCAGTGGGAAACAGTGTCAAAATCAGTCAGTGATGTTTGCCGTGAAGAATGATGGAGGAGGGTAAGGGGAGTGGTGGCATGCATGAGACTTATTTGGCATTCAAAATTTGCCCTTGGGGCTTCCCTGGTGGCGCAGTGGTTGGGAGTCCGCCTGCCGATGCAGGGCACACGGGTTCGTGCCCCGGTCCGGGAAGATCCCACATGCCGCGGGGCGGCTGGGCCCGTGAGCCATGGCCGCTGAGCCTGCGCGTCCGGAGCCTGTGCTCCGCAACGGGAGAGGCCACAACAGTGAGAGGCCCGCATGCCGGGAAAAAAAAAAAAAAAAGTGCTATGGTTTTGCCACTAGCACTTTCTCTTTTCTTCACTCGAGAAAAAGAAAGGCAAGGGGTTCGGGGAAGTGTAAGCTGAGGCTGTTTTGGCATTCATGCCTGGCACTCATTGAGAGCATCTGCAGTCACCCTCAGGAGTCTTAAGCATCCTTGCAAGACACTGGCATTTGTCATAATGTTGCAAAATGAGATGTTTTGTAACTCAGACAAGTCATGCCCAGTACCTCCCAGATCTTCTGCATCAGCAGACTCAGGGAATCCCAGCAGATGACTTGTCATTAACACTGTTGAAGAGCATAAGAACCTTACTTACGATCACCATATGTTCTCTTCACCCTGATTTCCGTATATTATAGTACTGTGACTGAGATATTTTATTTATTTTATATACATCTTATTTTATTTTATAAGAACACTTACATTAGGTCTACCCTCTTAAATTCTTAAGTGTAAAATACGGTACAATGTTGTACAGCAGATCTCTAGGGCTTATTTTGAGTGAGATGTTTATACACCTTCGCAATTGGATTTTGGTCTCGAGATACTTTAGGATTTAACAAAACAAACCATCTGTGACTATAAGAGCTATCTGCTTCCTCACCTTCTTGAAAAAGATAATAGAGAAGCAAACATTATGCTTTCCTAAAGAATAAGCCAGTTCTTCAGCCAGAAAAGTAAATATCTGTGAAGGTTCTGCTCATGTTTCAGCCTCTGAAATGGAAACCGGGGAAATAGCAACATTCTTCGGAATACCGCAGAAAAATTATTTCGAAAAAAAATTTTTTTTAAACCACAAAAGAATAGAAATAGTTTAAGACCAGAGAAAATAGCAAGGTGCAAAAGCCCTGTGGCACAAAGAAACAACATCTGAGAACCTAAATACAGCCAGTATGACCACAGCACAGCAGGCAAAGAGAAACAGAATATGATAAGAATAGATCATGCAGGGCAATATTAAGGATTCTGTTTCTTCCAGAAAACAATGGAAATCATAAATGAGATTTTAGCAAAGAGAATGTCACATTTGCATTTTGAAATGAACACTTCAGCTGCACTAGGGGCAACAAGCTGGAGAGAATATAACAAACCAGAGAGGAATCAATTGTCCAAGTACAAAGCCTCAGATTTGTTCTTAGTTTTGAAGCTACATGTGTTCTATGCTATATAACAACCTGCCACAAACTCGGCAGCTTAAAATAACACATTTATGATCTCAAAGTTTCGATGTGTCATGAATCTGGGCATAGCTTAGCTGGGTACTCTGCTCAGGGTTTCACAAGGCTACAAACAAGATGTCAGCCAGGCTCAGTTTTCATCTGGAGGCTCAAATGGGGAAGAATCTGCTTTCAGGTTGTTAACAGAATAATGCGTTTCCTTGTGGCTGTATGACTGAGGGCACCTTATTTTTCTGGCTGGAGACCACCCTCATGTCCTAGAGGCCTCACGTGAGAACTTACCACATGGGTGTCATCAACATCTTACTCCATCAAGCCCACGAGAGTCTCTCATCTCAAGGGGGCCCAATCCCTCATGTAGGGCTTTTACCTGAAAGAGACAGGCTCACCCAAGATATGTCGTTTTATTATCTCAAATTCAACTGATTTGAGACCTTAATTATATCTGAGAAACCCTTCACTTTCCCATATTCTGTCACAAGTCAAAAGTCCTACCTACACACAATGGGGGAAACGGTTAACACCAAGTGTGGACACCAGGGGGTAGGAATCACGGTGCCACCTTAGAATTATGTCCACCACACCACCAAACATATAAATTTTAATATTGCAAACTACTGAAAACTAGTTCCAGGAACGAGTGGGACCTTCCCACACAGTTCTTATCTTTACACGTTAATAAGAGCATTACTGAGAGAAGATTCCTTTCCTTGAGATATCCACAGTGCTTCTCTATAGTACGGATTTATTCTATTTCTTATAGTTACCCACCAGGAAATGTGAATGCCCTGTGTTCCTTTGATATGTTTCAGTAAATTGTAATATCTCCCTTAGTATTCTCTGTTTCTGTTACCACCTGCACCTGCTTTTACATTTGTGTTTAGCTGTTTTTCTCCAATATCACAATCCCTCAGTATAGATACACATCTGGCATTGAAAACACAGAAATGGGAACCTTTTAGAGTGGTGTGAATAATAAGCTATCTGTATGACTTTCTTGAACTTAGTAAGTTTTCAGTACATTTGCCTATGTGGGATTCTGAATTATGCAGACCCAACATGGGATCCAACACTGCTAGCAATGATACCCAAAACAACCAAAAAATTCAGAAAACTAAAATTTCATCCTCTAACTTTTAAATCACTCACTACTTCCCTGGTAATCAAAGTGGTACTTTAAATTCTATTTAATACTCGGAGCACATTTTTAAAGCAGCAGTGAAAATCCATTGAAATATTTTAAGCAGAAAAATTCATTCTGACTGCAGAACAAAGAATGGATTGTAAATAGGCAAGAGCAGACAGTCAGGGGGCTAGTGTGGTATTCACAAGATACTGGCGGCTTGGATTAGAGTGATAATTGAGGTGATAAAGAGGGGACTATTTTAGACACATTTTGGTGGTAGTGTCAATAGTGCTTGGTGTGGGTTTGATGTGGAGGTAAGAAAAAAGAATATGAATAAGGCTGGAATTTTTTGACTTGAACAGTTTTGTGGATGATGGTATCATTCGCCAAGGTGGAGAAGACAGGGGAGGGTAAAGTTTCGTGGGTTGTATTACATTGGTCAAGTCAATTAATCTAATTCTCAGTTTCCTCATGGGTAAAATGGAACTGATAGTAGTAGCATTTCATTGGGTAGTTTTTTTTTGTTTTTTGGGTTTTTTTTTTTGCGGTACGCGGGCCTCTCACTGTCGTGGCCTCTCCCGTTGCGGAGCACAGGCTCCAGACGCGCAGGCTCAGCGGCCATGGCTCACGGGCCCAGCCGCTCCGTGGCATGTGGGATCTTCCCGGACTGGGGCACGAACCCGTGTCCCCTGCATCGGCAGGCGGACTCTCAACCACTGCACCACCAGGGAAGCCCCCCATTGGGTAGTTTTGAAGATTAAATAAATAATGCTTATGAAACACCTGAAACTTGGTAAGTGCTCAGTAAACATTGAATTATCATTATCATCATCATCTTTAGTCAGTACTTATCTTGAAGTACAATAAACAAGTAAAGCTGGATTCAGTATCATTAGGGACATTACAATTGAGGTGGTAATAGTTCTCTTTGTGCTAAATATGGAAGTTAAATTTTTATTTTAAGATAAATTTTGGACTGTATGTCTAAAGTCCTTTAATCCATGGGGATCTGTATCACATTCTGACAGTTAAGCTTTCGCCACTTGTGAGGTTTACCTGTGAATGTATAATAGTTCGGGGAAAGTTTCCTGATATTTTTGTTCATCTCCTAAAAAACTTACTGGAGGCTACAATGAGTCTTCAAAATAGACCAAAAGTGCAGGATGTGCATTTAGCATCCATTTTCATCCCCTTCTATAAAGACCCTGTACTTAAGGTTCTGGGAGGCTAATGCAGACATTTGTCAGGCTCTCCAGCAGGAAGGGGCTCCATGTGATACACGTTCCACCAACGAGATGGTCTCATGGGAGATATGGAAGATGCAGGTGAGAGAGAGAGAGCACCTCCCTGCTGCTGTGGAGGCTGGCCAGGAGGTCGGACTCACGTTGGTGGTGTTGGTGGTGGCCAATGCAATCCACATCTGAGGGTCTAGTCACCAGCTTCACGGGTTTGAGGCAGTTGTGCCAGTGGTGGTGGTAATAAGCACAACTGCTTCCTGACTTCTGGATCTTGGAGACAGTAGTGTTAACCTAAGCCAACTCCTCTAGCTCTTTGAAAGATTTTATAACCTCTTTATTCCTTGTATTAAATTCCTTTTTCATTGAAATATCTAGAATGGTTTCTGTTTCTTATATGAAACCCTGACTAGTACACTGAGTCACATCAAGGGTCTAATTTAACTCCGTTTTTCACTAGTTTTTATCCGATAACATTTTTCTTGACTGAAATTTCCAATCTATTTATCCCACTGCCCAATTTTCACTTCAGGTACTCAATTCACATTTCAGGTGCTTACTTGGTGTTTGTTAAATGAATAAATGTTATCATCTGGGTTATCTGCTTCATAAAATAGTATCTTATTCCTCCTCCAACTTTCAAATCAATCTAATACAATATTATCAGATTACTCAGATATTTATAATCAGAATAAAATCCTTTTGCACTTTATATAATCTAAGCATATATATAATACCTTACAGAGTAACTTTAGTAAACTTAAATGCCAGTATTATCAAAGGTACAGCCAAACCTTTCTTTATTCATGGACTACCTAGTTATGGAATTTATATTCTCTTTAAGTTATTTCTTAAGAATATTTAGTTAAAGCAAATGACCTTCATTAAACTCACTTTTTCATCAAAATCTAAAGATACCAAGTTACAAATTCAGGAAGAATTTCACTTACATCTATAATCAAGGCAACAGCATTAAATTATTCATTGATTAGTTCTTCTTTTGTTAGCTCTCTTCTTGACAAAATTTTTAGATTCTGTTGAATATGATTACTTCCTCTTTAAATATGTTCAAACCCTCATTATTCATAACCTTATAATCTGACTTTAACCATACTTTGAAGGTCCAGATTGCAGAAAAACAAACTTTACAAAGCCTGGCACCAAAAAAAACATTTATCAGATCTGTGGCTGGATTATAAAACTTTTTTAGCTTTTAAATATAGTGGATAGGGCTTCCCTGGTGGCGCAGTGGTTGAGAGTCCGCCTGCCGATGCAGGGGACGCGGGTTTGTGCCCCAGTCCGGGAAGATCCCACATGCCGCGGAGCGGCTGGGCCCGTGACCCGTGGCCGCTGAGCCTGCGCGTCCGGAGCCTGTGCTCCGCAACGGGAGAGGCCACAGCAGTGAGAGGCCCACGAACCGCAAAAAAAAAAAAAAAAAATTTACGTATATATATATATATATATATATAGTGGATACACAAAGGTAAAAAAAAAAAAAAGTTTTTTAAGAAGTCAATGAATTGAATACTAATGGGTGACCCAGGTTAGTTTGAGTCACAATATCATTTGCTCAGATGTATTTTCCTTCCTAGGCTGTGAGGCTGAGCAGACATTCCTGACATTCCTGACACTAGCACTTAAAGGAGAGTTCCGTCCATCAAATGCAGTGGTCCAGTGAGGAAACTTGGTATAGCCTTCTGATCCATTTTATTTACCTCTGGACTAAATACTAAGATTTTCTTAAGATCAAGGGCCATTATGGGTTTGATGAAGAAACAATAGACAGCTGGGAATAAGCTCTTCTTGAAATGATGAGTTACCTGACAGTCCCTAAGCACTGGGTTTGATGTCCTCAGGGGAAAGGGCATGACCTTATCAGTGTTGCCAGAAAAATATGACACTGACCTTTTAGCACAACATTGTTACATCTTTGTTCTCCACAGAGAGGGGATAATAGCAGATCGGACACTGTATGCATCATCCCTTATTGAAAATACATTTAACTTTCGCCTTTAAGATGTCTGTATTCTTCTTTAGCCAGCAATCCCCTCTCTCATACAGATTTACCGCATGAAGAATCCTTTGATCCTCACTAAATCAGTCCATCATGGAATATTTTTTTGTACTGTTCTCATTTTTATCCATACAAATTTACCCACCCAGTGCACGCTAGGGCATGGCGATACAATGGAATGTTAATATTTGACCAACATCAGCATTAGATTTTAAATTTTTTTTTTTTTTTTTTGCGGTACGCGGGCCTCTCACCGTTGTGGCCTCTCCCGTTGCGGAGCACAGGCTCGGGACGCGCAGGCTCAGCGGCCATGGCTCACGGGCCCAGCCGCTTCGCGGCATGTGGGATCCTCCCGGACCAGGGCACGAACCCATGTCCCCTGCATCGGCAGGCGGACTCTCAACCACTGCACCACCAGGGAAGCCCCTGATTTTAACATATTTTTAAAAACAGTTTCCTTCCACTAATATCAGCCAACAACATGGAGCACAAATAACACAATCATAGTTGGTGATTTTAAAATGGACACTTTATCAATTGCCTATTCTACAAACAGGCTGCATAGAAAACAACCGTAAAACCCCCTTCTTATGCGCTGTGAACCTTAGTTAACTCAAAAGTATGTGAGGGCTTGCTGTTGAACTCCCGCCCATGACTACACTAACCTTTGGGTTATGTAGGTGGCTCTGCTGATCTTATCTGGGTTTGCTCACATATCTAGGGGTCAGCTGGCTGTGCTAATCTGGGATGACCTGGGCTAGCACTTCACAACTTGACCCTGCACTGTTTCCCATCCACCTGCAGCGTAGACCTAGCACAGTCTTAGAGCAACTGAAGAGAGCAGGAGAGAGATGACAATTGCACAAATACTTTTCCTGTTGTTTGAAGCCTCTGTTGTTGCCACTTTTACTGCATGCCACTGCCCAAAGTCAGTCACGTGGCTGACCCAAAGTCAATATGGGAGAGAATAAAAAGAGAATAAAAAGTAAAGGATGTGGATACATGAAGGAAGAAAACAAAAACACTAATTAGAAAAGATATATGCACTCCAATGTTCAATGCAGCATTATTTACAATAGCCAAGATGTGGAAGCAACCTAACTGTCCATCAACAGATGAATGGATAAAGAAGATATATATATAGTGGTATATTAGCCATGAAAAGAGAATGAAATTTTGCCATTTGCAACAACATGGATGGACCTGGAGGGTGTTATGCTTAGTGAAGTAAGTCACAGAAAGACAAATACTGTATGATATTATTTATATGTGGAATCTAAAAAATAAAGCAAACAAATGAATATAACAAAACAGAAACATACTCACAGATATAGAGAACAAACTAGTGGTTACCAGTGGGGAGAGAGAAAGGGGGAGGGACAAGATAGGGATAGGGCATTAAGAGGTATAAACTATTATGTATAAAATAAATAAAGCTACAAGGATATATTGTACAGCACAGCAAATAGAGCCAATATAACTTTAAATGGAGTATAATTATAAAAATATTGAATCATTATGTTGTACACCTGAAACTAATATTGTAAATCAACTATACTTTAATTTTTTTTAAAAGGATTAATTTTTTAATCAACTATAATTCTTCACGGAGGGGTGAAAAAAAATCAGGCCTCTTCATACAATAAATCTACCACAGATCCTTCTTAATATCAGTTTACTGTATTAAAATGCATATAAAACCAAAAAGAAAAGCTATATTATGAAAAGTAGCAGAGCCTAAATTAAAATGATAAGGACACATTGGAAGAAATACTTGCATCTCTAATGTATGAAGCTCTCATTCAAATTCGTAAGAAAAGCATCAAGATTCCAGTGGTAAGTTCCCAAAGGACAGCAACAAAGAGTTCATTTAAGAAGTAATGCAAGTACTGAACAAATATACAGACTAATGTTTATACTCATTTGTGGTCAAAGACGTCAGTTAAAGCTAACCTGAGATAGAATTTACAACTAGTATATTGGCCAAAAAAAGCCTAATCTTTCTTATTTACGAACTTGAGGATCTTTGTAATCCCTGAGAAACTGAATATTTAGTTTGGTGCCACAGACCTTTCCTCCTGGCAACAAACATTTGTCATATTTAGGTAGCCAGCATCTGAATCTCCCTCCCCTCTTGCTATCAGCACTACCATCATCCTTTTGAGAAAATTCCCAACTCACTATGATTTTGAAATCACTCCCAGTGATTTTCAGAAGAAAATCATTCCAATTTGCTCACTCCCACTGCAGCCTCCCTCTTCATAAGATGAGAGTGGTATATTCTTCTTCAATTTGCCCTTGACACAGTTTCCTAAATTCTGTCCATCACTCATTCCTGGGATGCTGATTCAACAGTTGAGGTCAAATTAATCATCATGCAGGGAGAGGATAGAGGTCAGACTGTTTTTGTGGCATGACCTTGGCTGCAGTTCTGCCTGCTTATCCCTCAGAGGACCCCTATTTCCTGTCCATTCTCCTAGTTCAGTCCCCCAGGGTCCCATTTATTATGTCACTTCCCAATATCTTCACAATAAATTCCCATTTGCTCAGATGGTCAGGTTTGTTTCTGTGCTCGTAACCAACACTCTAGACTGGAGAAATCAAAACACAGAGATTCCGGTTTCGATGTATCCCCCTAAAAGATATGAAGTCCTAACCCCCGGGACCTATGAAGGTGACCCTATCTGGAAAGAGTCTTTGCAGATGTTATCAAGATAAAATGAGGTCATACTGGTGTAGGGTGGGCCCTTAATCCAATAAGATTGGTGTCCTTTTAGGAAGAGGAGACAGAGGCGCACAGGGAGAGAACACCACGTAAAGACACAGACTCTCGAGGGAAGAACGTGATGTGCTGCAAGCCAATGGCCACCAAGACGGGAAGAGCCAAAGAAGGATCTCCCAGAGAGGTTTCTGAGGGAACACGGCCCTGGCAACATCTTACTTTCAAACTTCTGACCTTCAGAATTGTGAGGCAATACGTTTCTGTTGTTTTAAGCCCCCAGTTTATGGTACTGTGTTACAGAAGTCCTAGGAAATATATAAGTTAATTTATTACTAATGATAATTATGAACCACTTATCATATAAGAAGCTCATTATATATCTGTAACTCAAATCCTTTCCTAGATAACTGCTCATATGACATTTTCACCCACCCAACCCAAGGTTTTGCATATAGAAAGCATATAAATAAGAACCCACTTGGTAGACAGAAGCATGCAAATGAACAGAGAGCACAGGGCAGAGTGGAATTACCCTAAGAAGCTAAGTACTTTCTGTCTTATCCTCTTCTCCCCAACACTTTGTCTTGTTATCAACCATGAGTAAAATGTCCCTCCTACCATCAACCAGGCCACTTTTTGAATACTCTATAAATATTTACCAAAATAAATTAAATTGAGTCCTTGACAAACCAAGAATTAGGTACTACATAGTAACACAAGAGTTTTTAGGAGATCTGGATTTTCACCATAACACCACCATCACCAACCCTGAAATGTATATAAATAGGAAAAGCAGGTGTGACATGTCTTCAGTTCTATTCATGTTCAATGTCCTGTAAAACAACTAAGGTAAGTTCAATGGAAGGACATTAAAACAGAAAGGACAAAGAGATACTCTCTAAAATGAGTCTGTCCAGAGGGGCTTAAACACTGTGTGCAACTGTCTTATCAGTTGAGTAGACAGCAATCAGTGTAATTAAAGTGGGCAATGATAAGATTTTTAAACTTCCTTAAAGTTTTATTACATTTGACAGTCCAATTTGCCTGTAGGTCACTGGGCAAACAAAAATGTGTGTTACAGGTATTATGCTGGCTTTTTAATTTTCTACTGGGATTTTCATTATATATTAGCTTCTCAGTCATTTCAAAATTCCTCGAATTTCTTTCTGATACTGTCATTTGATTTAGCAACTGGATAGAAGCAGCTGAAAGCATTTCTTGGTCTTAAATTAGAGTTGGCCATGACAAATGTTCCTGCAAAAATATAGGATGAATCCCACACATTTATCACGGCATCTGGGCCATGTTTGTTTCTGTAGGACAGAGGAGAGGGTAGAAAGGATTCTTATGTTGGTAAACTGAAAGTCTAAGAATTACACTTGCCATCTGGGATTGCTTTGACGAGAATACTGGCCTGTTCCTCCCACTTAATTACCAAAATGAAGTATCATCATGCAAAGACAATGATCTTCGTGATCGAGACTTAAGGAAAACCAAAAGAGTAAATACTTTGATTTAAATATGGTTGGATTTATTTACTGTGACATTCAACAAGCTTCTCAAGTTTTTAGCAAAAATTTCATGCACACATTTAGCCTATACAAACAAGAAGTTACATAAACCCAACATAATTAAAGCAATTTATATAGGGCATAAACTTCATGATGTTTTACCGTCAACTTGTAAGTAAAGAAAGCAACTAACAGAAATAACTTCTCCCAGCAAAAACACTTATGTGGTTTACAGAGTTCCAAAATACCAGTCTTTAAATATGTACTATTTCACCAAGTGCCAAAAGGAGAATAGCAAACTAAACAGAGCAAACTAAGGCCTCAATTTAGAGATTTGGTAAGGAAGTAAAATGAAGACCTGCTTTTATGTGTGCTGTCATAAAGAATCAACTTAATTTCTCCAGCAGTATAGTCTCATTAACTCCATTAGGGAATACAATTTCAAATAAAAACCTTAGGTTCACCTAAGCTGTTGAACACACCTAACTGTTGAACACTTAACTCAAGGGTAATACTTCTGGTATTAAATCTACCGAGTTCCAGAAATACTCAAACTTTTCCACTGCAGAATCTTCCTTGTTTCATAATAGAAATGGTGTATTTCTAAGGCCAGATGGGCAATTAAGAAGCATGCTAAATGGCTACCTGAGGTCATAATCAGAACAGGGACTCAGAAATGCTGCCCTTTATGGAAATAATACTAATTCAGGTTTCTTCCTATTAGCCGTGTGTCTGAGTAAACCTTAGCACTAGACCCACACTAGAGCCCCTTATTGAGCTGATGCCCACCAGCAATATTTCAAGGAATGAGCTGTCAGGCCCCAAACTTGCTTTGACAGAATTGTTACAACAGTAAACCTTTGCCCTGGGCACCAACCTGACACAACCCTTTGACGAGTGGTTTCACTCTGCAGTGAAGAGAACAGATAGGTATGATTCTCACCTAATAGACTTAGCGGTAGCTTAATTTCGAAATGATACGGATAAAAACTAGTAGTAGTATCAATTAATTTTCTGATTCTGCATCCCATAACAGAATAACCAATTGCTTTTCGGAATCAAGTCTCAAAAACATTTTTTTAATTAACTGAACTCTTTTCAATACCAGTTGTATGGACACTAATCATCTTAAGGTTCTTAGTAACTTACTTTTCCTCCAGGAATTTTCATCTTTGGAAAGCATCCTTACCCATTCAGAGGGGATTGGCCAAGTTATTTGGAAGAAACCCTGGATCTGCACAAATAAGTATTGTGTAGTACACAGATCCAGACTCGATTCTGGGATGAAGGATGGAAGGGCTGGCTTTAGTGGACATGAGGCTAAATTCTACAGCAAGCTACGTTGGAGTGGGAAACTTGTTCAAAGCAGCCATCCCAATATCAGTTTTTTAAGTTCTTGCCTTCAAACCACCCAAAATACGCATTTTTTACAAAATCTAGAAAGGTATCATTTCAATGCTAAAAACTGCCTTCCTGATCCTTCTTCACTGTTCTTTCCTCCCAGAGTGAAAATATTCCATCCTGGTGAGCCCTAATAGGAAGAAGTGAGCAAAGCCCAGGAGTCACTTCAGGGCAACTTAAATCTGCCTCGCTATCCAGCTTTACTGATTCACTACTTTTTAGAAGCAGGTGAAACACCGTAGGTGTCTGCAGGCTCAGATATGCAGGTGTCTGCATGTCTGCAGGCTCAGACATGCAGGTGTCTGCATTCCTCTCACACATGCTGGCCCAGTGGTGTGCTTGGGTTTAGAGCTGAGTCTGAGGTCGCAGATGCTTCCTCCTGATGGGACTATATCAGAATTAGAATGTTGTTACCACCATCTTGGGAAGAAGAACCAGGTTTAGGGGCAGAAAAGCCACTGATACTCTTCCTACGCAGAGTCAGCATTCCCTCCCTTGCCCCACCACTGTGTCCTCTCAAATAGGCTCCAATTTGGGGGTTTGGGGGGAGGGTCGTCCTTCCTAACAACTGTGCTTGATCTTAGAGATGAAGATAGACTTACATGGTAAAAATGGTGTGTGACTATGTGCTAGCGAAAAATATTATCAGAAAGAGCCGTACTTCGCACGGTGTCGGCTGTGGGACGGAGCATAGTCACGACTCAGGCAAATTTTCTTTAAGTCATACGTCTCATGGAAACAGCCCAAATGATCAGAGCAACTCGGGTACAGATGCCAATGACAGAGAAATAAAGGGATGAGGCTTAATGAAACATTTACTAAAACTCTCAGGCCTCAACACAGGAACATAAAGTCTAAAACTAGCAAATATGCGTGAGAAAGGACATGAAATTGCTAGACTTTAAACAGGAGTCAGACATGGGGGTGTGGGGAAGGGGAGGCTGGGATGTAGTGAGAGAGTAGCCTTGACATATATACGCTACCAACTGTAAACTATTTAGCTAGTGGGAAGCAGTCGCATAGCACGGGGAGATCAGCTCGGTGCTTTGTGACCACCTAGAGAGGTGGGATAGGGAGGGTGGGAGGGAGACACAAGAGGGAGGGGATATGGGGATATAGGTATACATATAGCTGACTCACTTTGTTGTACAGCAGAAACTAACACAACATTGTAAAGCAGTTATACTCTAATAAAGATATATTTTTAGAAAAGAAATGAAATCCAAAAAATAAATAAATAGGAGTCAGACATAAAATTACAGTGAGTTAGCCACAGGAGGACACGGCTCAATTAGTCATTCAGAGACAAACTGCTGCGAAGCGCGTGGGATGCTGACAGGTCAGATCCCAGGCTTCCGCATCAGCTTGGGCGCTCACACTGAGGCCACGCCCCCCAAAACATGCATGAGAAAGGACTCCTTTAATAATCAGCGTCAGCTTTGGGAGCCTCATCATCCTCACCAAGACCTTCTGGGAGTGGCACTGCCTTCCACTCTTCCAACCTAATGATTCTTCCTTCTCCCTGTTTTTTCACAGGTGTTGGGCATGCAGTGCAGTCTACAACCTCTCCTTGCTCACCTGTCCCCCTCCCCTTTATTTTTCACAGGCAATGCCCCCAGTAAATCGTTTGCACTTCTGATTCCATTATGGTGTCCACTTACTGGAGGACTGCAACAGATGCCAACAAATATATAAATCAGTGTAGTTCTGGCTTGTCTTGCTGAGAGACAGAACAATAGCTGAAAATTTTTATTGAATTGTAACCATGGAGGAAAAAAAATAAATCACCACCTCTCCTCTCTACTGAAGCATACACCATTTCCAAAGTCTCATTTCTTTTTTAAGCGGTTGCTTCCCCTTAACCATTTCAAATAGAATCTTCTCTTTTCTTGGCCTTCCTACTGTATCCATTATTCCATCTCTCTCTCTCTAGTTCAAAGTAAAATACATTCTGTTGATATTGATGAAGAGGTTACATGGACGGGGAGCAAATTTGTAATAGACTTAAGCATTATCTAAGAATAGGTATTACTTAAGAACAGCTATTTCTACTAGATTCACGCTAGATACTAGACTGTCATGCTTTTGTGTTTTGTGCTTTTCAGTACCTGGTGAAAGAGGTAAGTGCACATTTAGAAGTTAATTTAACCTAAATAACCTTGGCTTCTGAGACGGGTAATGCCCCAAAGCTTGTAATTCATTTGATCACAACTATCAAATAATGTCTGCATTAGGACTCATTCAGGATTGTAAATTTGCTCTTGGAAAGGACATTTGGAGGCAGTTCCATACTATTTTTTTTTAACATCGTTATTGGAGTATAATTGCTTTACAATGGTGTGTTAGTTTCTGCTTTATAACAAAGTGAATCAGCTATACATATACATAGATCCCCACATCCCCTCCCTCTTGCGTCTGCCTCCCACCCTCCCTATCACACCCCTCTAGGTGGTCACAAAGCACCGAGCTGATCTCCCTGTGCTATGCGGCTGCTTCCCACTAGCTATCTATTTTACATTTGGTAGTGTATATATGTCCATGCCATTCTCTCACTTCGTCCCAGCTTACCCTTCTCCCTCCCCGTGTCCTCAAGTCCATTCTCTACATCTGCGTCTTTATTCCTGTCCTGTCCCTAGGCTCTTCAGAACCTTTTTTTTTTTTTTACATTCCATATATATGTGTTAGCATATGGTATCTGTTTTTCTTTTTCTGACTTATTTCACTCTGTATGATAGACTCTATGTCCATCCACCTCACTACAAATAACTCAATTTTGTTTCTTTTTATGGCTGAGTAACATTCCATTGTATATATGTGCCACATCTTCTTTATCCATTCATCTGTCAGTAGACACTTAGGTTGCTTCCATGTCCTGGCTATCGTAAATAGAGCTGCAATGAACATTGTGGTACGTGACTCTTTTTGAATTATGGTTTTCTCAGGGTATATGATCAATAGTGGGATTGCTGGGTCATTTTGTTTGTTTGTTTTGTTTTTTTCCCATACTTCTTTAGCAATTATTTTTCAAGCTTCCATTCATTCCAGGTTTGTCTACATCATCAACCTTCCTTTCCTGTATGGTTCATTACTCTAAATTATCCATTTGCATCACTTCCATATAAACTTTATTTTCTTTGTAAACAGAGACAATGGAACCCGTAGGCTAATCAACCTCCCCATGTCTGTGCTGCAGACACCAAGGATGAATCTTTATTAGAGAGTAGAGTGGGAGGACAGCGAAAAAGCGCCTGCTCCATCCCCTGAGCGCCATCTGCCTTCGAGGGCACAGACAGTGCCCACCCAGAGGGCTCTCCTGCCCACAGATAAGCCCACACTCTGCAGCACTGACAGCTGTGTGAGGAAGAGGCACTAAAGCTGAGAAGAACATGGAACTGCACGTATCGGTCATCAAAAGATGCAGAATAAGCCCCAAAGGAACAGAAATATGAGGCTCATTTTAGGTTTTAAAATCAGCTAACTCCTCTAGCAAAAATGAGAGTTTTTCTTTTTTAAAGCCTATAGAATCTCTAGTTCCCAATCTGTTCAGAGACTTACCTCCCTTTACAAACTCACAAAAATAGATACGCAACCAACCTCTGAAACTCAGCATAAGAAATAGAAATTGCTGCTTTAAGATTTCTTTGCAAATCAACATCTTAAATTAGAAATGAGGAAGCAAGTCACCTTCTCTATCCTTTAAGAAAGGCGCAAAAACAAGATGCTGTCTGGAGTTGATATGAGAAATCCCACTTTTCCTGACTCTAATGCAGGAAGGGTATCACTGACAGGGAAATGAAAAGCCTGAAGGAAATTGACTGAAGAAGGCGGGGGAGGGGCGGGGCGGGGGGATACCAGAAAAAAAAAAAGAAAAGAGAAAGGAATGGGAAACGAGTGTAAGATCCATGCTACTACTCCTAAAATGACACAAAAACACATTTAGGGGGCTTCCCTGGTGGTGCAGTGGTTGAGAGTCCGCCTGCCGATGCAGGGGACACGGGTTCGTGCCCCGGTCCGGGAGGATCCCACATGCCGCGGAGCGGCTGGGCCTGTGAGCCGTGGCCGCTGGGCCTGCGCGTCCAGAGCCTGTGCTCTGCAACGGGTGAGGCCACGGCGGTGAGAGGCCCGCGTACCGCAAAAAAAAAAAAAACAAAAAAACACACATTTAGACCATGTTGAAAAACCACATTATTAATAAAATGATTTCACCATTCTGACAATATATAACAGATTTATCTGTGACTTTAAATTGTAGACTGCCTATTCTTGCTTGGATCATTATGTTATCTAGTTTTTATTTCTTCAGAAGATTACTGAAATGTATACCAGAAAGATATTCTCTTCATCTTGGTGGGGGAAAAGGTCCAGAAATAAAGTCAGTGTCCAAGTCTTTACTCTGAGTCAATAGCAGATCTGCAACTAGAGCTCAGAACTACCTCTTGTTGGACTCAGATGTAGCCATAGGATGACTGAATAGAGAGCCAAACATTAGTGACTACTAATGTAATCAGGAGCTACTTTGTTAATGGAGCAAGTGTGTCCTATACGTTTCCTCAGTCCCTCATGCAAGTTGACTTCTGGTGCCTGCTCCTCCTATGCATTACCTCTATCTGGGCATCAGCAGTGGAAACAGTTGGTCCCTAGCTAAGATCTCTGCCACCTAAGATAGTACAGAGATGAATTTTGATGCAAAGCTAAAAGCTCTATAGAAATTATCATTGCCAGTGTTCAGTTGTTTTTTCTAAATATTGACATATCAGAACTAAAAACTATCCTCTTCACTAAATTTGATTCTATGTGAGACAATCATAATATGAATTGCTTTCTGGAAAAATGATGCATGGGAAGATGCTGAACAACCTTATTCTATTTGGGAGAATCAGAGGTGTAGTTCAGTCTCTCATATGGTTTCTTCCCACCTATTTTGTAAGTCCTAACTTTTCTTACCACCTACAGCCTGGCCAATTCTCCATATAAGCTTATGACTACATCCTTAATAAGATATAGATTGCTAGTACCACAAGACCATTGTCAAGCATTCAATAAATAACTGAGTATCAGTACTACCAAATAGACAATCAGAAGGCTGGGAGAAGCCACATGTGTTAACTGGGTGGCAGACTTCAGACCCTTTCTCATTAGTACATTAGCCCAGTAGCAAAAAATTGATTTATCGAAGTAATTATTAATATCTAAATTATCTGAACAAGTACAAATTAGTGATTATCTGAATTACCGTATTTGAAAATTATTATTAATATTATTAAAAGTTGCAATTTATTGTCATCAATTCTCTAGATTCTAAAAGAGATTCCAGCAGAGAAACGTCAAGAGAGATGGAGATGTGAATGATATAGAAGCCATAAACTTTGCGAAACAAGCCACCAGAAATGGGGCATCTGAAGTACGGAAGAAACCTAAATATAGGGAGGATCTTAGAGAGAATCCACGTCCACTTCACATTTCTGCCTGACTCTCATTCTATCACTAATCTTCCGTGCTCATGGCCGATTTTAAGGTCAAGTGTTTCAAGTATATTTTTCTGAAATGGGCGGATACAGAGCCACTTTGTACTCTTTGCCTTTTGTTTTAAGGAGACTCTAGATTGAAAAGTAAAAAGTCTCTGTCCTCGATTTTAAATGGATTGAACTGCATGTGAGAATAGAGTGCACTGTTTCCTCCTCCTGTAATGTTTTCATAATTGGTAACCTGAAAACAAAATAGAAATGCTGACATATTCACAGGACAAGTTGATATATTGAGTTCAGAATTCTTGATGTAACACAAAGCGACAGATGACGAAAAAATATTGACATATTTGTTAAATAGAAACCTAACAGAAGTCAATGTTAAATTATTCTACTCTTCTCATCAAGTAATTCAATTGAAATTCACTCCTAGTCTAGGGGAGACCTTCAAGATGGCAGAGGAGTAAGACGTGGAGATCATCTTCCTCCCCACAAATATATCAGAAATATATCTACATGTGGAACAACTCCTACAGGACACCTACTAAACGCTGGCAGAAGACCACAGACCTCCCAAAAGGCAAGAAACTCCCCACATACCTGGGGAGGGCAAAAGAAAAAAGAAAAAACAGAGACAAAAGAATAGGGATGGGACCTGCACCTCTGGGAGGGAGCTGTGAAGGAGGAAAAGTTTCCACACACTAGGAGCCCCTTCACTGGTGGAGACAGGGGATGGCAGGGGGGAATCTTTGGAGCCACAGAGGAGAGCACAGCAACAGGGGTGCGGAGGGCAAAGCAGAGAGATTCCCACACTGAGGATCGGTGCCGATCCGAACACAAGAGAAGGAAAAGACCTACAATAACAAACCCAAAACAATTAAGAAGATGGGAATAGGAACATACATATCGATAATTACCTAAAATGTAAATGGATTAAATGCTCCCACCAAAAGACACAGACTGGCTGCATGGATACAATAACAAGACCCATATATTTGCTGTCTACAAGAGACCCACTTCAGACCTAGGGACACATACAGACTGAAAATGAGGGGATGGAAAAAGATATTCCATGCAAATGGAAATCAAAAGAAAGCTGGAGTAGCAATTCTCCTATCAGACATAACAGACTTTAAAATAAAGACTATTACAAGAGACAAAGGAGGACACTACATAATGATCAAGGGATCAATCCAAAAAGAAGTTATAACAATTGTAAATATTTATGCACCCAACAAAGGAACACCTCAATACATAAGGCAAAAACTAACAGCCATAAACGGGGAAATCGACAGTAACACATTCATAGTAGGGGACTTTAACACCCCACTTTCACCAATGGACAGCTCATCCAAAATGAAAATAAATAAGGAAACACAAGTTTTAAATGATACATTAAACAAGATGGACTTAATTGATATTTATAGGACATTCCATCCAAAAACAACAGAATACACTTTCTTTTCAAGTGCTCAGGGAAACAGTCTCCAGGATGGATCATATCTTGGGTCACAAATCAAGCCTTGGTAAATTTAAGAATATTTAAATCGTATTAAGTATCTATTCCAACTACAATGCTATGAGACTACATATCAATTACAGGAAAAGATCTGTTAAAAATACAAACACATGGAGGCTAAACAACACACTACTAAATAACAAAGAGATCACTGAAGAGATCAAAGAGGAAATCAAAAAATACCTAGAAACAAATGACAATGGAAACACAACCACCCCAAAACTATGGGATGCAGCAAAATTAGTTCTAACAGGGAAACTTATAGCAATACAATGCTACCTCAAGAAACAAGAAATATCTCAAAAAAACAACCTAACCTTAAACCTATAACAATTAGAGAAAGAAGAACAAAAAAACCCAAAAGTTAGCAGAAGGAAAGAAATCATAAAGATCAGATCAGAAATAAATGTAAAAGAAATGAAGGAAACAATAGCAAAGATCAATAAAACTAAAAGCTGGTTCTTTGAGAAGATAAACAAAATTGATAAACCATTAACCAGACTCATCAAGAAAAAAGGGAGAAGACTCAAATCAATAGAATTAGAAATGAAAAAGAAGTAACAACTGATACCGCAGAAATACAAATGATCATGAGAGATTAATGCAAGCAACTATATGCCAACAAAATGGACAACGTGCAAGAAATGGACAAATTCTTAGAAAAGCACAACCTTCTGAGATTGAACCAGGAAGAAATAGAAAATATACACAGACCAATCACAAGCACTGAAATTGAGACTGTGAGTAAAAATCTTCCAAAAAACAAAAGCCCAGGACCAGATGGCTTCACAGGCAAATTCTATCACATTTAGAGAAGAGCTAACACCTATCCTTCTCAAACTCTTCAAAAATAGAGCAGAGGGAGGAACACTCCCAAACTCATTCTACGAGGCCACCATCACTCTGATACCAAAACCAGACAAAGATGTCACAAAGAAAGAAAACTACAGGCCAATATCACTGATGAACATAGATGCAAAAATCCTCAACAAAATACTAGCAAACAGAATCCAACAGCATATTAAATGGATCATACACCAGGATCAAGTGGGGTTTATCCCAGGAATGCAAGGATTCTTCAGTATATGCAAATCAATTAATGTGATACACCATATTAACAAATTGAAGAATAAAAACCATATGATCATCTCAATAGATGCAGGAAAAGCTTTCAACAAAATTCAACACCCACTTATGATAAAAACCCTCCAGAAAGTAGGCCTAGAGGGAACTTACCTCAACATAATAAAGGCCGTATATGACAAACCCACAGCCAACATCTTTCTCAATGGTGAAAAACTGAAACCATTTCCACTAAGATCAGGATGAGAAAAGGTTGCCCACTCTCACCACTATTATTCAACATAGCTTTGGAAGTTTTAGCCACAGCAATCAGAGAAGGAAAAGAAATAAAAGGAATCCAAATTGGAAAAGAAGAAGTAAAACTGTCACTGTTGGAGATGACATGATACTATACATAGAGAATCCTAAAGGTGCTACCAGAAAACTACTAGAACTAATCAAACAATTTGGTAAAGTAGCAGGATACAAAACTAATGCATAGAAATCTCTTGCATTCCTATACACTAATGATGAAAAATCTGAAAGTGAAATAAGGAAACACACCCATTTACCATTGCAACAAAAAGAATAAAATACCTAGGAATAAACATACCTAAGGAGACCAAAGGCCTGTATGCAGAAAACCAGAAGACACTGATGTAAGGAATTAAAGATGATACAAACAGATGGAGAGATATACATGTTACTGTACTGGAAGAATCAACATTGCGAAAATGACTAAACTACCCAAAGCAATCTACAGATTCAATGCAATCCCTATCAAACTACCACTGGCATTTTTCACAGAACTAGAACAAAAAATTTCACAATTTGTTGGAAACACAAAAGACCCTGAATAGCCAAAGCAATCTTGAGAAAGAAAAATGGAGCTGGAGCATTCAGGATCCCAGACTTCAGACTATACTACAAAGCTACAGTAATCAAGACTACATGGTACTGGCACAAAAACAGAAATATAGATCAGTGGAACAGGATAGAAAGCCCAGAGATAAACCCACGCACATATGGTCACCTTATCTTTGATAAAGGAGGCAAGAATATACAGTGGAGAAAAGACAGCCTCTTCAATAAGTGGTGCTGGGAAAACTGGACAGCTACATGTAAAAGAATGAAATTAGAACACTCCCTAACACCATACACAAAAATAAACTCAAAATGGATTAAAGACCTAAATGTAAGGTCAGACACTATCAAACTCTTAGAGGAAAACATAGGCAGAACACTGTATGACATAAATCACAGCAAGACCCTTTTTGACCCACCTCCTAGAGAAATGGAAATAAAAACAAAAATAAACAAATGAGACCTAATGAAACTTAAATGCTTTTGCACAGCAAAGGAAAACATAAACAAGACGAAAAGACAACCCTCAGAGTGGGAGAAAATATTTGCAAATGAAGCAACTGTCAAAGGATTAATCTCCAAAATTTACAAGCAGCTCATGCAGCTCAACATCAATAAAACAAACAACCCAATCCCAAAATGGACAGGAGATGTAAACAGACCTTTCTCCAAAGAATATATACAGATTGCCAACAAACACATGAAAGGATGCTCAACATCACTAATCATTAGAGAAATGCAAATCAAAACTATAATGAGGTATCACCTCACAGCAGTCAGAATGGCCATCATCAAAAAATCTACAAACAATAAATGCTGGATAGGATGTGGATAAAAGGGAACCCTCTTGCACTGTTGGTGGGAATGTAAAGTGATACAGCCACTATGGAGAACAGCATGGAGAGTCCTTAAAAAACTAAAAGTAAAACTACCATACAACCCAGCAATCCCGCTACTGGGCACATACCCTGAGAAAATCATAATTCAACAAGAGTCATGTACCACAATGTTCATTTCAGCTCTATTTACAATAGCCAGGACATGGACACAACCTAAGTGTCCATCAACAGATGAATGGATAAAAAAGATGTGGCATATATATACAATGGAATATTACTCAGCCATAAAAAGAAACAAAATTGAGTTATTTGTAGTGAGGTGGATGGACCTAGAGACTGTCATACAGAGTGAAATAAGTCAGAAAGAGAAAAACAAATATCATATGCTAACACATATATATGGAATCTAAAGAAAAAAAAAAAAGGTTCTGAAGAACCTATGGGCAGGATGGGAGTAAAGACACAGACCTACTAGAGAATGGACTTGAGGACACAGGGAGAGGGAAAGGTAAGCTGGGACGAAGTGTGAGAGTGGCATGGACATATACACACTACCAAATGTAAAATAGATAGCTAGTGGGAAGCAGCCACATAGCCCAGGGAGATCAGCTCGGTGCTCTGTAACCACCTAGAGGGGTGGGATAGGGAGGGTGGGAGGGAGACGCAAGAGGGAGGAGATATGATGATATATGTATATGTGTAGCTGATTCACTTTGTTATAAAGCAGAAACTAACACACCATTGTAAAGCAATTATATTCCAATAAAGATGTTAAAAATAAAAAATTCACTCCTAGTCTGATATTGTACATCTGTGAATTTAATGTGTTTTTCAGGTAATGTCTTGTACTACCTAGTGCAAATGTGATGCATCTCCTGATGCAAATGTAAAATCTGTTTACAATTTTATTTTTCCTGTTTATTTACTCAACTTATATTTATTGAGAAGTTGCTGTGTTCCAGGCACTGGTCCAGGATTAGGTATATAGTAGTGGACCAAATTGACAAATCCCTTGCCCTTGTAGATCCTTACATTCTCCTAGGGGGAGACTGACAATTAAAAAAATAAACCTATAATAATTTTTTGCCTAGTGGAGGTAAGAACTATGAAGAAAAACAAATCATGGGAAGGAAATAGAAATGACAGAGCTGCCTTTTCATATATCGTGGTCAGGGGAGGAAAAATGATCAAAAAGTGAATAGAATGAAGAACCAAGCCCTCCACTGATATACAGGGAGAGCTTTCCAGACACAGGAAATAGCATGTCCAAAGGTCTAAAGTTGGGAATATGCTTAATATGTTTGATGAAAATCAAGTGTCCTTAAAGTAGGGTGAGTGAGGGGGAGATTGTAGAAATGTCATCAGAGAAATATTTGAAGGACAAATTACATAGAGCCTTAAAAGTCATGATATAAGGAATAAGATAATCATGAAGCCTACATGTTTTAGAAGAAGGCACACAGGGCAAATTTACATGAGGACTTTTAGCTGCTACGGTGATCAATGGTCCTTGCACTTCAAGAGTTGACATTTGGCTCCTAATAACATTTTGTAATGAGCTACAAGCAGAAAGGACGGGGAGTAGAATGGAAAATTTAGGAGAGGAAATATGTTTGGATTCATGGTAGAATACACTTTCCTCACCACTGTGAAGAGTAACCCACCTCATTACTAGGAAAGGTGTTCCTATGACAGATTTTCTTTACGTGCTAGAATTGCTCTTACAGAGTTCAGGTCCTGGGGGGCTTTTTCTACTGTTAGCAACCTGGTCCTCTCCCGCAGTAGAGTTTTACGATCTAGTCAGCACAGGTTGAAATCATCAGCTGTGTTCTGTTCTATATATAATTTCTGTATATTATAGACAATTATATCTTAATGGTGCCAGGAATTACACCATTGGTTAAAGCAGAAAATGCATTGAAATCTCCTTCTTACATGATGAATGAAGATGATGATTTAGAATCTTGTCTTTGAATGCGGGAGAAGAAAATGCGTTTCCCTACTCTACAATACTTCTCAGGCTCTGGTCATTTCTTCTGCAGGTGATCACTGCTCCTTAATCCAATTTGGATCACCCAATTATTTTCCTCATTAATCTATTAATGAGGAAGAAGCGGAGAGCTTCAGTAACAACATTAAATGCTCATGACCCATAATAACACATTTACCAGAGACTGAGGAATCTTGTTTGCAAATTACTTAAGATATAGACTTTTGCTTAAGGAAAATAAGAATTTGTTCCATACATGATCCAATCTATACATTGAAATTGAAAGAGAACCCTGAGACCAATAATTTGCCCATCTGTTTCAGAAAGCCAGCGCATCGGTTGAAACCAACTTTTGTCTGCCAACAATAGGTGTTTGCCAGTTATCAAATATAAATATCTAATCACCTTAATAATGTGCTTTCTTTGGACAATGCTCTCCCTAAACCGAGGTCCAAATGGACATACAGTTGCAAGAGCTAATGAAGGCCATCTCTCGAGGACATGCTAAGTCGGGAGGTACTGATTTCAGACTGAGTGGACCCGAGACATTCTCAGATCAGCTGTGTCAGTTTTCCACACATCTTAGGGGGTGCCACACATTTCCATTCTGGCCACACATTTCCACATTTCCTCTGAATGTTGCTCTCCCACAGATAGTGGATGCTTAAGTTAGCCATGTTTGCACTGCATGACCCTGCCCCATCCCTGGCCACAATTTATTCAACAAAATTATCACCTGACCCAAGAGAGACAATTTATTGACTCCACAGAGGCCAGTTAGAATGTCTTCAGATCTCTGAACTGAGACACAGAGTTGGAATGTGGTCCCAGCACCAGAATGAAAGTCCAGGAGCCTCCTAGATCTACCCTGAATTCTTCCTGTGGCTTTATTCTTCAGTATTTCCTTGTGTTCCACAAGCTACTCTAGGAGTCTTGCTTCAATTTGTTTAATTCTGAGAGGAACTGTTGTGATTCGAAGCAACAAAGCTTGATAGATAACATCACCATACAAAAAGCTATAGAGGACTTCCGGGAAGATGGCGGAAGAGTAAGACGCGCAGATCACCTTCCTCCCCACAGATACACCAGAAATACATCTACACGTGGAACAACTCCTACAGAACACCTACTGAACGCTGGCAGAAGACCTCAGACCTCCCAAAAGGTAAGAAGCTCCCCACATACCAGGGTAGGGCAAAAGAATAAACAGAGACAAAAGGACAGGAACGGGACCTGCACCAGTGGGAGGGAGTTGTGAAGGAGGAAATGTTTCCACACACTAGGAAGCCCCTTCGCGGGCGGAGACTGCGGGTGGCAGACAGGGGAGCTTCGGCGCCGCGGAGAAGAGCACAGCAACAGGGGTGCGGAGGGCAAAGCAGAGAGATTCCCGCACAGAGGAACAGGGCCGACCGGCACTCACCAGGGCGAGAGGCTTGTCTGCTCACCCGCCGGGGCGGGCAGGGCTGGGAGCTGAGGCTCGGGCTTCGGTCGGAGCGCCGGGAGAGGACTGGGGTTGGCGGCGTGAACACAGCCTGCAGGGGGTTAGTGCGCCACGGCTAGCCGGCAGGGAGTCCGGGGAAAAGCCTGGAGCTGCCGAAGAGGCAAGAGACTTTTTCTTCCCTCTTTGTTTCCTGGTGCGCGAGGAGAGGGGATTAAGAGCACCACTTAAAGGAGCTCCAGAGACGGGCGTGAACCGCGGCTAAAAGCGCGGACCCCAGAGACGGGCATGAGACGCTAAGGCTGCTGCTGCCACCAACAAGAAGCCTGTGTGCGAGCACAGGTTACTATCCACACCCCCCTTCCGGGGAGCCTGTGCAGCCCGTCACTGTCAGGGTCTCGGGATCCAGGGACAACTCCCCCAGGAGAACGCACGGCGCGCCTCAGGCTGGTGCAACGTCACGCCCGGCCTCTGCCGCCGCAGGTCCACCCCGCACTCCGTGCCCCTCCCTCCCCCCCGGCCTGAGTGAGCCAGAGCCCCCGCATCAGCGGCTCTTTTAACCCCGTCCTGTCTGAGCAAAGAACAGACGCCCTCCTGCGACCTACACGCAGAGGCGGGGCCAAATCCAAAGCGGAGCCCTTGGGAGCTGTGAGAACAAAGAAGAGAAAGGGAAATCTCTCCCAGCAGCCTCAGAAGCAGTGGGTTAAGCTCCACAATCAACTTGATGTACTCTGCCTGCATCTGTGGAATACATGAATAGACAACGAGTCATCCGAAATTGAGGAAGTGGGCTTTGAGAGCAAGATTTATGATTTTTTCCCCTTTTCCTCTTTTGTCTGAGCCGTGTGGATGAAAGGCTCTTGGTGCTCCAGCCAGGAGTCAGTGCTGTGCCTCTGAGGTCGGAGAGCCAACTTCAGGACACTGGTCCACAAGAGACCTCCCAGCTCCACATAATATCAAATGGCGAAAATCTCCCAGAGATCTCCATCTCAACACCAGCACCCAGCTTCACTCAACGACCAGCAAGCTACAGTGCTGGACATCCTATGCCAAACAACTAGCAAGACAGGAACACAACCCCACGCATTAGCAGAGAGGCTGCCTAAAGTCATAATAAGTCCACAGACACCCCAAAACACACCACCACATGTGGACCTGCCCACTAGAAAGACAAGATCCAGCCTCATCCACCAGAACACAGGCACTAGTCCCCTCCACCAGGAAGCTTGCACAACCCACTGAACCAACCTTAGCCACTGGGGACAGACACCAAAAACAACGGGAACTACGAACCTGCAGCCTGCAAAAAGGAGACCCCAAACACAGTAAGATAAGCAAAATGAGAAGACAGAGAAATACACAGCAGATGAAGGAGCAAGGTAAAAACCCACCACACCAAAAAAATGAAGAGGAAATAGGCAGTCTACCTGAAAAAGAATTCAGAATAATGATAGTAAAGATGATCCAAAATCTTGGAAATAGAATAGACAAAATTAAACATTTAACAAGGACCTAGAAGAACTAAAGATGAAACAAACAACAATGAACAACACAATAAATGAAATTAAAAATACTCTAGATGTGATCAATAGCAGAAAACTGAGGCAGAAGAACGGATAAGTGACCTGGAAGAAAAAATAGTGGAAATAACTACTGCAGAGCAGAATAAAGAAAAAAGAATGAAAAGAACTGAGGACAGTCTCAGAGACCTCTGGGACAACATTAAACACACCAACATTCGAATGATAGGGGTTCCAGAAGAAGAAGAGAAAAAGAAAGGGACTGAGAAAATATTTGAAGAGATTATAGTTGAAAACTTCCCTAATATGGGAAAGGAAAGAGTTAATCAAGTCCAGGAAGCACAGAGAGTTCCATACAGGATAAATCCAAGGAGAAATACGCCAAGACACATATTAATCAAACTGTCACAAATTAAATACAAAGAAAACATATTAAAAGCAGCAAGGGAAAAACAACAAATAACACACAAGGGAATCCCCATAAGGTTAACAGCTGATCTCTCAGCAGAAACTCTGCAAGCCAGAAGGGACTGGCAGGACATATTTAAAGTGATGAAGGAGAAAATCCTACAACCAAGGTTACTCTACCCAGCAAGGATCTCATTCAGATTTGATGGAGAAATGAAAACCTTTACAGACAAGCAAAAGCTGAGAGAGTTCAGCACCACCAAACCAGCTTTACAACAAATGCTAAAGGAACTTCTCTAGGCAAGAAACACAAGAGAAGGAAAAGACCTACAATAACGAATCCAAAACAATTAAGAAAATGGGAATAGGAACATACATATCGATAATTACCTTAAATGTAAATAGACTAAATGCTCCCACCAAAAGACACAGATTGGCTGAATGGATACAAAAACAAGACCCATATATTTGCTGTCTACAAGAGACCCATTTCAGACCTAGAGACACATACAGACTGAGAGTAAGGGGATGGAAAAAGATATTTCATGCAAATGGGAACCAAAAGAAAGCTGGAGTAGCAATTCTCACATCAGACAAAATAGACTTTAAAATAAAGAATATTAGAAGCGACAAAGAAGGACACTACATAATGATCAAGGGATCGATCCAAGAAGAAGAAATAACAATTGTAAATATTTATGCACACAACATAGGAGCACCTCAATACATAAGGCAAATATTAACATCCATAAAAGGGGAAATCAACAGTAACATATTCAATAGTGGGGGACTTTAACATCCCACTTTCACCAATGGACAGATCATCCAAAATGAAAATAAATAAGGAAACACAAGCTTTAAATGATACATTAAACAAGATGGACTTAATTGATATTTATAGGACATTCCATCCAAAAACAACAGAATACACATTTTTCTCAAGCACTCATGGAACATTCTCCAGGATAGATCATATCTTGGTTCACAAATCAAGCCTTAGTAAATTTAAGAAGGTTGAAATTCTATCAAGTATCTTTTCCGACCACAATGCTATGAGATTAGATATTAATTACAGGAAGAGATCTGTAAAAAATACAAACACATGGACGCTAAACAATACACTACTTAATAACGAAGTGATCACTGAAGAAAGCAAAGAGGAAATCATAAAATACCTAGAAACAAATGACAATGGAGACACGAAGACCCAAAATCTATGGGAGGCAGCAAAAGCAGTTCTAAGAGGAAAGTTTATAGCAGTACGATCCTACATTAAGAAACAGGAAACATCTCGAATAAACAACCTAACCTTGCACCTAAAGCAATTAGAGAAGGAAGAACAAAAAAACTCCAAAGTAAGCAGAAGGAAAGAAATCATAAAAATCAGATCAGAAATAAATGAAAAAGAAATGAAGGAAACGATAGCAAAGATCAATAAAACTAAAAGCTGGTTCTTTGAGAAGATAAGCAAAATTGATAAACCATTAGCCAGACTCATCCAAAAAAAAAGGGAGAAGACTCAAATCAATAGAATTAGAAATGAAAAAGGAGAAGTAACAACTGACACTGCAGAAATACAAAAGGTCATGAGAGATTACTACAAGCAACTCTATGCCAATAAAATGGACAACCTGGAAGAAATGGACAAATTCTTAGAAAGGCACAACCTGCCAAGACTGAATCAGGAGGAAATAGAAAATATGAACAGACCAATCACAAGCACTGAAATTGAAACTGTGATTAAAAATCTTCCAACAAACAAAAGCCCAGGACCAGATGGCTTCACAGGCGAATTCTATCAAACATTTAGAGAAGAGCTAACACCTATCCTTCTCAAACTCTTCCAAAATATAGCAGAGGGAGGAACACTCCCAAACTCACTCTACGAGGCCACCATCACCTTGATACCAAAACCAGACAAGGAAGTCACAAAGAAAGAAAACTACAGGCCAATATCACTGATGAACATAGATGCAAAAATCCTCAACAAAATACTAGCAAACAGAATCCAACAGCACATTAAAAGAATCATACACCATGATCAAGTGGGGTTTATTCCAGGAATGCAGGTGTTCTTTAATATATGCAAATCAATCAATGTGATAAACCATATTAACAAATTGAAGTAGAAAAACCATATGATCATCTCAATAGATGCAGAGAAAGCTTTTGACAAAATTCAACACCCATTTATGAGAAAATTCTAAAGAAAGTAGGCATAGAGGGAACTTTCCTCAACATAAAAAAGGCCATATATGACAAACCCACAGCCAAAATCGTCCTCAATGGTGAAAAACTGAAAGCATTTCCACTAAGATCAGGAACAAGACAAGGTTGCCCACTCTCACCACTCTTATTCAACATAGTTTTGGAAGTTTTAGCCACAGCAATCAGAAAAGAAAAGGATATAAAAGGAATCCAAAACGGAAAAGAAGAAGTAAAGCTGTCACTGTTTGCAGATGACATGATACTATATATAGAGAATCCTAAAGATGCTACCGGAAAACTACTAGAGCTAATCAATGAATTTGGTAAAGTAGCAGGATACAAAATTAATGCACAAAAATCTCTGGCATTCCTATACACTAATGATGAAAAATCTGAAAGTGAAATCAAGAAAACACTTCCATTTACCATTGCAACAAAAAGAATAAAATATCTAGGAATAAACCTACCTAAGGAGACAAAAGACCTGTACGCAGAAAAACGATAAGACACTGATGAAAGCATTAAAGATGATACAAAGATGGAGAGATATACCATGTTCTTGGATTGGAAGAATCAACATTGTGAAAATGACTCTACTACCCAAAGCAATCTACAGATTCAATGCAATCCCTATCAAACTACCACTGGTATTTTTCACAGAACTAGAACAAAAAATGTCACAATTTGTATGGAAACATAAAATACCCCGAATAGCCAAAGCAATCTTGAGAACGAAAAACGGAGCTGGAGGAATCAGGCTCCCTGAGTTCCGACTATACTACAAAGCTACAGTAATCAAGACAGTATGGTACTGGCACAATAACAGAAAGATAGATCAATGGAACAGGATAGAAAGCCCAGAGATAAACCCACGCACATATGGTCACCTTATCTTTGATAAAGGAGGCAGGAATGTACAGTGGAGAAAGGACAGCCTCTTCAATAAGTGGTGCTGGGAAAACTGGACAGCTACATGTAAAAGTATGAGATTAGATCACTCCCTAACACCATACACAAAAATAAGCTCAAAATGGATTAAAAACCTAAATGTAAGGCCAGAAACTATCAAACTCTTAGAGGAAAACATAGGAAGAACACTCTATGACATAAATCACAGCAAGATCCTTTTTGACCCACCTCCTAGAGAAATGGAAATAAAAACAAAAATAAACAACTGGGACCTAATGAAACTTCAAAGCTTTTGCACAGCAAAGGAAACAAGACCAGAAAACAACCCTCAGAATGGGAGAAAATATTTGCAAATGAAGCAACTGACAAAGGATTAATCTCCAAAATTTACAAGCAGCTCATGCAGCTCAATAACAAAAAAACAAACAACCCAATCCAAAAATGGGCGGAAGACCTAAATAGACATTTCTCCAAAGAAGATATACAGGCTGCCAACAAACACATGAAAGAATGCTCAACATCATTGATCATTAGAGAAATGCAAATCAAAACTACAATGAGATATCATCTCACAGCAGTCAGAATAGCCATCATCAAAAAATCTAGAAACAATAAATGCTGGAGAGGGTGTGGAAAAAAGGGAACCCTCTTGCACTGTTGGTGGGAATGTAAATTGATACAGCCACTATGGAGAAGAGTATGGAGGTTCCTTAAAAAACTACAACTAGAACTACCATATGACCCAGCAATCCCACTACTGGGCATATACCCTGAAAAACCATAATTCAAAAAGAGTCATGTACCAAAATGTTCATTGCAGCTCTATTTACAATAGCCCAGAGATGGAAACAACCTAAGTGTCCATCATCGGATGAATGGATAAAGATGTGGCACATGTATACAATGGAATATTACTCAGCCATAAAAAGAAACGAAATTGAGCTATTTGTAATGAGGTGGATAGACCTAGAGTCTGTCATACAGAGTGAAGTAAGTCAGAAAGAGAGAGACAAATACTGTATGCTAACACATATATATGGAATTTAAGAAAAAAAAATGTCATGAAGAACCTAGAGGTAAGACAGGAATAAAGACACAGACCTACTAGAGAATGGACTTGAGGATATGGGGAGGGGGAAGGGTAAGCTGTGACAAAGCGAGAGAGAGGCATGGACATATATACACTACCAAACGTAAGGTAGATAGCTAGTGGGAAGCAGCCGCATAGCACAGGGAGATCAGCTCGGTGCTTTGTGACCGCCTGGAGGGGTGGGATAGGGAGGGTGGGAGGGAGGGAGACCCAAGCGGGAAGAGATATGGGAACATATGTATATGTAAAACTGATTCACTTTGTTATAAAGCAGAAACTAACACACCATTGTAAAGCAATTATACTCCAATAAAGTTGTAAAAAAAAACAAAAAAAAGCTATGGAAATCCTTGACTCTGGTAGTCTCACTGATCGATTCAGCAGTGTAAACCTAGCACATACTGAGTACCAAGCACTATTCCACATACTGATGATACAGGGGAATACTAAACAGAACAATTAATTGCTTTCATGGAGTTTATGTTCTAGAATTCTTGCACAGCAACTCTTTTCCTGACATTTGGTCCAGATGACTACATAAAAGCCTGATTCTTTTTTTCGTGGTGTTTATGTCTAAATATCAATGATTCAAGGATGACAAAATATCATCAAGCAGATGTGTTTGTCTTCCTTAATATTCTCCATAATACCTTGTTGGGTACTCACTAATTTAGCAGGCAGCCTATGAGCATGTGTTTTTATGTCAAACTAGACCCAACTTCATGTCCTAGCTCGATATTTACAAACAATGTGACCTGTGTTTGTCTCAATTTCCTCATATACACAAATGGAGCTCATAATGACATCAATTCAGCCTGTAAGAGTGAAATAAATTTACCTCCATAAAGCACTTACCATGTGCTTGACACAAATTAAGTAATCAGTAAATTGTAGCTAATACAAAATAGAAAGTACACAATAAATGATTCTGAAGTAAAGGGAGGCATGCTAGATAGCCACTCTGAAGTAAAGGGAGGCATGCTAGATAGCCACTCCCTCTTTCATGGGGAGAGAAAGTACAGCTCTTCTTGAGCACATTCTCCCAGGGTTGAAACATTCCAGACAAGGAGGCAAGTCTCAGGGAGATAGTCATCACAGGACGGCTGATTTTCCAAGTGCTCACTTCGCTGCCTGAGCTTCTGCAGCCCCTGTTGCCTTTGCACTCTTGCTACCATGTGAGTGGGTCATCTGGGCAGAGGAATGGACCACGTGGTCTGTCACCATCACACAGTGTAACACAGGTTTCTCATCCTCAGCACTGTTGACGTTTTGAGCCAGATGATGTGGTGAGGGCTGTCCCACACATTTCAGGATATTTAGCAGCATCTCTAACTGGCCTCTACTTACTAGATGCCCATAGCACCCCCAAGTTCTGATAACCAAAAAGTGTTTCTGGACATTGCCAAATGTCCCCTTGGGAGACAAAATCACCCCCAGATGAGAATAACTGTGAAGCCCGATCATCAGGGTGAAGGATCATCTCACCGGCCAATTCGCCTAGAGTCTAAACATTACATGGATGCTTCAAAGTTGAGAAATGCAGCTCTTTTCAGGGCAGGGGTAGGGAAAGGTGGTCCATTTATATGGCTGGTTCTAGAAGCAATGGGAAATGAGGTCCAAAGGTACAACATTTTTAGCATACTTGTGTCTACAGACAATTGTCAAGACTGAAGAGAGGGACTCAGAGTGCATAGATTCCCTAACATACCTATGAAAATCGCTCAGAACAGCACTAAGGAAACCTCTCAGCTGTTTACATAGCTCTGGAAGTATTTCTCCAAAGGGGTGCATCTTTTTGGGGGTTTTTTTCTATTTCCTTTTTTCTTTTCTAAATAGTTTTACCATCCTATGGAGAATACCAAACAGCCAGGTGCCTGAAAAACCTTTTAGTGATTGAAGAAGTGATTTGCTTTACCTACAGAGACTTACAGTGGCTTGCAATGTTGACTTAAAGGATAAGACTTAAATGGTTAGAGACCTGTGCCCTCTGACAGCAGCTGATTTGGTACCTCAAAGCTGGTGCCATTGACCCGTTATACTCAGGCTTCTTTTCACACAGACCCTGAATTCTTTTGCTGTCAGAATATATAGATTTAAATGTATTAGAGAAAACTCATCACAAAACTAAATTAAAAGTGTTCCATAATGGCTCCCTGGTTTAAAATGGGATATTAGTGCTGTTCTGAGAGTGGCAAGTACCCTTTCACACCTGCCAGGACAAGAGAATTACCTGCTCTAGAAAGGCATTGATCTGAGTGTGACTGTAAAGCTTTAAACAACCGCTCCCCCAGACCTCCAGGTCTATGATGGAGTTTGACATATTCCAGCCATGTCATAAACACTTTAAGGTCCCTTCTGAATCAGAGCTTCCTGGCTGAGTTTTCTGGGGCTGTCTGCCAGAGTGCATCTCAGCTAACATCCTCAGGACATGCTTGGAGCTCTTGACGATGCAGCCTCCATAGGAAGAGAGTATATTGTATGCTGCCAGGAAGTGAAGGAGAGAAAACCATTCTTTTGCCCATCTCTGACATACCAAGTCAGGCAAGTGGCCAAAGCTTGCTTAAATTGGGTTCAATATCCTAGTGTTATTCTTTAGATTTTTTTTATAGCTCAGAAGCTTGACATTTTTCCCGACTCCTAGCTTAATATCTGTTTTTCATTAAAACAAAGGGAAATATATCTTTTGATTTTGCAAGTTCCCAACAATGTTAACTCCAAATATTTCCTACTATGTGTGCGATGGCAGGACAAGCTGTGTTCCAGTTCTTTATTATTCCTGACTCCCAAGGAGCTGAAAGTGATTTGGAGTCTCTTTTTTTATACGACTGGCAGGTGGGGCAGGGTTGCAAGGAGAAACACTATTTGTTGTAGAAAAGGAAGAGAAAAAGTATGTGAAGGAATAAGAAAGAATGAAACTGTACAATGAGCACTTTATCACTATTCTAACATATCTAATCATGTGGATAGCCAAGTACTTCTTTCCAATCAGTTTGACATTAAACGGTGTTCCTAGGGTATAAAAAGATTTACTTTTCGGGCTTCCCTGGTGGCACAGTGGTTGAGAATCTGCCTGCCAATGCAGGGGACACGGGTTTGAGCCCTGGTCTGGGAGGATCCCGCATGCCCTGGAGCAACTAGGCCCATGAGCCACAACTACTGAGCCTGCGCTCCACAACAAGAGAGGCCGCGATAGTGAGAGGCCCGCGCACCGCGATGAAGAGTGGCCCCCGCTTGCCACAACTAGAGAAAGCCCTCACACAGAAACGAAGACCCAGCACAGTCAAAAATAAATAAATACAAAAAAAAAAAAAAACCCAAAATGGTTCTTTAAAAAAAAAAAAAGATTTACTTTTCCCTGGAATTCTACAAAGCTATAGAGTACTTAGAGAAAAAGATAAGGTCCTTAGATACTTAGATTAAAAAACTATAACCAGAAATTATTTTTAAAAGAACAATTGGCAGATTAATTTCCTTGCATTTTCCATCTCTCTTTCTTGTGTATATTTGAGGGAATAGAGTTTCAGGAAACCTGGAGCCAGCACCTTCCCAGTTCCTACATCTAACTTCATGATTGTTGGAGACCACAGCAAAACAATATTACTATGTTCTCATCTCAGGCCATCCTCCCTGCCACAGTCACAGGTGAAGTTTATATCATCAGCCTAAGGAACATGACTTTGACTACCTATTCTTCTCAGTTGTTGAGAGCATCCAGTTAAGGAAATCAAAATTAGAAGTCAAGTCTAATCCATGTTGGGATCAGGTGTCCCCATTCTGTACTACAGTACAGTACAGTGCAGTACTATAGCTGTAGGTTGCTAAATCAGAAATGTTTGTCCAGGTAAAATGAGGACCATGTGAGTAGATGCACAAAACTTCTCCACTCTCAGTGGAAGAACAACTCCAGAGCATGTCCACAGACAGGGGTCAGCAGATGCAGCTCTGGGAAGAGAAAAAATCATGCTGTGACACCATGGAATGACTTAGCCACTGAGAAGAATACAATCCATAGAACACAGATGTCACTTACATTGTGAGGTGATTACACACGTTTTTAGCTGTTGTTTTTCTAAGTGACCATACGAAACATTACCTGTCATAAGATACGTGGTAAATCATAGGCAAGAGGAATGTCAACTGAATCCCAAGTTCAATTCTATTCTACCATGCCAAATGGAATCTTATGACTTCACATCCCACACTTCACTAGCTGCTGCGCCAACAACAAAATTAGAAACTCATTTGTTCTGCAATTGCAACCACAATTGTAATTCATTCCTTTTATTTACATGTAATACACTTACTAAATATGTGATATGTGAAAAGGCACAGCAGCACCATATTTTGCTGTCATCTAAAACATTTCTTTATTTTTCAAAGGCGTAATGATTCCCTTATCATGGCTTTCTCATAACCTAAATGATAAATCTTCTGTAAATGACTTTCCAATCACTTCTCCAATCTTATTCCTGACTTAGCTCTAGAAGAGGAAGTAAATTAAAATACTTTGATTAAAAAAGTGATTTTCCTTTTCAGAGTCCCATTCAACTCGAAGAAGCAAAATGTTCTACCATGACTTGGCAGCCACCCCATCCAAATGAGAGTCAACTGGACTTGACAATCTATTAAGCTCTGGCTTTTTTCTTTTCTGGTGACACGTGGCTTTAGGCTTTGGAGTCTGGACAACTGTTATCTCTTCTACATTGAAACACTCCTTGATCAACTATTCCATTTCAAAGGCTGACATACTTCACGTTGGAAAAAATGGCTATTTTATTTTATTTATACTGCCCAAATAGTCACTCTATAACCTCCAAGAATTCTTCTTAATTCATCTTATTTTCTTGATCTCATTCACAGAGAATCGAACAAATATTTATGAGCCCCCGGGAGTCAATCGCTGTGTTACATGACAGGGATACCATACACACAGGATGAATTCCTTCTTCCCAATAGATATCTAGGAAGACAGATAAATACAGAGGGAATTGCAATGCATCATGACCCATTATATTCTATAACTCAGGTGATGCTAACCAGCATGCTCTGTGAAGTAATTATGCTTAACTACATTTCTGTCTTCTTTATAAGTTAGCACTGTCCAACAGAAATTTCTGCAGTGATGGAAATGTTCTATAGCTTCAATGTCCAGTACAGTAGCCACTAGCCACATGTGGCTATTAAGCACTTGAAATGTGATTAGTGTGACAGAGGAATTCATTTTTCATTTTATTTCATTTTAACTGATTTAAATTTTAATGTAAATAGTCTCTTATGGCAAGTGACTACCATGTCGGACAGTACATGAATGGACAGAGATCCTTGGTGCTATAAACCATATTATCTGATTTAGCTATAAATTAGCCTTTGAACTGTAGACATCCCAGGGAACTAATCATTACAGGCACTGTGTAGTACCGGGGGAAAAGGCATCAGATGATTCAGCCAGATCGAAGTCAGCTTCCTATCTGGATTGAATCTATAGATGTCTTTCTGGTAGCAATCCATCAGTGGGTTACATAGGACTGAAGGCATAATTCTTTTACTAGATTAGCTATGTCAACAAAAAGAACCTGGAAAATACAAAAGTAAATGAATAGTCTTGCTTTATGTTTGCACATGATGCCTGCCCTCCCACCTCCAATCCAACAGTAAATTGATACAAGTCTGAATTCACTCCAAATTATTGAGCAAGGAAATGTTTTACTTAGAGAACTATTGAATGTTAAATGTGCTCTGAAAATAAAAACACAGATTTTCATACAGGATTTCAACATTTAGACTACTCATAACCAAGGCACTGACTGACAGGGTACCAAGGGATAAAGACAAAAGGGACTTTTATACAGGCAATGAATCAACACAGGAAAGACAGGCTTTATATTGTGGATGAGGTGATGAGAGGCACTGAAGGTAGGTCTCGATTTGAATCCTAGCTTTGATGTTTATAGCTGGGTGCCCTTGGGATATTTCCTTCAGTGTAAAGTGAGGATAATAATATCTACCTCACAGATTGTTGAGAGAACCATAAATAATGTGCTCTAAATTCTTGGTGCATCTCAAGAACCAGTAGTTATTATTATGATGACAGGTATATAACTATAAGAGTTACAGTGACAATAGCCAGTACCATTTGAATGCCGTCAAGCCACTATTAAGTTTAGGACCCAAGAGCCTCTTTTTTGTAAGTGAACAACTATAAATAAAATGAAGTTCTGTCTCAAGCCAATAGGAGATTCACAAATGTGCAGTTAAAAGAATACTGAAGAAATAGCTCCCTCGTCCATGAGTTTTACCTGTTATGGTCAAAATTCCTTTCCCCTGCATTAATACTCTCTCAAATTCAATATAGAATTTGTAAGCCGTTAAAGAGAGAAGTGGTAAAAGTGACTGGCTAATCAAAGAACTGGAACAGTCCTTGTTTTTATTTGAAACTCGAATCAAATATATTATTTGGAAAGTATAATTTAACCTCAGAGAAATTATCTAAGAAAAGAGTTATCCTAGAATCAGCATTTGAACTCCTCCCACTTCTGCCCCAGCATTTTAGCCATTTGACTCTGACACTACAGGCCGCCTTTCTAGCTTGTTATCAAACACTGAGGAGCAATATTGGAAAAACAGTTCACAGGACGTACGGATGACAAATGCATACTCCTACTGACAAAGACAGAGAGGCTTAGAACCCTGCCCACAGCTCTTAGTTAGCAATCTTTCTTCTTTCAAATGTGGCTCTTACATTTCTTTTACTAATAGTGACATTATTTTAGCAATAACCAAGAGATGACAATTTGTAGGGGAAAGAGTAATGAGCAAATAGTATCTCTAAACCATGTCCTTTGCACAGCCATTCTGCACTCTAACACACAGCAATTAGCATCAGAATTGTGCCAAATTATTAAATTATTCTCAAATTTGCATTAAAACTTTTCCCATCTCTCTCCCTCTCTCTACCTACACATGTATAAATACAAGTAATTATGCAATTTTTTGAAAGTCGTAGGTAAATGAAATTCCTTCTTTTTTTTTTTTTTTTTTGCGGTATGCTGGCCTCTCACTGTTGTGGCCTCTCCCGTTGCGGAGCGCAGGCTCAGCGGCCATGGCTCACGGGCCCAGCCGCTCCGCGGCATGTGGGATCTTCCCGGACCGGGGCACGAACCCGCGTCCCCTGCATCGGCAGGCGGACTCTCAACCACTGCACCACCAGGGAAGCCCGCATGGTAGTTTTTGATAGGAATATTATTAGAGAGAGCTAAAGTTGGATTTAAGGGTATTTCTCTACTTTATGAGCAGTGTCCGTTTAACTCATCAAGTACAGAGGTTACTATAAGTACATGGTCCTTCTTTAAATTTTCCTTAAGGAGGTTCATTCAGCAGGTTTGTGCTTTTTAATTTCATAACAGTTATCTCTTCTCTGGTTTCAAACAATAACAAGCTACAAGGAGTCTTGGTTAAAGCAAAAACATACAAAATATGGGGTAGGGTGGAGTAGAGGTAGGATAAACAGAGACATTGAATCCTCCACAGGGAGAGAAACCCAAAGAAATCTAGATTTTGAAGTATATGTCCATGCTCACAGTACCTGATGTCTTCAAACTCCTTTTCAAAGGTTTAAAGAGACCATTTTTTCTCATGTGATAAGAGTGGCAGCTTCTTAGCATAGAATTTAAGCTTAAATTTACAAATGGGAAGAGGTGTGTAACAAAGACAGCAATTTTTTTTTCTTTTTATACAGCAGGTTCTTATTAGTCATCAATTTTATACACATCAGTGTATACATATCAATCCCAATCGCCCAATTCAGCACACCACCATGCTCACCCCCACGCAGTTTTCCCCCCTTGGTGTCCATACGTTTGTTCTCTACATCTGTGTCTCAACTTCTGCACTGCAAACCAGTTCATCTGTACCATTTTTCTAGGTTCCAGATACATGCCTTAATATATATTCGTTTTTCTCTTTCTGACATACTTCACTCTGTATGACAGTCTCTAGATCCATCCACGTCTCAACTAATCTCTCAATTTCATTCGTTTTTAGGCCTGAGTAATATTCCATTGTATATATGTACCACATCTTCTTTATCCATTCGTCTGTCGATGGGCATTTAGGTTGCTTCCATGACCTGGCTATTGTAAATAGTGCTGCTATGAACACTGGGGTGCATGTGTTTTTTTGAATTATGGTTTCTCTGGGTATATGCCCAGTAGTGGGATTGCTGGATCATATGGTAATTCTATTTTTAGTTTTTTAAGGAACCTCCATACTGTTCTCCATAGTGGCTGTATCAATTTACATTCCCACCAACAGTGCAAGAGGATTCCCTTTTCTCCACACCCTCTCCAGCATTTGTTGTTTGTAGATTTTCTGATGATGCCCATTCTAACTGGTGTGAGGTGATACCTCATTGTAGTTTTGATTTGCGTTTCTCTAATAATTAGTGATGTTGAGCAGCTTTTCATGTGCTTCGTGGCCATCTGTATGTCTTCTTTGGAGAAATGTCTATTTAGGTCTTCTGCCCATTTTTGGATTCGGTTGTTTGCTTCTTTAATATTGAGCTGCATGAGCTGTTTATATATTTTAGAGATTAATCCTTTGTCCGTTTGCAAATATTTTCTCCCATTCTGAGGGTCATCTTTTCGTCTTGCTTATGGTTTCCTTTGCTGTGCAAAATCTTTTAAGTTTCATTAGGTCTCAGTTGTTTTTGTTTTTATTTCTAGTACTCCAGGAGGTGGATCAAAAAAGATCTTGCTGTGATTCATGTCAAAGAGTGTTCTTCCCATGTTTTCTTCTAAGAGTTTTATACTGTCCAGTGTTACATTTAGGTCTCTAATCCATTTTGAGTTTATTTTTCTATTTCATGTTAGGGAGTGTTCTAATTTCATTCTTTTACATGTAGCTGTCCAGTTTTCCCAGCACCACTTGTTGAAGAGACTGTCTTTTCTCCATTGTATATTTTTGCCTCCTTTGTCATAGATTAGTTGACCATAGGTGCATGGGTTTATCTCTGGGCTTCCCATCTTGTTCCATTGACCTATGTTTCTGTTTTTGTGTCAGTACCATATTCTCTTGATTACTGTAGCTTTGTAGTATAGTCTGAAGTCAGGGAGTCTGATTACTCCAGCTCGGTTTTTTTCCCTCAAGACTGCTTTGGCTATTCGGGGTCTTTTGTGTCTCCACACAAATTTTAAGATTATTTGTTCTAGTTCCGTAAAAAAATGCCATTGGTAATTTGATAGGGATTGCATTGAATCCGTAGATTGCTTTGGATAGTATAGTCATTTTCACAATATTGATTCTTCCAATCCAAGAACATGGTATATCTCTCTATCTGTTGTTATCTTCTTTAATTTCTTTCATCAGTGTCTTATAGTTTTCTGCATACAGGTCTTTTGTCTCCCTAGGTAGGTTTATTCCTAGGTATTTTATTCTTTTTGTTGCAATGGTAAATGCGAGTGTTTCCTTAATTTCTCTTTCAGATTTTTCATCATTAGTGTATAGGAATGCAAGAGATTTCTGTGCATTAATTTTGTATCCTGCAACTTTGCCAAATTCATTGATTAGTTCTAGTAGTTTTCTGGTGGCATTTTTAGGATTCTCTATGTATAGCATCATGTCATCTGCAAACAGTGACAGTTTTACTTCTTCTTTTCCACCTTGGATTCCTTTTATTTCTTTTTCTTCTCTGATTACCATGGCTAGGACTTTGAAGACTATGTTGAAAAATAGTGGTGAGAGTGGACATCCTTGTCTTTTTCCTGATCTTAGAGGAAATACTTTCAGATTTTCACCATTGAGAATGATGTTTGCTCTGTTCGTATATGGCCTTTATTATGTTGAGGCAGGTTCCCTCTATGCCCACTTTCTGGGGAGTTTTTATCATAAATGGGTGTTGAATTTTGTCAAAAGCTTTTTCTGCATCCATTGAGATGATCATATGGTTTTTATTCTTCAATGTGTTAATATGGTGTATCACATTGATTGATTTGCATATATTGAAGAATCCTTGCATCCTTGGGATAAATCCCACTTGATCATGGTGTATGATCCTTTTAATGTGTTGTTGGATTCTGTTTGCTAGTATTTTGTTGAGGATTTTTGTATCTATATTCATCAGTGATATTGGTCTGTAATTTTCTTTTTCTGTAGTATCTTTGTCTGGTTTTGGTATCAGGGTGATGGTGGTCTCATAGAATGAGTTTGGGAGTGTTCCTTCCTCCGCAATTTTTTGAAGGAGTTTGAGAAGGATGGGTGTTAGCTCTTCTCTAAATGTTTGATAGAATTCACCTGTGAAGCCATCTGGTCCTGGACTTTTGTTTGTTGGAAGATTTTTAATCACAGTTTCAATTTCATTACTTGTGATTGTTCTGTTCATATTTTCTATTTCTTCCTGGTTCAGTCTTGGAAGGTTATACCTTTCTAAGAATTTGTCCATTTCTTCCAGGTTGTCCATTTTATTGGCATAGAGTTGCTTGTAGTAGTCTCTTAGGATGCTTTGTATTTCTGTGGTGTCTGTTGTAACTTCTCCTTTTTCATTTCTAATTTTATTGATTTGAGTCCTCCCCCTCTTTTTCTTGATGAGTCTGGCTAATGGCTTATCAGTTTTGTTTATCTTCTTCAAGAACCACCTTTTAGTTTTATTGATCTTTGCTATTGTTTTCCTTGTTTCTATTTCATTTATTTCTGCTCTGATCTTTTTGATTTCTTTCCTTCTGCTAACTTTGAGTTTTGTTTGTTCTTCTTTCTCTAGTTCCTTTACGTGTAAGGTTAGATTTTTTATTTGAGATATTTCTTTTTTCTTGAGGTAGGCTTGTATAGCTATAAACTTACCTCTTAGAACATCTTTTGCTGCATCCCATAGGTTTTGGATCATCGTGTTTTCATTGTCATTTGTCTCTAGGTATTTTTTTTATTTTCTCTTTGACTTCTTCGTGATCTCTTGGTTATTTAGTAACGTATTGTTGAGCCTCCATGTGTTTATGTTTTTTTCCCTGTAATTCATTTCTAATCTCATAGTGCTGTGGTCAGAAAAGATGCTTGATATGATTTCAGTTTTCTTAAATTTACTGAGGCTTGATTTGTGACCCAAAATGTGATCTATCCTAGAGAATGTTCCATGTGCACTTGAGAAGAAAGTGTAATATGCTGTTTTTGGATGGAATGCCCTATAAATATCAATTAAACCTATCTGGTCTATTGTGTCATTTAAAGCTTTGTTTCCTTATTTATTTTCATTTTAGATGATCTGTCCATTGGTGTAAGTGAGGTGTTAAAGTCCCCCACTATTGTTGTGTTACTGTCAATTTCCTCTTTTATAGCTGTTAGCAGTTGCCTTATGTATTGAGGTGCTCCTATGTTGGGTGCATATATATTTATAATTGTTATATCTTCTTCTTGGATTGATCCCTTGATCATTATGTAGTGTCCTTCCTTGTCTCTTGTAACATTGTTTATTTTAAAGTCTATTTTATCTGATATGAGTATAGCTACTGCAGCTTTCTTTTGACTTCCATTTGCATGGAATACTTTTTCCCATCCCCTCACTTTCAGTCTGTATGTGTCCCTAGGTCTGAAGTGGGTCTCTTGTAGATAGCATATATATGGGTCTTGTCTTTGTATCCATTCAGCAAGCCTGTGTCTTTTGGTTGGAGCATTTAATCCATTCATGTTTAAGGTAATTATCGATATGTATGTTCCTATTCCCATTTTCTTAATTGTTTTGGGTTCGTTTTTGTAGGTCCTTTTCTTCTCTTGTGTTTCCCACTTAGAGAAGTTCCTTTAGCATTTGTTGTAGAGCTGGTTTGGTGGTGCTGAATTCTCTTAGCTTTTGCTTGTCTGTAAAGCTTTTGATTTCTGCATTGAATCTGAATGAGATCCTTGCCGGGTAGAGTAATCTTGGTTGTAGGTTCTTCCCTTTCATCACTTTAAGTATATCATGCCACTCCCTTCTGGCTTGTAGAGTTTCTGCTGAGAAATCAGCTGTTAACCTTATGGGAGTTCCCTTGTATGTTATTTGTCGTTTTTCCCTTGTTGCTTTCAATAATTTTTCTTCGTCTTTAATTTTTGCCAATTTGATTACTATGTGCCTCGGCATGTTTCTCCTTGGGTTTACCCTGTATGGGACTCACTGTGCTTCCTGGACTTGGGTGGCTATTTCCTCTCCCATGTTAGGGAAGTTTTCGACTATAATCTCTTCAAATATTTTCTCGGGTCTTTTCTCTCTCTCTTCTCCTTCTGGGACCCCTATAATGCGAATTTTGTTGCCTTTAATGTCCCAGAGGTCTCTTATGCTGTCTTCATTTCTTTTCATTCTTTCTTCTTTATTCTGTTCTGCAGCAGTGAATTCCACCATTCTGTCTTCCAGGTCACTTATCCATTCTTCTGCCTCAGTTATTCTGCTACTGATTCCTTCTAGTGTATCTTTCATTTCATTTACTGTATTGTTCATCTCTGTTTGTTTGTTTTTTAATTCTTCCAGGTCTTTGTTAAACATTTCTTGCATCTTCTTGATCTTTGCCTCCATTCTTTTTCCGAGGTCCTGGATCATCTTCACTCTCATTATTCTGAAGTCTTTTTCTGGAAGGTTGCCTATCTCCACTTCATTTAGTTGTTTTTCTGAGGTTTTATCTTGTTCCTTCATCTGGTACATAGCCCTCTGCCTTTTCATCTTGTCTGTCTTTCTGTGAATGTGGTTTTTGTTCCATAGGCTGCAGGATTGTAGTTCTTCTTGCTTCTGCTGTCTGCCCTCTGGTGGATGAGGCTATCTAAGGGGCTTGTGCAAGTTTCCTGATGGGAGGGACTGGTGGTGGGTAGAGCTGACTGTTGCTCTGGTGGGCAGAGCTCAGTAAAACTTTAATCCACTTGACTGTTGATCAGTGGGCCTGGGTTCCTTCCCTGTTGGTTGTTTGGCCTGAGGCAACCCAACACTGGAGCCTACCTGGGCTCTTTGGTGGGGCTAATGACAGACTCTGGGAGGGCTCACACCAAGGAGTACTTCCCAGAACTTCTGTTGCCAGTGTCCTTGTCCCCACAGTGAACCACAGCCACCCCCCACCTCTGCAGGAGACCCTCTAACAGTAGCAGGTAGGTCTGGTTCAGTTTCCCCTGGGGTCACTGCTCCTTCCCCTGGGTCCCGATGCATACACTACTTTGTGTGTGCCCTCCAAGAGTGGAGTCTCTGTTTCCCCCAGTCCTATCGAAGTCCTGAAATCAATTCCCACCAGGCTTCAAAGTCTGATTCTCTAGGAATTCCTCCTCCCGTTGCCGGACCACCAGGTTGGGAAGCCTGACGTGGGGCTCAGAACCTTCACTCCAGTGGGTGGACTTCTGTGGTCTAAGTGTTCTCCAGTCTGTGAGTCACCCACCCAGCAGTTAAGGGATTTGATTTTACTGTGATTGCACCCCTCCTACCGTCTCATTGTGGCTTCTCCTTTATCTTTGGATGTGGGGTATCTTTTTTGGTGGGTTCCAGTGTCTTCCTGTTGATGACTGTCCAGCAGCTAGTTGTGATTCTGGTGTTCTCACAAGAGGGAGTGAGAGCACATACTTCTACTCCGCCATCTTGGTTCCTCTCTCAGAAGAGACAGCAGTTTTAAATGACAGCCTCAAGGAAGGTCAACGTGGAATTCTCTTGGCCTTTTCTGCCCAAGTTAGAACAGCTACCACCTGACTTAAGAGCTCTTTCTCTATCGATATTCAAGGAAGGGAAATACACTTTCCAAGGACAAGTTTCCTGACCGGTTTCTTTCCAAAGTTATATGTTGGGACTTGCAGTTGAGAATGCTTTTGAGGAGGGTTTCGCTTAAATTCACCCTGGCTTTTGTTGTTATGGTTTTATTTTTATTTTGTTTTGTTTTGTTTTAGGAAAAGCTCTCTGCCCTAAAGTCTCTTGACCATGGTAAATTATTTTCTATCAGAAAGTCTGTAATTATATCAAGAATACCATGTGGAGCTCAGTGGCAGTAACATGAGCAAAGTATTTCTTAATAGGTGTGATTTTTCCATTACAATGATTATAAATGATAGGCTCAAAGACTGTAGAAAGTCTGTAGAAATACAGACTATAAACATATACAGGGTTTGTCATCATGGTTGGAGGCACTCAGCATACAGGAGAGCCATACCATCCTGGCTCGTTGGATCTTCAAGACCACATTTGTCCTGTGCCCTGCAGAGTCCCCATTCATAGCTCTGTGCCTGGCACAGGGTTTATGCTCAATGAACATTTATGGAATTGATCAAATGTGGTGTGTTGAGCAGGTTCTAAACCTGACTCTACAACTTGCTAAGAGTTCTTGTCCAAGTTATTCAACTCCTCTGAGCTTCAGTTTCTTTCTAGGTAAAGTTAAAATAATACCATCTACTCTATATCATCTTAGAATTAAAATAAGATGGCACATAAAGCAGTTAGTGCAGTGTCTGGTATCATAGGTGTGCAATAATTGGTGCTATTTTTATTTTGATTCTTACAGATATCAAGAATTGATTGTGGAACGTTTTAGAGCTTGTTTTCAAATCATCACAACAGGCAAATGAAACATATTAACAGGTATAGACATGCAATTATAACCATCTCAATCAGCTAAAATGGATAATCCTGGAATAAAATAAGAAGTGCAGTAGTCAGCCTCCATTATATTTGATGATTGGTGGAGTTCTCTGAGGCTTGCATAGAAATGGACCATAACCTCAACTCTAGAAGTCCTCTTTTGCACATACTCAGCAGTCATCTCAGAGTTTCGAGATGACTGCTGAGTATGCCTAATACAGTGATAACTCTCCTTTTTGTGGAATATTATTTTACTGGTAACACCCCTTAGGAAAAAGAAAACCAACAATAACAAAAACACCTCATGCATAACAGAATGAGATTATGAGCTTTGAAATAACAGACCAGTGTTCCACTCCTAACTCCACTACTAAATTATGGGATACTATTAGGCAGGTTAGTCTTTCTAAACCTCAAGTTTCTCATCTTTAAATTGGGAGTAATTATTACCCCAGATTGTGGAGAGCAGTAGATGAAATAGTGTATGTAATACATACATGTAATAGAGTGTCCTTGTGCTTGTCAGATAGTAAGTGCCCAATAAATATTCTCTGTCATCAACATCAACACTGAGGAAATATGAGTAGGTCTTGATTGGCAAGACACTTCGATGTTACTTGTTTTTAGCTGAATCTAGACTGTGTTTAAAAATACTCATATTCATTGATCTGGTGGAAAAAGGAGACAAGAAGAGAAGAGAAAGTGTGAGAATGTCTAGATCTTGGTATATTCTACTGAGTTTTGCCTGACAACTTAACCTTTATAACCCAAAAATGGAACAGAGTCCATCAGAAGTTTGCCCATGGCTTGGAAGTGTTCTCCAGAATTGTCCAGAAGTGTCCAAGCAACAAGAATAAAGCTTGATCTTAGACATGTACATGAGAGCCAATCCCAGCATGTTGCTACAAATTGTCTATTTTTTTCACACTGGAAACGTTTCTCCATTATAAAATAGTCACAAATCAAAATACTACCACCTCAAAGCTGAAATGGTAAAACAAATGGAAAAGGAAACCACCACCACCAATAAAATGACCCCTTGTAACCCCACCATTTCCATAGAATGAAGCTCTGACCTCCACAGCTCCTCTCTGCCAGTTCTCCATGACCTACTCCACCACCCCAAAGCCTGCTGCTCCCAAGTCTGTTCAGGCAGTCTTTCATCCTCCCTCCATCATTACCCACTCCTTTTCACTGACAGCCTGGCTACCCATATGAGTGAGGAATCACATGGTAACTATCTTTTGAGATTTATCTTGATATTCAAAACGGAAAGAAAAAAAAAAAAACAGAAGCATAGAGAAAAGATAATATGGGAATGGGAGCCAAGATGCTGACAATATCATTGGGATATGGGACCTGATTGGCCAAGAATGAAGAAAACCAAAGGTCCTTAGAGGAATGAACTTTCAGCTCTAGAAAGAATTTTGGTTTAATCAAGTCTGAAGAATGAAGGCCATATAGTATATACAGGGCAAAAGTTTGAAGTTATATGTTATCATCTGAAAAGGGATATCACAGGGGAAATTCTTGGCAGTCCACTTTATGTTTGGCTGAAAAAGTTCAAAGCCATTTGTTGCTGCCATTGCTGTATTTTTCCAAAGTCATTTCCTATTGATTCAGCACACCAGGAAATCATGGCCGGGTTCGCTTGGCCAAATATGAGTTCTACTCTGCTGACTGGACAGCATCCAAGAGCCACATTATGTTGGAGACAATAAGCACCTTGCCTCTGAAAGGAAACATTTGTGTAGGCAAGTAGGGAATGTCTCACAGATTTCTCATCAGTTCTGGGGCTGAGTTATCACTTTCCATCCTACTCTGCAATTTAGGCCGTTGGTTGCCTTATCTCAGAGACAAGTTCTCTACTCTGGGATGGGATGACCCACTTGCTTACTCCCCTTCCCCATAGGTTCCCCTAAGGGATCCCAGGATCTTGGCAAACAAGTTTGTCAAAAACTATATACTTTATAAATAGACTCTGGATGGGAGAATAACACAGAGGTAGATGCAATATTCAGACATCCCTTTTGTATAATAGGATGTTTGACAGCACAGTAGGGCAGGAGGTTAATAAAATAGTCAGAGGAATTGAATATCACCTTAAAATGATTTCTGAGTTTCAGGATATTTATCTGTAACGTGAGGACAATAATGCTTGTCTTTTTCACAGTGTTGTTGTGAAGAAAAAAGAAAAATGTGTACAAAATCACTATGCAAAACAGACAAATGGAGGAGATTATTTTGTTAGCCTGAAAAGAATTGCAAGTTTCAATTTTGTCAACAGGAAATTTGTCCTTTAGAGACTGAATATTAGAGAGTAAACAGCTTGTTCAAATGCATTTCCCCAGCTTGCTGCGTTTACAGGTAGAAAAAGGAATTGCAAAACTTTTCATTTTACTTTTATAAAACCAGGCACATAGAGCTGAGTAGACAATTAATTATCCTGCTGGGAAGTGTAGCAGAGCCATATCAATCATTTGGAAGCTCCCAGATGACAAGGCCAGACTAATGACTCAACTTATTTGACAACTGGCAAATGACAGGCTGGCCAAAACCAAGAGCTTGAAACATCAGAGAGGGTCCAAAGTAAATCTTTGAGATAGCTCTAAATCCAATTCCATCCATTACCAATCACACCTACCTGCAGCTAAGGTATCTGCATTATGCCATTGTTGTTGCCAGGAGTGCTATGCTAGGAAAAGAAGGACAAATTACAGAGAAAATATATTGGAATGATGCAGAATGGTTGATGTTTTCCAAGGCAAGTTGATCAGCAATTACAGAACCCAACTCTACAATAACCCTCAAATCCCACCTCTATCGTGCCTCTAGAAAAGCACTTTCATTTTCATATAGAGTTGACAGTTAAGTATGTAATCTCCATCCACAAACTTTACTAAGAAGACCTGTGTACTAAACATCACTTAGTCCCAGGGTTACAAAGGTGACTTCACATCCTCATGATGGAGATAGACCTTTCTTTGTCAACCACAAGATAGTGGCATTATGGGCAAGGTGCTACAGGAACCAAACTGTACAATTTATTTCTCCCAGGACATGAAAGGAAGTCCAAGAAAGGCTTCATAAAGGAAGTGCCATGAGCTGAGTCTTGAAAGACGAGCAGAAATTTGGCAACAAACTAAGGGGAAAATGAATTGTAGAGACAGAATATGGAAAGTGCAAAGGCAGGAGAGAGCAGCTAAGCCCAGGGAGTTAAGGTGGTGGGTGTAGTGTGCAAAGGCTAGTTTAGCCCCATATTTTCAGTCATGCCTGTCAAGTTTCTCAGGAAGAAAAATTATTTTCTGGGATGCTGGCAGTGGTTGTGGTGGGAGTTGGGGGAGAGGTGGTGAAAGATTTGATAGAAGTAGGACAAACCTTAAGAATAATTGAACTAAGTTTTTCTGAAAGTGAAGTTTCTAAATCTAGAGCATCTGTGGTGACTGTTAGAAAAGGCAGGGCTGTTAGAAATGCTCCTTAGTTGGAGAGGACAAGACAGAACTGGTGCTGGGAATGAGTTGCTTACTCCTTTGAAACTTGCATGAAATACATCTCTTCTATGACATTCCTTGTACCTCAGCTTCTACCTATGTCTGCTCCTGCATTTGGACTGGGCCTCCCATTACATTTATATTCATCCTCTGGTCAGCACCACCTAAATCATTGTCAAAAATGAAAGCAAGTGATCCATCCAAGCAACAAGGCCATCGAAGTCGAGGGACTTCTAGAACTGCAAATGATCTCTGCAGATTTGATGGTAAGAAGAGCAATCTGTCCTTTTTTTTTTCAGGTTGCCTATGGATCACTGGCAGAGCAGTGATATTAGACCTAGAAATATTTCTTAGAAAAATGGTAAAAATAAAATAAAAGTTTTAAATACGTTTAGTTGTTGTATGTGACTTTTGTCCCACCAAGTTTTTGTAAAAATAATGAAATACATTATAAAGAGGAAATGAATTCCTCCATGTACACCACTAGAGCTATCTGATCCAAGTTTCTAAAACATAAAAGTATTTGAACACAGTGGCCAAATAATTTATTTCTAAATGATTTGTACCAAGATTCTTGGTCCCACTACATATGATCCTTATTAAGACTCCACTGAATAAAAAGGTACAGATGAACACTATATAACTAGTTAAAAACTAGCATCAGCATAAATGAGAGATTTTTTATTTCTCACAAAAATAAGATAGTTTGACAGTTTTTTATAACAAAGGAACATAAAGGTAAAATGAGTTCATTGCCTAAATCATGCTTTTGTACACGCATAAAACCTTTAAAATTTTCCTAGGGTAAATAAACTTCTAGTTCAAAAAAGACCAGCTTTGGAATTTGAAAAAATAAGGCTATTTCCATGTTCAGAAAAGACTGAGGATACTTAAAGAGCTAATTATTGTTCCAAAAGGTCACATTCATCCAATCCTGATAAGCAAAACTGACCACAAGATTTTATCTCCAGCTAAGGGGTGACAACTTGGAATGCCAAAGCGGTGGTTGTAGATTAACAGAGAATTATGTTGAAAGAATTATAAAGCTGTATGTGGGCCCGGCAATGACTCCCATGGGCTCAGGGAAGGGCCACGGGAACACATTTGCCCTCCCTAAGCTGGCCCTAAGCTAAGCCATCCCTGAGCTGCCATTTCCCCTTGCCCGCCTGTCTTCCAATGAATTCATTCTTCGGTTTCTTTCTCTTTCTGAGTTTGGCTGCTCATCAAATGCTAAGTCGGCATTGTTCAATCAGGTAACTCCCCAAATAAAGTGAAAGCTCCCAAGGGCAAACATGCTGAAGATATTTCAGAATTTGGTACAGTGTATGCCATTTAGCAGGCACTAAAAGACAATTTTGCCTTCCACCAAAAGTCAACCATCCAACTCTGGAATATCATAGTACGTATGTTACTCTGCTATAACAACGATTACAAGTAGGATACAGACTGCAATGCACATGCCAATGGTTTAGGACATAGAAGTGACGTTAACAGGGATCTGCACTAAAAAAAAATTAAATGCAGGAAATAATTTGGTAAATATAAAAGAAATGGAGAAAAGGAACGGATGGTTGTTGAATACCCTCAGCAATGTCAAAGTATAGTATCTTATTTACCTTTGCATCAGTCCTGTGAGTAATAATAGCTAACATTTGCTGAGAGCTTACTATGTGCCACATGGCTGTTTTAAGTGCTTTATTGTCATTAAGTCATTTAATAGTCATTTAGCTTTCACAACTCTGTGCAATAATTCTATTACTATCCCATTTTACAGATGACAAAACTGAGTCACAGAAAAACTAAATGAGTCGCCCAAGATTGCTCAGCTAAGTGACAAAGCTGGAATATGAATGCAGGCAATCTGAGGTCAGAGCCCACACTCTTTTTTTTTCTTTCTTTCTTTCTCTCTTTTTTTTTTTTCCGTGCCACGCGGCTTGCAGGATCTCAGTTCCCCGACGAGGGATCAATACCCGGGCCCTCAGCAGTGAAAGCACAGAGTCTTAACCACTGGGCCACTGGGGAATTCCCAGAGCTCACACTCCTAAGTACCCGCAGAGCTTATTTTTCCAATGAGAACCCTGAGGCTTAGAACAGGGAAGGCACTTGGAGAGTTAGTAAGAAGAGTGCTCAGAATTAAAGCTCAGATCTGCCTAACTCCAACCTCCACATTCAGTGGACCACTCCACACTACCAACCAAAGAAATACAATTTTTTCAAGTATTTAAATTATATTATGCTTAAAGAAGGTGAAAACATCAATCCCTTCTGTTAGATTTTTTTTCTAATTAAGCGTAATTCTACAACTAATCAGATATAAAACAAGTAAAGGAAACTCTCTTCTAGTTCACTAGACACTAGGCTTATACCAGCTGGACGCCAAACCCTAAGTGGCTTTCTCTGTGACCAGAATCAATTAAGTGTGCTTCAGACAATAAAATGTTTAAGAAAGAAACGGTTTCAAGAAAAATAAATAAATGCAATTGTTTTCCTAAAAGGATGGAGATGCTGAGCAGAGGATGAGGGAACAGTGAAAGAGGCATAGTGAAGCCCCTGATGGCTTTATTATTTCACCTTCCATTCAGGGGATGGACGGACATTTTCAACTCAGTCTTTCAAACATAAGTAAATACTAACTCGAATCTGAAAATAAGTGGAAGCAATAGAACAAACTAGAAATAAGCATGCAAAATTGGCAGAATTGGAGAAAGAAGGATTATTTAAGTAAATTGAATATGTTCGCATTCACATAATAGCATCCTGATGTATAATTTTTATATTCAGAAGTGTTTTTCCAGTAGCTTCAATATAAAGGAAAGTGTATTATTCTCTTACCGAATAAGGCCAAGTCTCTTATCAAGTTAAATCCTTCCTCATTCTGTCTGGGTCCTCCAGAATCCCAATGCAAGGACATTTCAACATCCCCAAGTTATCATTTCTTTACTGTATAATCAATCTGTAGTTCTTCCAAAATTTTATTTTCATAAACAATCAATAAACTAACAACAACATAACCACCAGTAGTCAACTCTGAATTGCTAAGTATTGCAACACTGGATTTTGTTAGTCATATGGTGTGAGTGTAGAAATCAAGGTTAAGTGTTTCAGCAATCCCCCTTTCTAAGTGGAGCCTGTCATGTTTCAGGACTCAAGAACTATTCATAAAAGCAGAAATGCCAACGCTTTCCAGAAAAGAAATATCTGTTATGTCTCCCAGCATTTTCACTGTCTATCAGGATTCAGAAATGACCATGATCAAACAATTATCTTAAAAATAAGAATACCTCCCCATCAAAATCACTGAATGTAACTGATCTTTCTCCCCGTGCATTTTATTTTATTTTATTATTTATTTATTATTATTATTATTTTTTTTTGCGGTACACGGGCCTCTCTCACTGTTGTGGCCTCTCCCATTGCGGAGCACAGGCTCCAGACGCGCAGGCTCAGCGGCCATGGCTCACGGGCCCAGCCGCTCCACGGCATGTGGGATCTTCCTGGACCGGGGCACGAACCCGTGTCCCCTGCATCGGCAGGCGGACTCTCAACCACTGCGCCACCAGGGAAGCCCTCCCCGTGCATTTTAAAATGAAGATTTTATGAGGTCTGATACATTGACTCTCATCCAAATACGCTCTTGGGGAAATACTTCCAGCTTGCCCCTCTGCCCTGGTCTCTTGCTGGCAATTAACTTCCTCAGCCCATTTAGCTGGTTGACTCCTGGATCATCTCGGCCTGCAAGCCGTATCATGCGTGCACTGTGCTTTCAGCTAACGCAAACCTCCACTGACGTAGAGTCTCTCTCCATGTCTCTTAGCTCAGATTCCTGAGTGACAGAAAATAATGGATTCGACAGCCTCAGCCCCAACCCTATATGCTAGGCCTATATCCTGCCTCTGGAAAAGCCAAGGATACAGCTTCTTTTTAGTAGAATAGTTTCATCCTTTCTTTCTTTAACCACTGATATCATTAAGAACTGAAAAACAAGATATTCTGTTCCTGCCTTGCTTCCATGAAACTCAGGGAGAAGTTAAAGGCTTAGATTATGATCACAGGAAAACTATAGCAAATTCCCACATTAAAAAGTTTTTCTGATACCAAAGTATTCTGTATTAAAGGTAATCCAATGCAGACTGTGATAAAATGGTTAAAATGTTCTGGTATGCTTCTTGCATTTGGTAGTAAGAACATATGTATATTTTATAGATACACACACAAGTGGGTTATTTTAAAATGTGCTACTCATTTATTCATTCAGTTTTGTCATTCATTAATATTTATTAATCCCTTCTAGGGATTACACTTTTCTAGGTGTAGGGTTCAGCAACAGACAAAACATATTCCTTGGCCCTGCGAAGCTTACCTTTTAATGGGGGAAGACAGAAGATAGCAAGATAAGTAAGGAAATGATATAGTATGCTGGACTAATTTCTAAGAAAAAAATAAAAGAAGGAAAGAGATATGGAGTATTGCAGGGGATGAGTATGTTTTCTTCTAAACATTTACTAATTACATAAATTTATAGCATGATATTTTTTCTTAAAAAATTCTTCTAACAAACTGGCCATATAGTCTTTCTCTCTCCATGACATATGCTGTGGGAAACTTTGAAATACCACAGGGATCTAAGATGCAAAATAACTCCACGGTTATAAACTGAAAGTTTATATGCAGAAAATTATGTGTTCCTTATTGCTGAGGAATTATGAGACTACCTAAAAAGTAGAGGTTTTTTCTATTCAGTTGATCCCTGGATTCTACTAGAAGACAGCCTGTTGAAGCAACATAAAATGTCAGTTTGCAAGGGATGAGCAACTAAGCCTAACCTTTTAGAGTTTTCAGACTTCTGGTTAAGTTTATCTGCTTAACCAGAAGCAGATAAAACCGGATTTTCTTTTTATTGAAGTATAGTTGGTTTACAATGTTGTACCAATCTCTGCTGTACAGCAAAGTGACTCAGTTATACACATACATACATTCTTTTTTTATATTTCTTTCCATTATGGTTTATCACAGGAGATTGAATATAGTTCCCTGTGCTATACATTAGGACCTTGTCGTTTATCCATTCCAAATGTATTAGTTTGCATCTACCAACTACAAACTCCCAGTCCATCCCTCTCCCTCCCCCGCCACCTTGGCAACCACAAGTCTGTTCTCTATGTCTAGGAGTCTGTTTCTGTTTTGTGGATAGGTTTATTTGTGCCATATTTTAGATTCCACATTTAGGTGATGATATCATATGGTATTTGTCTTTCTCTTTCTGACTTACTTCACTCAGTACAAAAATCTCTAGCTGCATCCATGTTGCTGCAAATGGCATTATTTTGTTCTTTTTCATGGCTGAGTAATATTCCATTGTATATATGGACCACATCTTCTTTATCCATTCAACTGTCTATGGACATTTAGGTTGCTCCCATGTTTTGGCTATTGTGAATATCTGCTCAAGGAATTTCACCACTAAGTTCTAAAGTGTTCTCTCCTTTGATAGCTAAAACTGTAATCTGAATCTCTCTCTGTATGTTCTGCAAAAATCTGAAGAAATTCACTCTAAATGTAGCCAGATTCCTTTAATACAAGTGTTGTAGCAGATTGTTGGCTGAAACTTTCCCTTTTGTCCTTGAATTGCAGCTATGTCCTAGAACTGAAAACAGGGTGTTGTGTACCACATTTTATAAAGAGAACCACCAAAATGGGGCCCAGGGAGCCCCCCTCAGGATTTTCTAAGAGATCACAGAACTGCTGAGTATAGTCACCCAACTCTTCAACCCTCCTCTCCCAAGTCTATAAAATCAACTGGCTGGGAAAGGGAGGAAAGACCTTGGGGTCCTCAGAGGCCTGCCAGTTCTGTTGCCTAGTAAAGAACAATTCTCTTCCTTTTCCCATAAGCTTCCTTCTTCTCCCTAAGGCTAAAACTGTAAAGACTCTGAGTGATTCCATCAGAGTGAAACTGTCATCTCATTCCTCTGTTGGCTGTCTGCTAAGGCAGGAAGACTCTCTGACCTGCTCCTGAACCTCCCCTAGCCAAAGAAAAGAGAGTCGGAAAGAGGGGCAGCAGCAGAGCAGCCTGTACCTCCACTTGAACTGTGGAAAGGGTGGCTGGGCTTAAGAAGTCTTGTTGGGGCCTTTACAGAAGAGGCCCAGCTATGCAGTGAGGTGATCTCAGCAACAAGAGGCTGTGGGGTGGACCACCTATGGCAGGAGCTGAGAGAGGGTGGAGGAGGTTGGCCAGACTGGATTCCCCAGGCCAGGAACTGTGCATTGGGAAAAGCCTGAAGGATCCTCCAATAACCCACATCTGTCCCTCATGAGTGAGCCTGGCTTTGGATCCTTGCCCCACCGAGAGCACCAATTCTCAGGTAGTATTAATCATAGGAGCAATGATTGTTGAAGAATGGGGCAAGTTGAATTATGAGATGCTCACCCTGTCACCTCTCCCTTCTTCCCACTCCAGCACAGTAAAGGAAGCCTAGAAGAAGCAAATGTACAGAGGTTTAAATCGACATATGGGTTGTGGCACTGGACTGAGCTTTAAGGACAAAAAAATAACTGAAGAATTGTAAAATCTGCCCAAGATGCCAATAAAGAACTCACTATTCAGTGGGGAAGAGGGATTCAACCTTTCACAATTGAAGTGGAGCCTGGGAAAAAAAATAAAACACATTCACCAATAAAAGTATGGTGCATATAACTGGTCGTGTAAAAGTATGAAATAAAGGCGTGCCTTTGGGTTCAAAAACCAAGACAACATAAATACCTGGCTCAATAATGTTTGTTGTTGAATGAATCCATGAATAAGTTGATTTGGATTCAGTATGAAATCATTAATAATTAAACAGCTGTAGTTGAATAAATGAACTATAGTCTCTCCAATTTATATCTCTACAGTCTAACCCTTCCATCCATGGTTCCAATAAATTGCAAATGTTGGCTGAGAAGTCACAGCTTTCCTTTTAATTGATGAATCTGATCTTTAAATCATGCCTCTCTAAGTATGGCTGTTAGTAGCTGAAGAATATTGGTGGAATAAATCATCCTTTCCAACCAACCCCCAAACCATAACCAGCCCTCTTTCTCATAAAATAACCAGTTTACTGTTTGTTTTTTTCTAGTCAAATGCAGAGGAGTAGCTCTTGATTAGTGTAAAGATGACTGTGAGATCCTTCAGAGGTTTATGAAATACTCTTCAATCCCTCTCCTCTTTTCAGTAGGCCATCTGCATTGGGTGACAACTTGCTTATACAACACTATCTCTATAAAGGAACTTAAATTAGGTGTAAGCTAACTCTCCACTCATTATTTGATAATTCCAAACTCTGACATACAGAGATTTAATTGATTTGCCCAAGATCACAGAGCTGGGCAGTGATAATATTGGGACTAGATTGCAACTGGTCGCCTCCCCACCTCACTACTGCCTGCAACTCAGACCAGTCCTTTAAAATATACTCAGCCCAAAAAAAAAAAAAAAACGGTAAAAGGGCTTCCCTGGTGGCGCAGTGGTTGCGAGTCCGCCTGCCGATGCAGGGGACACGCATTCACGCCCCGGTCCGGGAAGATACCACATGCCGCGGAGCGGCTGGGCCCGTGACCCATGGCCGCTGAGCCTGCGCGTCCGGAGCCTGTGCTCCGCAACGGGAGAGGCCACAACAGTGAGAAGCCCGCGTACCGCAAAAAAAAAAAAAAAAAAAAAAAAAATTCCCGCCCTGCTGAGTCTCTTTAAACTCATTTACATTAAAAATCGTTACAGCTTTCTCAAGAGACATTAATCACAGATGTTCATATAGATTAAATGGCATAAAGAAGAATGAATTTTCTAGTACTCCATTTCCAATTTTATTCAAAATAAATTGTAGGCGTCTTGTAGGCAACTACTCCTCATGCCTCTCTTCAGTTTTCACTCCATAATCTAATATTCCAGGATGGAAGATGCTCCCCAAAAGATTTAAATTATTGCAATTTTTCTTGACTGCAACAAAAACAAGTAATTGAGGCAACTGTGCCCTTTTTTAAGCGTGCAAAGAGGATTCAGGGAGTGCAGAGTTTTGAAAGCTACTTGTCATGCTCCCATTACTATACCAATTAGTGGAATAAAAGCCCAGCACGGAGCCATCTTCTGGCTTCTCATACACAAAATCATCAGGTTGCTTTCACCTTGTTTTTCTAAGGCTTTAAAACCAGATTTTGTCAAGCTCTATGTAGTCCCGAATCCTCTACAGCAGGTACCAAAATAAATGCATAAACAACTGCAGATATGCACCGCTAAAGAAGAGAAAGGTTTGAATTAGGGCTTTGCCTTAAATCAAAGGCTGCCTTGCTGTAATTACCGCCACAACTGAGATAAGAAAGTGCATCAACATCTCTGCTAATATAAGGTCTGTACTTCCACTGACCGCTAACACGCCTGTCTAATTTCTCCTGAATTAAGGCTGTTCCAGATTTCTCTGCAAAAGACTTGGATTTACTGTAGTTGCCATATATAGTATAGCGCAGACTTCATTGACAGAAAACCCTAATCAAATAAGAGCAGTTGAGGAAATTCTAGGCAGGAATATAGAATTGTAATTAAGTCAGAAATATAGACGGGAATCCTTCAGAAGCAGCTTTGGCCAAAGACAATGGCTTTGTAAAAAAAAAGAAAACAATTTATGAAGCTATGGTTGCTATAACACTAACTCAATGAGGCTTACTTTTCTAGTAAAGGATCTAAGAGTTTAATAAGCTCAAAAATTACATTTAGACCCTAAAGGTAAAAATTAAGGTCAGAAGAGTTGAAAAGTTAACACTGGTAAAGGCCTTAATAACAATTTACTCAGAAATCTTTTTGGGACTAAATTCAATACTGAAAATAGCAGCCAGTTAAGGGGCTTCCCTGGTGGCGCAGTGGTTGAGAGTCTGCCTGCCGATGCAGGGGACACGGGTTCGTGCCCCGGTCCTGGAAGATCCCACATGCCGCGGAGCGGCTAGGCCTGTGAGCCATGGCCGCTGAGCCTGCGCGTCCGGAGCCTGTGCTCCGCAACGGGAGAGGCCATAGCAGCAGCCAGCTAAGTAAGAAACAATGGTATTAAGCAAGAATATGGGTGTGCTTAGGAAAGAATAAACAAACAGTCTGGAAGAAGCCTTTCAACTTTCTGTAATCCATCCCAAGAAGGACTTGTACAAACTGTAGAGGAAAGATCAGATCGTAGCAAATATAAGGCTGAAGCAAAATTTAGAGCTGGAATGCCTTTACTCTAATGTAAAGGTAAGAGTAAGACCATCGTCATAGATTTCACAAATCTATTTAGAATCCAGTAAGCAGAAAACATTAAGTGCCCAGTGTAATACAACACCATGGGATCCATTATGGAAAGACTACAGAGTAATAAAAAAAAAAAAGTCACTTGCCTAAGGGCAATTTTAATTTATGAGTTGGGAAATAAGGGAAGAATAAATATAAAAATGAATGTAGGTACGCAAGTGCTGGAAACACAGAAATATACTTTCAATTACACTGTAGGTTGATGCCTACTGGAGAAATCACACAGGAGAAACTCCATCTTTCTTTCCTACTTTTTCTGTCTTTCTTATTCTTAGTTTTATATAACAACATTATTTGTATAAATGAGGGGAAAATGAGTGTCAGAGTAATGTGCTTGTGTTACATATTCTCATTAGGGACGGCAGACTAAACTTATTAGCATGTGTTCAAAAATTGGAGATCTCAAAAGACATATGGTAAAAGGGTACTCTGTTATCTTATTCCTAAAGGTCTCTTTTAAAAATATCAACAAAAACCTAGGAACCTATGTATGGAAACATGTTCCAAGACTCTCAACTTTTTGACCCAGGAACAGGAGCTGAAAATGATGTCATTTGGCCCACTGATAAGATTCTGATTTGGTATAGTTCATTTTCAATTTGGGGAAAGGCCATATGTTTTTTAATTTTTAAAACTTTTAAAGCTCTTAGGTGGAAAATGCTCTCTCCAGCTTGCTATAGACACTACCAGTCCCAATTATTTACAGCTGTCCTAATTCTCTCATTTATTTTTCATCTGCCAGCCCCATGTCTATATATGAAATTACGATTCCTATATTACAGTTACCAACTTCCTGGGCTCCAATTTTTTAAGCCTATACACACATACGTACATACATACATACACATACATGCACATACATACAAAAGATTTAGGAAAATTGGCTGATGAAAGTTTTGTATGATCTGACCTTGCAATATGCTCTTTTAAAAAAAAGCCAATAAAATCTCAAGTTGCACTAATAAATGTCCGATAGCCATATTTCTAAACTTGAATGGACCATCATTTTCAATTCTGAACTCCAGATAGTAAAAAAAGAACTTTGAAAAATGGGAATATGACTTGGACGTAGAAGGTCTGTAAATCATGTTTTAAGTGAACATTTGACCAAATTATAGATAGGTAACCTTCAGAAAAAAGGGTAGGAAAAACTGCAAAAAATTGCCATAAGGAGGAACATAGAGACTTGTTTTACTTTACTATATACAAAGCAGAACCAGAACCAAAAGTTGGTTATGAGAGTATTAGGTTTAAGAAGGTTAAAACTTTATTTAATGTAGCTATGAATTTTTGAGCATTATAGCCATTCCAATAATAAAGTTGGTAATCCTAGATATGATGCATTTTCTCCCCATACAGATATCTGGATGAGTGGATACACTGGGTGAGAGGTTACACTAATTCAGTACTTTACAGTTCGGTCCATCAGAATCATCTGGGAATCCATTTTTTAAAAATTAGATACTACTGGCCCCATTCCACTAAATTAGAATAGTTAGGAATAAAACCTAGGGGTCTCTATTTTTAAAAATCTCACCAGTATATATCTGATAGTGCTGGCCAAATTAGTGTTTGGGTCTCCAACAGCAGTGCAATACATCTGTACTGCATGACTTCTGTCATTCTGTTAAAGTATAAAAATCTAGAATCATATAAAAGTCTTTTTTTTTCAAGATCTGTAGTTCAAGGTCATATAGCTTCTTCTGTATGTTTATTTGGATGACCTAGAAAGTTATACCATCCCTCTGAAACCTCAGCTGCAGTATTAAACTGTTGCTATAAATATTTATAAAACACTGTCTTTCAGCAAGTCTTTCCCCTACCAACAGAGTAAATTCAATATCCTTACGAACATACTTTGAAAGAATGAATGAATTGAATAAGACCATACTTCTCTGTGCACATATAAACGCTGAAAAACCACTGTGTCTCCATTATACAATTCTAATCTTTTAATTATATTGCTTACATTTTATAAAGAGTGAGAACCAGCCTGCATGCAAAAATGTAGGCATCCATATTTAAGGTAACAGTCATGGGCCATTGGGAAAGAGTTTCTTTCTCTGCATTTTTATGAGGCTTAAATACTTGTTTTGATGGAGATTAATGTTCCCTCTACAATTAAGTACAAACCAAGAATTCACTGTACCTCCCTAATTATCAGTCTGTACTTAACTCATCACCAGCTTAAATGAGCATGTTGATAAAGTGTCTTCTGAATTAAGATTTCATTTTCATAGTGCTCTTAATTATGTGTTTCTGCGTACTGTTTACTTCTTGTGAATTGTAACTTGACTACTTGAAATTTTTTTCATGTAGTTAACTTGTGCCAAACTGACTAGTTATTACAGACATGGAAGAGTCTTCAGTTGTGACAAATAGGAAAAGAAGGAAAACAATTAAAAGTTCAATAAATCTTTGAACCAGGTTATAGCTAACATACCTTCCTGCTCCGAAAGTCTGAGACCCAGTGATATCTAAATAAACATATTGATTCTAATAATATAGCCGTTGGCAACTGACATAAAGAGCAAGTAAAGAGGAAAAATAATCTTATGCTTGAGAGACAATAACCGTGGCCACCAAACTGAATGTCTGGTCAGCTGAAAGATAGAGTATATGTGCAAACAAAAGGAGACAGGCCCTGGGACTTCCTTTGTGGAAGACTCTGACTATTCAATCCTAATCTCTTCATTAGATGATTTATCTGAGTGTTGCTCCAAACCACGGAAACTAGAGGTATTTGGAATCTACATGCATATTAATTCAACCAAGTGGGTCCCACTGACGTAAATAAAATTGCCACAAACTGGCAAATACATTACTTGCAGAACAGAAATATGATAAAGGATATTTATCGTTTGCTATATTTCACAGGCAACAAAAGGGGAAATTATCTTCTACCAGTACTTCATTTTGAGGCACTTTGTTCTAAACATGCTAGAGTTTCGAGGCTTGAGGGTGGCATGTGAGAAAGGATTAAGGTAGTAATCAGAATTAAGTTTGTCTACGAATGATAAAAAGTACAAAATAATATTAACTTTAAAAACAAATAAAGTTTCTTTCTCTCTCAAGCAAAGTACAATAAATCCTTCTAGTTTGTGGCCCACTGGTTTGGTTTCCATTGTCAAATTCACCTCATGGTCCAAGATGGTTACTCCAACTCCAGCCATGATATTCCATTCCAGTAAACAGGGGTAAGAAAAAGGAAGGATAAAGGCATATCCTCACCCATAAAAACACTAAAAATTTTCATAAGTTCTTTAAAGTTTTTGTCACAAAAAATTTTTTTTCTAAATATGTATGGTGATGGATGTCAACTAGACTTACCGTGGTGATCATTTCACAATATATACAAATACGGAATCATTATGTTGTACACCTGAAACTACATAATGTTTTATTATCAATTATACCTAAATGTTTTAAAAAGGAAAAATAGATAAGTTGGACTTCATCAAAATTAAAAGTTTTTGTGTTTCAAAGTACACTGTCAAGAAAGTGAAACTACAATCCACAGAATGGGAGAAAATATTTTCAAATCAGATACCTGATAATGGTCTAGTGTCCAGAATATATAAAGAATTCTTACAACTCAACAATAAAGAGACTACACAATAAAAAATTGGGCAAAGGATTAGAATCCAAATCTTTGGATTCTGCAAACAATATCTTGTCAATAAACACAAGAAAAGCTGAGCAACATCATTAGCCATGAGGAAAACAATCAAAACCACTGTGAGATACCAGTTAACACCCACTAAGTTGAGTATAAGCAAAATGATGGACGGTCACAAGTGCTGGAGAGAATTTAAAATACGATGCATTGTTTACATTTGAGTGAGACTCTGGGTGAAGAGCATACAAGACTTCTTATTTATTTGTATAAAACACTTCATGACTTTCAAAAAAACACTTCCCAAAAGTTTCTCTACAGTTCTCTACTTACATCTCATTGGCCAAAATTAAGTCCAATGACTACTGGGCTACAAAGGAAAAAATAGCCTTTATTCTGATTGGAATAACCCAACACCCACTGAAAATTTGGAAATTCCATTACTGAGGAAGAAGGGGAAACCTGTGCTGACCATGAAATTTATCTTCCAAACTGAAACTCTGTTGAGTTGCAAGAGGGCACCATTAATAGTCATTCCAGGACAATACATATAGACAGGGACATATGGTCACCTTAGGGAGATCGGATATCAGGGACCAGTAAGCAGTTTCTGTTACTGTTAATAATACTGGTACCATGTATGAGCCATGTAGTTAGCAGCCATTTGGCTTTTTACTTATTAATTTATTAAATATTTATATTTACAACATTAATCCTCATAATAACACTATGAAGTCAGTATTTCTGCCCCCATTTTAATGGTTAAAAAACTAATGTTCAGAGAGGTATTTAACTTGCCCACAACCACACAGATTGTGAATGTCAAATCTTGGAATCAAAGTCACCGTTTTCTGAGTTCAGAGCTCCTGTTCTTTCACAACCCTGGTTCCAGCTGCTACCAACCTATGTAAAAGTTCTCTGGCCTCAAATGCATTATACCAAGTTAAAGATGCCAAACATAAAAGAATGTATACAATATGATTCTATGTGTATAAAATTCTATCAATAGAAAAAGCAAAACTAGAGTGATAGAATGCAGACCAGTGGTTGTGGAGGGAGGAATCAGTGAGGCAATTATCTGCAAAGAGGCAGGAGGGCAGGGCAGTTTTAGGGGTGATGGAAATGCTCTGTCATGATTGTGCTGGTAGTTACCTGGTTGAGTTCATTTATTAAAACTCATTGAACTGTACACCTAATATTGATAAGTTTGATTGTATATAAATTATACTTCAATAAAACTGACAAGAAATAAATAGATACAGAGGTGATGAGAGATAGATAGATAGATAGATAGATCCATCAGCTGATCTTTGATATGGCCCCCAAAAATGGTGGTCAAAGGTATCAGAGGTGTGGGTGGTATGAGCTTACAGCTCCCTACTCACAGCGCAATATTCGCATTTGTCTTACTAGAAGTGTAGACTGAATAGGTTATCCTCCATTTCACTAGCCCTTGTGTGTTTCCGTGGCCTCTCAAATGAGCTAGAGTTCTTGGTTGGGTCTCTTCTTCCGGAAACCCCAAGAGATCTCCTCTCTCATAATACGATTCTTCTTCTAGGTTCCACTTGGTTCTACCCAACCTGATCACATGGTTACATTCTTCATTGTTTTTCTTTCTCCACCTGTTTATTTGATTATCTATCTGTATATAATTACTGAGTGATCAAAGCTATAGATCCTCTAGGAGCAAAGGAACAAGCCTCGTAGTAACTGTAATGTTTCCAAGAAAATATCTGGACCTTCGGCAGCAGAGTTGCTACAGTCTTGTGTTGCTAAGGTCTTGGGAAGCACCTTGAATCCTGGAGAGAGGAATTTTTTACCCAATTTGGTCACCAAATGAGAGCTCTTTGCAGGGATTTCTACAGATATTGTGCAGGGGAGATGCCATGAAAACCAGCTTCAGTAAGATGAATCTGGAAAAGTTTTACAGGATGAATTAGAGGAGGGAGAGACTGTAGGAGGTAAAATCAATTGGGAAGCCTTCACAATGGCCCAAGTAAGAGAAAATGAGGGCCTCAACAAAGTGAGGCAGTGGGCGCAGACAGGCAGGGTGAAGTGAGAAGAAGAAAACCGGGGCGGAGGCCGCAAAAGATGCTTCTCCCTCCACCCACTGCCCTCTGGACCAGACCCAGGAGCGCAAGGAGGAGGAAAAACAGCACAGTCTGACAAATAAAGGTGTGGGTGGGCCCGGAACAACCTATCGAGATACTGAAATTGTGGTTCTCTCCCTATAATTTACATTTTTTTCCATCCTACTCACAGTATTTAGGTATTTGTTTTTGTTTTTATTATTTTTTGCAACCATGTACATTTCTGTCACAGCAAGGTAGCACTGAAATTAAATACCTTGCAAATTCTTCTTTGTCAGACTAGGTTCTAATATAACTGGCTACCATCAAGAAGGTTATTATTATCCTGTTGTCCTCTTTCCGTAAGTCCAACTTCTCTCTTTAACTTTTCTGATTATTTTACGTGTGCTGTTTCCATTGCCTATACAGCTGACAACATACATTTTTCTTTTTCTTTTCTTTTTTTTTTTTTGATTAGCCAAATTTTGTAGCAGGTTTATAAAATTTAACTCCCTCTATAACTGAGATGTGAAGAGAAAATGCAAGTTCTTTAGGGTTCTCTACTTAATCTGGTTCTCTGTTTTAGTCCCCTCCCCACTGGGTAGCTAGACAACAAATTAACTAAATTCAGTTAAAACTTAATCTCTTCCAGTAGTGTTGACTGCCCCTATAAAATATTCAGTGTTTGAAAAAACATCATTTAGTCCCTGAGCTAGCCCAGCTCCCCGCACTTCCCCCTGTGATGACATGTGGAATATGGTGGGTATGAGGAATAAAGATTTTGAGTCCTCCCGGAAAAATAAGGAGTCAGAGTCGTCAGTGCAATGCTCTCTGCTTTCCCAGGTCTCCATGGCAACACCCCTGGCTCCTGGGTGCTGTTTGCCCTGCTGCTAAGCTGCATCGCTTCATTCTGTGTCAGTGGGACTCTGGTTTCAGTCTCCCCTAGCTTTGACAACCCTTAGTACTATATCCTGGCTCACCCTGTCTCACCCCTGCTCCCCCTGGCCACAGTTTTTCTGCATGAGACCTACAGCCTCCTTCCAGTCCATCGGCCAGGTGGTCCCAGCCCTGCTCTGCCTGCAGAATCACCTGGTGGGCCCCTGCCTGGCTCTCGGGTTAGTTTCTCACTACAGGCCCCTGAAGGCAGCTCGGGAAGGTCATACTGTAAGGTCTCCCTCTTCTGACCACCACACTGTGTAGCTCAAGTGCTTCAGCCAGGCCCAAGGTTATTGCAAGGCGAAGCTCAGAGGTGATTTCCTAGTCCTGAATGAGTAGCAGAGAGAAAAGCTGCCTCTTTGCCTTTGGCATTATCCTCAATAACCCATCTCCTTAGGAGTTAGTGGGGTGGACAGCCCAGTGCCACTCTGCCACTCATTAGAGGCGTGATCTTGGGTGAGTTATGTACTAGCTCCGTGTCCCAGTTTCCTCAAAAGTAAAATGGGAATTAAATAGTATTTACCTCACAGTGTCATTGTGAGGACTGAATTAACTGATACATATTTATATACATAGAAGTACTTAGAACAGAACCAAATGCATAGATGCTATTTAATAAGTTAACACTTTTTTTCCTTCTCACGAATTTTTGTGATTAAAAAAAGAGGAAGGCTTTTATTTCCTTCTTTACTGATAGCCTCTTGCAGACTCCAGCCAATCCTAATGGCAGCTGTTACATCTCCTCTACGCCACCGGAGAGCTCGACCGACAGACTGAATCCTCCACACTTGGTTGTGGGGGTGCTGGAGGAGACAGGGGAACTTGGAAAGGTCTCTCTCAAGGCAAAAGTCTAGAACTATGATCCTGCTGCATGATCGTATGATGGCATAATGGAGACTGAACATTCTCTTGGTCTCTCCTTGGAGTTCCTTCCCTGACAAATTAAAGGGATGGCCAAAAAGTTCATTTGGGTTCTCCAAAACATGTTACAGAAAAAAAACGAACGAACTTTTTGGCCAAACCCATATAATCTCTGCCCACCTACCCACACCCATCCTCCAGGTAATTAGATGCCCAGGCAATTTAGGTCAGAGGTCTCTGGAAGGCAAAAGAGAACAGCACATTTGACACTTTAAATGCTAGTTCTTTTCCTTTATATTCCCAGACTCTCCCTCTATACCTTAAAAGCTGACCAAATAATCAGAATTATCTTCAAATTTCTCCAACCTACCAAGTTTAGCATTGGTACAGCACACCCTTCAGTTTAAAATTCAGTAAATGCAGTCTCATCTGTTGCCAATAATATGTGCCAAAATATGCATATATTCTAAACTGTCTCTTACTTTTTTCCCTCAAGATATTCTCTGTATGATTAGATGTTTCCTTAAAAGTGATTTATTCTGGAGAAATTATCAAAGAATAACAAAAGAGCTCAACAGATACCATATAATGTGACTATTTAACTCTTGCTGAAAGCAATAAGGCTAATTGTGGTATTAAATAGAAAGGAAACAGTAAAAAATCTGCAAATCCTTAATGTAACTCAAAACTCAGGAGTAAGTTGTAATGGGCAGTGAACATAACCACATACCAACCCCCACTATTAATTTATAGTGGTAAGGATTGACCATATATAACAGTAGCCCTCTAAACTGAATAATGTTTTAATATGCAAGTGGAAAGTAGAGGTCAACAGAATATTGGTAATGCAGGCTCAATTCTGATAAACCAAGTCTTGTGCAGGCTGAGTTACGCTGAATCACTGCTCTTCCAACAGGACTATGGACATGGAGTGTAGAATTTCTGAAAGGTGCTCCCTTGAGAGTGTGTACCACTTAAAATAACTTCTGTCACATGCATCCCAATGTTCATAGCAGCACCATTTACAATAGCCAAGCAACCTAAATGTCCATTGACAGAGGAATGGATAAAGAAGATGTGGTTTATATACATAATGGAATATTACTCGGCCATAAAAAAGAATGAAATAATGCCATTTGCAGCAACATGGGTGGACCTAGAGATTATCATACTCAGTGAAGTCAGACAGAGAAAACAAATATCATATGATATTGCTTGTATGTGGAATCTAAAAACATGATACAAATGAATTTACTTACAAAACATTTCTAGACTCACAGACATAGAAAACAAACTTATGGTTACCAAAGGGGAGAGGAATAAATTAGGAGTTTGGGATTAACAGATTCACACTACTATGTATAAAACAGGTAAACAACAAGGACCTACCATATAGCACAGGGAACTATATTCAATATCTTGTAATAAGTTATAACGGAAAAGCATCTGAAAAAGAATACACATATGGGCTTCCCTGGTGGCGCAGTGGTTAGGAGTCTGCCTGTCAATGCAGGGGATGCAGGTTCGCACCCTGGTCTGGGAAGATCCCACATGCCGCGGAGCAACTGGGCCCATGAGCCACAATTACTGAGCCTGCGCGTCTGGAGCCTGCGCTCCGCAACAATAGAGGCCGCGATAGTGAAAGGCCCGCGCACCGCAATGAAGAGCGGCCCCCTTGCCACAACTAGAGAAAGCCCTCGCACAGAAACGAAGACCCAACACAGCCATAAATAAATAAATAAATAAATAATACACATATATATGTATAACTGAATCACTTTGCTGATTTGCTGTACACCTGAAACTAACACCACATTGTAAATCAACTATACTTCAATAAAAAAAAGAAAAATTCAATAAATAAATAAATTGAACAATGTTTGTCTAGAACACCGAAGGTTGAACAGCAATTTGTGAGGGCTAAATGTTAAATTATTATAGGAGGTGCATCATCATATTACAGTACGTTCAGCATCTCTTTTGGAAAAGACAGGCTATGAAGAGTAGCTGGCCTACTTAGGTGCAGCTTATCCATCCATGAACCCTCAGGGTGCATTAAGCTACATCATAACAGCCTATGCCAACCTCTGCCAACAGTCCCAGGTTCCATTTACTCAGGGTCAGTAGGCTCAATTAGAATAGCTGGACATAATTGTGACAGTAACTGTCACCAGGGAGCAAATTTGGATTTATTTACTCAACACTGTAGTGTGGAAACAAGGAGTGACATAGGGAGTTTGGGAAGAAAAAATGATTCAACAAAACCTTGAATTTGATGAAATGTTTGGAAAATAAGAATTGAAAAGAGATGTTATTCAGTCCAGAGAAAAGGACCCTGAGGGGATGTTTATCAGCTATAAATTTCAGAGTAATTTCAACCATTAGCTTTGGAACCACAAAAACCCAAACTTAAATTCTGACACTTCTGCTTACCAGCTTTATGGGTTTGGGCATATTGCATAAAGTTGATGATCCTTAACTTCCTCATCTGTAAAATAGAAATACCTATGTCACTGGAAGATTAAATATAATAATTTCAGTGTAACAATGGTGGCGCTGCCCCTATTACCCCAGCTTGGGGAGCTCCTCTCAGCACCTGCTAGACATATGAGGTTCTTTTTGATCGTCCTGGGCTGCTATATGCCAGTTAGCCTCATAGGACAGCTGGGCGGTGAAGCAACAAAAGAATGGTGGCACTGGCCGGGTGCTGTTTTCCTTGGAAAAGGGAGTTAGCTGGAAAGGGCTCTTAGTCACTAGGGAAATGGAAATTAAAACCACAATGAGATACCACTTCATACCTACATGATGGGTAAAATTTTTTTCAAAAACTGACAATACCAAGAGATACCAAGAATGCAAAGCAACCAGAATTCTCATACACTGGTGGTGGAGTAAAATGGTACGGTTTTGGAAAATAGTTTGGAATTTTCTTATAAAACTAAACTTACCCTTACTGTATGATACACAAGTTCTGTTTATGGATATTTACCTAAGATTACTTAAACTACAGGTCAACGAATGACCTGTCTGCTAATGATTATAGCAGCTTTATTCATAACAGCCCAGAACTGAAAAGTACTCAAATGCTCATCAATTAGAGAAAGGATAAAAATATTGTGGTGTATCCATATGGTGCAATACTATTCCTCAAGAAAAAAGAACCAGTGATACACGCAACAACATCGATGAATCTTGAAAGCACAGTAAACAAAGGAAGCCACAGACAAAAGTTACATGCTATACGATTCCATGTATATGACATTCAAAAAAATGCAAAGTCTTAGAGACAGAAATCAGGTAATAGTTACCACAGTCTGGAGGTCTGGAGAAGGGATTGACTGCAGTGGGGCACAAGGCATCTTCTAGGTATGATGGAAATGTTCTACATCACAGTTGTAGTAAGATTAATATACCACAATTATATGGTGGTATAATTAATATTCATTTGTCACAATGCACCGAACTCAAATTTTAAATTGTACAGTTTTGCCATATATAACTTACATCCCTATAAACCTGACTTTTTAAAAAGGTCTCATACCACAAGAAGACAAGTAAAAGAAATATGAGAGCTAGAAAGAAATTAGTAAGTTGTAGATTTAAACCCAAATTTTTATTAAAATCTCAGTTATGTGATGTTTATGAAAGACAAATCTAAAACATAATCCTATAGAAACTTGAAAAGTAAAAGGGAAATAAATACATATATATGTGTGTATATATATATATATATACACACACACACATATATGTGTGTATATGTATATATATATACATATATATGTATTTCAAACACTGGAAAGAGCATAAATTTAAAAATAAAATAAAAAAGAGAAAATAAAGGTCAGCATAGCCAATAATTGATTCTTGGAAAAAAACGTAAAACTCATAAATGTCAAATGAGACTGCTCAAGGAAACATGAAAGAAGGCACAAATAACCAGTGTCAGAAATGAAAGAGTAGACATGACTACAGACCCTGAAATACCAAAATAGGATACTGTAAACAGGTTTAAGCTAATAAATTTAAACATGTAGATAGAAAGATCAAGTTACTTGAAAAATAGAACTTACCAAAACTGGGCAGAAAATAAATGTAATATTCCTTTACCCATTAAAGAAATTGAATACAAATCTTCCCACAATTTAAGAATATTAAAGTTAAATTCATTTGTACCAGATAACTGGAAACACATAGGAAGAAATACACAAATTTTACACAAAATTTCCAGAGATTAGAAAACAATGGTGTGTTAGGAGGCTTCTGAAATGACTCTCAAGAATCCCTGCCTCCTGGTATTGTCACCTTGAGTAATCCTATCCCCTTGAGTGTGGACTGGACCAAGTGACTTGCTTCTAATGAGCAAACTATAGTAAAATGATGGGATATCATTTCTGAGATTAGGTTACCAAGACTGTGACTTCCATCATCCTAGTTTCTCTTGCTGGCACTCTCTCTCTCCTTACTCAATTCAATGAAGCAGCTGTCCTTTCGTGAGCTGCTCTATGGAGAGGCTCACATAAGAGGAACTGAGAGTGGGCCAACAGCTTATGAGAAACTGAGACCTTAATCCAACAACCTGCAAGGAACTGCATCTTGCCAACAACCGTGTGAGTGAGCCTGAACTGGACCTTTCCCAGTCAAGGCTTGAGATGTTTATAGACTTGTGAGAGTCTGAGAATCAGAAGACTCACCTAAGCCTTTCTTGGTCCACAGAAACTATGAGATAATACACGTTGTTGTTTTAACTCACTATCTTTCAGACTTATTTGTTACACAGCAACAGATGACTATTACAGAGGGAAACATCTGCAGTTTTATTTGGAGGCCTACCAGGCTTTTAATCTCATATCAAAAAATCATGGAATGTAGGTTGCCCCTAGAAGGGAGCATGACCTTAGGCCAGGCAGCTCTCTTCAGCTGAGGGGAAGTTCCAGGGAGACTCAGCTGAGTGCCATCAACCTCTAGCACCCCCAGCAGCTAAGAAACAAGTGCTCCAGTCCCAGAGGGAGGAGCTGGGTGGTGTACCATGGCACCCGCGCTGATGAGATGTGTATTAACATCATAAATCTAACAAAACATGTAGAAGCTCTCAACTCAGAAAATTATAAAATGTTATTAAAAGAAATCAAAGAAGACCCCAGTCGATGGGAAAATATGCCATGGATATGAATTAAAGGCTCAATATCATAAAGATGTTAAATCTCCCCAATTTGATCTATAGATTTAATACAATTCCATAAAAATTCCAATGCTCTATATGTGGAACATGACAAACCAGTAGTAAAACATATACAGAAATGTAAAAAGGTGAAGGGATAAACTTAGCCAAGACATTCTTAAAGAAGGAATGGATGGGAGAATTTGCTCCATTGAATATTAGCTACAGTAATTAAAGCAGTAAGGTATTGGCATAAGAATAAAAATAAAAGCTCAAAAGAATATAATAGAAATCCTAGAATTTATCACAAATGGGCATGTGATTTCTGCAAACATAGCACTTCCCAACAGTGGAGAAAGAACATGTCTTTCCAGAAATCGTTCTGAAACAAACAGATAGCCATATTGATAGCTATAGGAATAAAAATGTTACTAGAACCTTACCTCATGCCAAACACAAAAATCAATTGCAAGTAGCTTATGTAGCTAAGTGTGAAAGACAAAAAACAGTAAAATTTCTAAAAATTAATAAGAGAGAATATCTTTACAACCTTAACTTAGGATAAGACTTCTCAAACAGGACACAAAAATCTTGAACCACAGAAAATATTGATAAATATGACTATAACAAAGTTCTTTTTCAAATGTCACCACTAACAGAGCAGAAAGGCAAACCACAGACAGTGAAAAAGTATTTGAAATACATAGAGCCAAAAGAGGGCTCGTATCTTGAATTTATATCTTTTTAAACATTTCTGAAAATCAAAAGAGAAGCTCAAACAATTCAGTAGGAAAAATGCTCTTCAGATTGAACAAGCAATTTGTCAGAGGTTATTCAAATAGCCAGTAAACAACCTCATTCATAATGATGTAAATACAAATTAAAACCACGAAGTGATATCCCTATACTCCCATTATTAGACATTGGGAAAAAAATTTAATGACGATACCAAGTGTTGGAAAGGCTATGAAGCTAAACGGATACTACTGTTGGTAGGAGTAAAACAGTTTGTCATCATCTTGACTTGAAACTACACAAACCCTATTACTCAGCAATTCAACTACTAGAAATGTACTCAACAGAAATACATGCACATGGCCACCAAGACCTATGCATGGAATGTTCATAGCAGTGTTATTCATGACAATCCACAATTAGATATAAACCAAATGTCCATTAATAGTAAAAGGACAAATGAATTTTGGTATATTTATATACAGAATACTATATAAAAATAAACTGCCTCCTTTAGGCTATAAAATGAATAAGATCTTGACTCAAAGCAGGACCCTGCAAGCCTTCCCAGGGACAGAACCCCTGCCCCTTGTGTCCCCTGCCTCTTGTTTGTAGAAAAACTTTAACTTCCTAGGCCTTCCCCAAATTCCAAAGAGCAAATTTAATCAGAGAAGTGAAAAAATACAGAAACAAAGGAAAGTAGTCAAGCAAGAAAAAAATAATAATAGTTCAGTCATAAGACAAAGTCAAGGATCTTTAGTTCCTCCTCAAGGGCTACAGATCATATCCAGAGCTCTATCCTTGAGCTGCTTTGCAGATACTAAAACCCTCACCATGTTGTAAGAGTTAACTGCATGCTGACCACAAGCACAGAGATCCCAGACCAGTTGGAGCCAGAAGGTTGATGATGCTGACTCCCAAAATACCATCCAGTTATCTCACCACCAACCAATCAGAAGAATGTCCATGCGGTGATCAGGCACCCTGTGACCCTCTCCCTCACCTCGCCTTTAAAAACCCTTCCCTGAAAGCCATCAGGGAGTTCAGGTCTTTAGAACATGAGCTACCCATGCTCCTTGCTTGGCCCTGCAATAAACACTGTACTTTCCTTCACCACAATCTGGTGCTGTAGATTGGCTTTTCTCCTCATCAGGTGAGTGGACCCAAGTTTGGTTTGGTAACAGTCTGAGAATCTAATGTATAACATAGTGACTATAGTTGATAACACTGTATTATATAATTGAAATTTGCTAAGAGAGTAGAACTTAAATGTTCTCACCAAAAAAAAAAAAAAGGCAAATAAAAAAAAATTCCACATCCTGCAATACGGATGAATTTTACATTGAAAAAAGAAGTCAGCACAACAGAATTCATATTGGATTATGCTATTTATATGAAGTTCACAAACAGGCAGGACAATACTACAATGTGTGAAAATGCATGTGTGCATGGCAAACTCTAAAGAAAAGCATGGATGTAGTGACAATAAAAGTCATGATAGTTTTTAACTTTGGAACAGAGAGGAGTAGTAAGGAAGAGGGAGCACAACGGGAGATTACAGAGTTTGGCAATTTTGTATTTCTTGATCTAAGTGGTGGTACTTAATGTTGGTTTGAGACTAAATCCACCTCTACTTCAAGGTTTGTTCACTTTTATTTATCTGTGTTACGTTTTACAAGAAAAATTTATTTTTTTAAATTGAAGCATAGTTAACTTACAATATAATACTAGTTTCAGGTGTATTACATAGTGATTCAATATTTTTCTAGATTATGCATCATCACACAAAGTTATTATATTATTGACTATATTCCCTGTGCTGTACATTACATCCCTCTGATTTATTTATTTTCTAGTACAAGTAGTTCATACAAGAAAAAGTTTAAAGAAAGCTATATGTCTAGGAAAATAAATGAAAGTTTCTCCTTACCTAAAGAAGTGAAAGTTCCTCTTTATATAACAGCCTTGCTACGTTCAACTCCTGGGAACCTCTGTTGGGTACTTCTTTCTTTATGCATATACCGTATGCATATCTCTGTGTATATCACACCTTTTTAATTTTTAAAATAAATTTTACTATTCATATTAATACGTGAATATTATCTCTTCACTTAATATATCGTAAATATATTCCCCGGTGAGTATATGTTTATTAACCTTATTTTTAAAGGCTGCACCTCATTCCGTTGTATGGATAGGCCATAATTTATTTAATCTTTTACTTATTGAAGGATATTTAAGTTGGTTCTGATGTCTGCTTTTCCAGGTGCTACTTCATTGAATGTTCTTGGATATATATTCATACTACTTTTTTTTTTTAATGAATCACTCTATTACTCTCACTGAGTCCTTGAGGTTTTTAGCTTTTCACTCACCATTTCTCTCTCCAGCACAACTTGTTCATAATTTTTGGAGATTCCAGTATCGGTGTATATGAACCTACAAACACCCTGCCTTGCCTCTCGCTTCCTCCATCCTTCTCTCCTCCAAAGACCACATCTTCCTAGCCTGGCCATTCTTTCCCACTGTCATGCCTTAGAGTCCAGACCTTGTCTTAGCCAGTACTAAGCATCACAGTCTCAGACCATCACACCCACCTCCAACACTTCCCAGCTTCACCAAGATCTAAAAGTCATGAATCAAACACATTTTATACTGCCCCTTTCCTTCATGTCTCACTTCCCTACTTGCCCTTGCTAAATTCCATAACCCATCATCAGAGCCCTCCCTTGCTTATATATACTTCTCTCTCATTCCTTTCTCACTGAATCATACTCATCTGGCAAAACCCTAAATCTGAAAACAGCCATATCTCCACCCACACTGTGCCTGTTCCCATGTACATAATGGAAACTGAGGAAATATATAAAACAAGGCTGATTTGCCTCATTTTAAGTTATCTAATAGAAATTATCTAATAGAAAACAGGTCTTCCGTATGACAGGTCGGCCACAGCAAGCAAGTTGTCAGCCCTTGGTGCGGACCAATTATCCTCCTGTATTTCTCCAGTCCATTCACGCTTCCAGCCTCCTAGAAAACTACATCCCAATTTCTTTTCTCTCTCAAACCTCCATGCCTAGGGCTTCCCTGGTGGCGCAGTGGTTGAGAGTCCGCCTGCCGATGCAGGGGACACAGGTTTGTGTCCCGGTCCGGGAAGATCCCACATGCCGCGGAGCGGCTGCGCCCGTGAGCCATGGCTGCTGAGCCTGCACATCCGGAGCCTGTGCTCCACAACAGGAGAGGCCACACCAGTGAGAGGCCCGCATACCGCAAAAAACAAACAAACAAAGAAAAAACCTCCATGCCTTCCTCCTCCATCCTCACTCTCAGCTGAATAATGTGCTTCCTATTTCACTGAGAAAATTAATCAGAAAGGAATCTCCAGAGGTGCCCACACCACAATTATTCTACTACCAACATCTGTACCCACATAGTCTGCCTTCCCACCCATTACTTCAGATAGATTACCCCTGCTCCCGTCTAAAGGCAATCCCTCTTGTGCTCTAAATTCTATTGCCTCTCGCCTACACAATCATCTGTTCAGCAATTCCTCCATCTCTCTTCCATCATCAGTTTTCTGCTTCCCACTGTGACACGCCCACCAGTGTACAAACAAAAACTGCTATAATTTCTACCATCTAAAAACCATGGAAAAATCTCTCTCCTTGACCTCACATCCCCTTCCAGTTATCCCTCATGTAGCTGCTCCTGTATTATTACAAGGCTTCTTTAAAATTTTCCTCTACCTACCATCTCTAATTTATTCCCATTTTGTCTTGAACCCACTATAATATAATAAGACTTTAACCCTCTATCACCACTCCACTCAAATCACCTCCCATCAAAGACACCAATGGACTCCTCTTTGACCAATTCACTGGCCAACGCCTTGACCAGTCAGCCATGCTCCCTTGGAAAACCTCTACCCTTTGGTTTCTGGAATAACATACTCTTATGATTTTCCTCCAGCTTCACCGACCATTTATCTTTTCTGTTTCATGCACACTCCCCAGATCTAAACTTTGGAGTCCCTTAGGTCTCAATCTTTAACCATGCTCACTTCCTAGATTTTTGTATATATGTGTATGTGTGTCTGTGTGTGTATATACATATACATATTGTATATATACACACATATTGTTTATATATATACATATACATACATATATGTATATATATAGTTCTACTTCCCAAATTTATATAAATAACCAAGATCTCTCTCCCAAACTCCATATTCATATATCAACTGCCTACTAGACAGATCCACGTGAATGTATAATGTATAATACATGTCCAAAGCAGAACTTCCTTTTAAGCTGCTCTTCCCACTGCTTGCCCCACTTCAGTAAAGACCACTTCATGCTTCCAGTTCCTCAGACCAAAAACCTTGGAGTCTTCCTTAAGTCCTCTCTTGTTTCCGATTTCTCAGCCAATGCATGAGCAAATCTTACTGGATCTATCTTCAAAATATAACCACTTCTCCCTACCTCAACTGCGACCACCCTGCTCTGAGCCATCACTGTCTTTTATCTGGATACTTGCCATCGCATCTTAACTGGTCTTCTTTCACCCGACAGACAGTCTATTCTCAACCCAGAAACCAGAGTGATCCTTTCAAAACTGTAGACAAGTTCACGCAGCTACTGAAAACCTTCCAATGCCTTTCATTCCACTCAGAGTAAAAGCCTCATTCCTTACAATGTCCTATGAGGTCCTGGGTAATCTACATCCTGCAACCTCTCCGTCCTCATCTATAACCACTCTCCTTCTTTCTCTCCTCCAGCCATACTGGCTTCTTTAATATCTACCAAACAGAACATGCACTTGCTTCTCCCTCTGCCTAGAAACCTCTTCCACTAGTTATTGCCATGTTTCACTTCCTTCAGCTATTTACTCATTTACCTAACTGATAAGGAATTTCGGAACTACCCTTTTAAAATAGCTCTTTTTTCCTTCCTTTCACTTCCTTCATTATATGTACTCCATAGAATGTAACACTATATGTGTGTGTGTGTGTACTTGTAAATATGCAATACATATACATAAAATTTATTATACATATTATCTATCTCTGCACTCTGGAATGTAAACTATGTGAATAGTTTGTACATCTTGTTCATATTCCCATAATCTACAACAGTGCCTAGCAGTAGCTGAGTCCCCAAAATCATTAGTTGAATGATATAATGTACACATTCATATTTTTAACAGACACATATCCTTCATCATTTAAAAGACTGCCTCTGTCACAGATGTATAAAACAAACTTATGTTTACCAGGGGATGGGGGAGAGGGATAAACTGTGAGATCGGGATTGACAATATACACACTACTATATATAAAATAGATAGCTAATGAGAACCTGCTGTATAGCAGAGGGAACTCTACTCAGTACTCTGTAATGGCCTGTATGAGAAAAGAATCTAAAAAAAAAGAAGAGTGGATGTATATGTATAACTGATTCACTTTGCTGTATACCTGAAACTAACACAACATTGTAAATCAACTCTACTCCAATAAAAAATTTTTAAAAAAAGACCGACCCTGCTTTACTTTGGCATTTCAATACAGCCTCCTCCTGCACTTTGATTCTTTACACTTAGATTTAAGAAGGAAAAAATCTTTTATTATTTTCTAGAGTTGGCGGTTTAATGAATGTCCTCTGTGTAGTTGATTCATTTTAAAGCCATGTATTTCCTTGTCTAATTATTGACAGGGACAGGAAGTGGAATTAATGGCTAATCTTTCAGGATTCCCCTGAGGCATTACTGCATGAGGCAATAGAGGTTTTTCCTTACTAGGACACATTTTCATGTTCTAGTGTATATTTAGACACTGAACCCCTTTTAAACTAATGGGAGGTCTGTGGGCCAAACATTTATAGGAAACGAAAGGAAATGGCACGGTAAAAGCAAGCTGTGAAAAAAGGTCTTCTAGCTTGCTGTTACCTAATCTGTCACATGAAAGACTTATTTTAACATTTCTATTAGGTAAGATGAACAGAAAAATACCACGCACAGTATTCTTTCCATATTTTTGCTCTTCTTTCTACGAATGCTGCCTCTTCATTTGAGTCATGTATTGGGGTAAGAAAAAAAGTGTGGAATATGATTTTTTCAACTAAATCAGAAATGCCATCCTACACTTAATGACTAATTGCAAAAGAACCAAAAAAATTTTTTTAATTGCTAACACAATTTTGGTAAAGCTTGGAGGTGTAAATTTGTCAGTAAATAACTAACCATGTTATTCAAATTTTCAGTGAAAAATAGCATTTGGTCACACTGGTTGTAATCTGATTTGGTTTATTGTTACGCTTTGCTTTTTTAGGAGACCTAGAGATTTATTCTAATATTGATCATTCTGTTAACTTCCAAACATACTTAGTGGATCTAATCCATATCCACACAGCCACACTTTTTTTCTTCTCTGTTCTTGCCACCTTCTCACCTGCATAGCAGATTATCAAAGGGAGTAAAACTTCTTTCTCCAGCCATTGCTAACCAGTACTCTCTGCTGCAAGCTCCCTTCACTGCTCCAAGATAATAATCCCAAGCATATCCCATACCTTTCCAATCTCTTTCAGCCTCAAAAATAATTTCACTTAAGTAACTGTGATTCACTTTAAGAGGATAAAAAAAATCCCATCCAGTCTAAATTAGGACATCAATCTGACTTTCATTCCCAAGCTTCACCCCTTCCCATGGTTCAGACTTGACCATTGGATGAGGTAACTGTAATCACAAAGTGATCTTCGCTGTTTCCTCCTTCCTTCTGCATCTGCACTACCTTCCACTGCAGGTTCTCCCTGGGTGAAGGTAGTAGATAGGGAAGATTATGAAAATAAGAATGTCTTATATAACAGGTGTAATATAATTAGCCATAGTAATGCCCTCAAGGGGCACATTTGTGCTCTCTTTGGGGACCCCACTAAAGGACCTCCAGCACGTGAATTTTCACCATATGAGTGACACATGTCCAGCGGACTTGTTATAACTGCCCTCAGTTCCTGCCCTCTTTGCTGTACCTCTTGGCCTCTCTCCCTGGGATTCCGTCTCCCCAGAACACTTCTTTCTTGGATAAGGGCTCAGTGAGACAGCAGGAATCCTTCCATGGCAGGCACATGGACATGGGAGATTAGTGCATTTTTAACCCATCAAATCGTAGGATATCATTTGTTAGGCCTTTCTCTCTTTTTTTTTCTTTTCTTTTCTCTGTTTGTTCTATAATTGCAAGTTGTTCCAGCCAGCTTCATGGCTTAAGAATTCTCCAGGCTGGAAGCAGGCAGAAAGCAAACACCATTTTCTTAGTTTATGTATGTCTCTGCTCTAGGGAACCTGTCAAGGTCTCTAAAGAATTTTCCTGCCAGATTCCAGTCTGGTGGGAACATTAGGAAAGCTTAAAATTTTCTACAGCTACATAAGCATTCAGCCAGGAAGTAAGATTCTAGTCTCTTCTACTTCCTGGCGTCTCCAGTCTCTAAGACTTATTCAATTGGCTTGAGATAAGTGCCAGAGACCCATTCCCCACTTCCTTGGGAGGGGAGAGAAAATGCCATAGTACTCTTAACTCCGTGACACACCTATTTTTGCTACTTTCTCTCCAATCACTCTTCAAAGTTCCTATTCTTTTATGCAAGATAGAAATTAATAGTTGTATTCATAGTCCCTAGAGAGGTTCTGCTATCTTTCAGTAATTTAGTTATGGATGTTGTAAAGCATCTCTCTTTAACCTGTGAATATACTTACCTTTCTCAGGTTTATGTCCTCAGTTGAAATTCTAAGACACCAGAAAAAAACCCTAGTTAACATCCTGTGTCACCTATCTCGCTGTTGCAGAATCTGTTGTTCTGTCTTAAAGTCAAAAGCATTGTGTAGTAGGCTGAATAATGGCTCCCAAAGGTATCCAAATCCTAACCCTAGAACCTGTGAATATGTTGCCTTAAAAGGCAAAGAGAACTTTGCAGGGTGATTAAATTGAGTATCATGACTGGAAACATTTTCCTGCATTATCTGAGTAAGCCCTAAACATAATCACAAATGTCTTTATAACAGGGAGGCAGAGGGAGATTTGACTTCAGAAGTAGGAGATGTTATGGTAGATGCCAGAGTTGGAGTGATGCAAGAAAGGGTCAGGAACCAAGAAATGCAGGCAGCCTCCAGAACCTAAAATATGCAAGGAAACAGATTTTCCCCTAGAGCCACCAGAAGGAATCAGTGTTGCCTACACCTTGACTTTAGGCCAGTGAAACTGGTTTCAGACTTCTAGCTTCTGGAACTATAAGAGAATATGATTTTGCTGTTTTAAGCCACCAGTTGTGTTAATTTGTCACAGCAACCATAGTATATGAGTACGCGTTATCTCTCTTAGGATGCACTTCACTATAAGTTATTAAAATCTCAGACTCAAATGGACTGAAACAATAAGAAAGTATCATTTCACATATCAAATCTAGAGTTAGGGCAGATTTTAGGCTTTGGCTTCTTCCCATTTCTCTGTGTTATGCCCAATCTGTATGAAGTTTTATTCCTGAGCCTGCTTGTGTAAGGCTCCCAAGACGGCTTCCAGCAACAATGGGACAATATACTATCTCATTCATTGAGAAAAAAAAAAAACTATCACTCAGTCATAGCCTGTAAATCCTGCCTTGTAACATGAATTGGCCAGATTAGGGCACGTACTCACTCCTGGGCTCATAACTACTCAGGAAAGCTATTCTCTAATTAACTTGAGCAAGTGTTCTTGAACCAATCACAAGCAAGGAGTGAGATTAGCATAACTGACATCAACTAATCAGAATCTACCTCTGAAGCTGGGGGGTAGGATGAATACCTGGGCAAAACTGGCATTAAGAAGAGGGCAAAAGGTAAGGATATAGTTTATCACACAACTGGAACACTGTTGAGAATGAAAGGGTGTGACATCAGAATTCCACTAAGACAAGATGCAGACTAGTACTGTCCCACTCACCCTGGGACTTAGGGTTACCCTATGGGCAGGGTGTCAATAGTGTCATCTATAAGCATTTTGTTTAGGGCTGATTAGGGCACTCTTTTGGCTTGAGATCAAATCCTGAGAATAGATTACAAAAATGAGGAAACACTTGGTCTGGCAAGGTTAGATGACTTACTAAAGTCTTATAACTGGAAAGTGACAAAACCAAGTACATAAATAAATTTTCTTAATACAATTCAGTGTTCTTTCCACACACCACTTCACGTAATGTAGGGTCAAAGACAGAAGCCACCCTTACCTGTAATAGTCATCTATAGCTGCCATAACAAATTTATGGCTTAAACAACAGAAATATATTGTCTCACAGTTCTGGAGGCTGGAAGTCTGAAATCAAGGTATTGGTAGAGTTGATTCCTTCTGAGGCCTGTGAGGGAAGGTCCTATTCCAGGCTTTGCTCCTTTGTTTATGGATGACCATCTTTTCCCTATGTCTCTTCACGTCATCTTCCCGCTCTGTGTGTCTCTGTGTCCAAATTTCTTCTTTTATACGGACATCAGTCATATTGGATTAGGGCCCACCCTAATGACGTCCATTTAACTTTATTACCTCTGTAAAAATCCCACCTCCAAATAAAGTCATATTCTGATGTACTGGGGGTTAGGACTACAACATATAAATTTGGTAAGGGAACACAGTTCAGTTTAAAACACACCCCTAAGGGAAGTTCACAGGGGAAGGGGCCTTTTATCAAGGTAAGTATTATGTGGACATAAATATATACATATATAGAGACAGAGACAAAGAGAGAGAGCATGTATAAGCACACATGGGTATGTGTAAAATCAGCCCCTTATTTTTATTTTGAAATATCATATTCATATTTTTATAATAAAACGTTTCCTTTGAAGAAATGAATAAGCATATACCAGAATCTTGACTAAGCATAAAAATAATAAGTGGTGGTTCCATTACAATAATGTAGACACTAGGATGCATTTCTGCCAGTGTGAATCAATTAAGTTAGAACTGAGATCAAAAGATACTGTATTATATTTCTTTATTTTTCTCTCTTTTTCCTCACTATAGTTTAATTATATAAAGTAGAATTCCAAGAAGATGATTGCCAGGAAAGTTTTATTATCAACCTTTCTTTTGTTAAACAGCATCTAACATGAAATCTTTATTCATTATCTAGATTCTATTTTAAAGATTGATTTTGAAAAAGGTTTCATATTCTTATAACTTTCCGTCTTTGGTAATTTCATGTGCATTTGACATTTTATTAAAAAGAAATCATTCTGTTTCTTGATGATTCACTGAGTTCCTCAGATCAAACATTCCTTTGTAAGGATCTATTTATTATATGAACACATGGCCCCATATAACCATACACACCCAAATACATGCAAAAAAATTAATAAATAAAAATCGTCTCCCTGGCCATCCTCTCTCAGTATACTCCCTCTGGGCCTATGGGCAAGTCTGACAAAAGGCAACACACTAATGTAGAGCTCACATAACTCCTCTTCTGTGCTCCTACTTGTTTTTCTCCCATTTTCTCCACCCACTTCACCCACCCATTCTGACTTCCTACCAGAAAGATGCTATATCTTCTTTTTGCACCTCTCTGTGCTCAGCTAAATGCAGTACTCAGCACTCCAAAATCATATGATATAGATTTCTAGCATTACCAACATTTGAATTGCAAGCTCTTAAAGAATAATAAAATCCGATCCCAAAGTTATTAGACCTCCAAAAGTAGCACTCAGGCAATGTGACAAAAACTTTGCAGGGCCCTTAAATTACTGGCATAGAGCTCTCTGCCTTCTTCTCATCTACCCATAAAGCTGACTCTTCCTATTGTACCTAGAGGGACAGTAGAACAAAACACCATATCCACTACTCAATTTCCCCAGAGAATGAAGGGAAAATGGGACTATTACCTTCTTCTCTATTCTTTCAAATGCAATAATCCCTGCCACCCACAGTCTTACCTGTACATATCAAAAAGTCTACTTCCATGACCCTTTTTAAGGATGCAGGATTTAGATCAACACCCTTAAAAATGTACATACAATGCACAACCATCAAAAGAGCAGAGATAGATTTATGCTTTTCAACACAGAAAGGAAGACCAAGCCTGGAAAAAGAACCCATGATGATACTTTGTGAAAAATTCTGGCAGCTACATTAGCTTTTGCTGAGAATTGCAAAATTGAATCAAGATAGATTGCAAGGGCAAAAGAAAATTTAAATGTCAAGCCAGGAAAGGCTGGTCTGACATCTTTTAACATAAAATTTGTGGGAGAATTTGCCTCAGCAGACCATAACAACCAGCAAAGCTTCCTGAATAATTAAAGCAGAGTACTAAGGTGAGTGTTGCCTACTTGACTTGTTTTTTAACGTGAATGAATCTAGTTTGTTTTGGAAGCAGGAACCTCCCAGAATGTTTATATCCTGCGTTAGAAGTATATACTGAATTCATTTTTCACAGCTCTTTCCTTCATTCTGTATTTTACAGAAAATGTTGATGTTAAGAACCAGTTTCATCATTCTCAATGGTGAAAAACTGAAAGCATTTCCTCCAGGAAAAAGACAAGGATGTCCACTCTTGCCACTATTACTCAACACAGTTTTGGAAGTCCTAGACATGGCAGTCAGAGAAGAAAAAGAGATAAAAGGAATCCAAATTGGAAAAGAAGAAGTAAAACTATCACTGTTTGCAGATGACATGATACTATACATAGAGAATCCTAAAGATCCCGCCAGAAAACTACTAGAGCTAATGAGTGAATCTGATGAAGTTGCAGGATACAGTTAATGCACAGAAATCTCTTGCATTCCTATATACTAACAACGAAAGATCAGAAAGAGAAATTAAGGAAACAATCCCATTCACCATTGCAACAAAAAGAACAAAATACCTAGGAATAAACCTACCTAAGGAGGTAAATGACCTGTACTCGGAAAACTATAAGACACTGATGAAAGAAATCAAAGATGACACAAACAGATGGAGAGATATACCATGTTCTTGGATTAGAAGAATCAATATTGTGAAAATGACTATACTACCGAAAGCAACCTACAGATTCAGTGCAATCCCTATCAAACTACCAATGGCATTTTTTTCCAGAACTAGAACAAAAAATCTTAAAATTTGTACAGAGACACAAAAGACCCCGAATAGCCAAAGCAGTCTTGAGGGAAAAAAACCGAGCTGGAGGAATCAGAGTCCGTGACTTCAGACAAAGCTACAGTAATCAAGACAATATAGTCCTGACACAAAAACAGAAATATAGATCAATGGAACAGGATAGAAAGCCCAGAGATAAACCCACGCACCTATGTTCAACTCAGCTATGACAAAGAAGGCAAGGATATACAAGGGAGAAAAGACAGTCTCTTCAATAAGTGGTGCTGGGAACACTGGACAGCTACATGTAAAAAAAATGAAATTAGAACACTCGCTAACACCATACACAAAAATAAACTCAAATGGATTAGAAACCTAAATGTAAGACTGGACACTATAAACCCTTAGAGGAAAACATAGGAAGAACACTCTTTGACATAAATCACAGCAAGATCTTTTTTGACCCACCTCCTAGAGTAATGAAATAAAAACAAAAATAAACCAACAGGACCCAATGAAACTTAAAGGCTTTTGCAAAACAAAGGAAACTATAAACAAACGAAAAGACAACCTTCAGAATGGGAGAAAATATTTGCAAATGAATCAATGGACAAAGGATTAATCTCCAAAACCTATAAACAGCTCATGCGTCTCAATATAAAAAAAAAAACAAATGCAATCCAAAATTGGGCAGAAGACCTAAATAGACATTTATCCCAAGAAGACATATAGATGGCCAAGAAGCACATGAAAAGCTGCTCAACATCACTAATTATTAGAGAAATGCAAATCAAAACTACAATGAGGTATCACCTCACACCAGTTAGAATGGGCATCATCAGAAAATCTACAAACAACAAATGCTGGAGAGGGTGTGGGGAAAAGGGAACACTCTTGCACTGTTGGTGGGAATGTAAATTGATACAGCCACTATGGAGAATTGTATGGAGGTTCCTTAAAAAACTAAAAATAGAATTACCATATGATCCAGCAATCCCACTACTGGGCATATACCCAGAGAAAACCATAATTCAAAAAGACACATGCACCCCAATATTCACTGCAGCACTATTTACAATAGCCAGGTCATGGAAGCAACCTAAATGCCCATAGACAGACAAATGGATAAGGAATATGTGGTACATATATACAATGGAATATTGCTCAGCCATAAAAAGGAACGAAATTGTGTCATTTGTAGAGACATGGATGGATCTATAGACTGTCCTACAGAGTGAAGTAAGTGAGAAAGAGAAAAACAAATACCGTATATTAACACATATATGTAGAACCTAGAAAAATGGTACAGATGAACTGGTTTGCAAGGCAGAAATAGAGACACAGATGTAGACAACAAACATATGGACACCAAGGGGGGAAAGTGGTGGCGGCGGTAGTGGTGGTGGGATGAATTGGGAGATTGCGATTGACATATATACACTAATATGTATAAAATAGATAACTGATAAGAACCTGCTTTATAAAAAAATAAATTAAATAAAACTCAAAAATTCAAAAAAAAATACAATGGAGGTTAGTAACAGTACTCATCTCACAGAGTTATGAGAATTTAAGGTATTAATAACACGTAAATATTCTTAGGAATGTGCCTTTATGCACATCATTCATTTCACTAGGTTGAATTAGAATTGAAAAGTGGGTTATTAACTTTCCTTGAATTACAGTGAAAATTAAAATGATCACACATTTAACTAACATGAACTTACATAAACCACACACCAAACAGCACAAACAATATTATATTCAGAAAATGGAAATGAAAGGATATTGGAGAAGATTGCAAGGAAGATATTTATAATGTGCAATCATACATATATCATCATTAATTTTATTTTCAATTTTATTTTTATTTATAACTTGAAAACCTGCCTACCACCAACAATTAGAAATTATGATTAAGATGTAACAAACATGTTTTGAATGTTTCATAACTGAATTTATAGGAAATTTAGTGACTACTGTATGGCCAAAGCAAAGAATGAACTAACACAGAGCTAATATTGTGGTGTCAAAGTGATTAGAAGACTTGGATTTAATGGTTGTATGAGGTAGGGAAATGGAGCTTTGACTTTAACAACACAGAGTAGGACCTGAGACGTCTCCAAAAGCTGAATCCCTGGTACAAGTATGAACAAGAAAAAAATCTACTTGTAAAGATAGGAGACAATGAGGAAGCTTATATATTTCTATTTAGTTCTTTTGTGGAAAAAAATGTGTAATCATGTTTTGGCCATGTGTGTGAAGTTTGAATTTATACTAACTGCATGGCATAGAAGTCACCAAGCTGAAAAGTGTAACATTAAAAAGATGCTCAGCTAGTCCAAGAGTGGCTGGCAGAAGGAAATACACACTCCTTTGGATGGGTCCACCCAGCAACTAGAAATACAAAACTCTGTAGCAGTAAAGAAAACCTCAAGACACAGTTCATCACATCAACTGAAGCAGGAACTTTGACATAATCACTACCTGGGCTGCAAATTTCACTTTTCTCTGTCTTCGTGGGAGATCAGATTGATAATGAAGTCAAAAGCAGTCTTCTCTGTAATTAAAAATGATTTCAGTGTATCAAATTTAACCTAATGCTATTACTCTGGTCAGGAATTATCTAGCTATTTGGGAGGAATATGAAGGAGTACATAAAATATTGTGGGTTGGTGTTTGCCTGCCTACATCATCAGGACCTAGTACTTTAAGTTTCTTATTCAAATCACTAGAGATGTGTTAACATAGTCTGATAAAGGTTGAAGTAAATACAATCTAAATCCACGCATATCAGCATCTACCTTGGCCAGAAACACATCCAGGGCTTTTCTGGATTTGGCCAGCCATGGAAAGCAATGAAATGCTGCTATAATTTTCAAAGGCAGGTGACTTTCCTTTCTTCTTAAAAAATGAAACATCTTAGAAAATGGAATTGAAGAAAATTTTTTACTTTAAAGTGCGTTTATCCAAGAGTCTGTAAGGTATATAAAGGATATGATAAAAGCATTAAGATTTTGCCTGCGTGAAGAGCAGCAAGTTCTTCAGATTTGTGGTTACCAAGGGGGAGGAGAGGTGGGGGAGGGATGGAGTAGGAGTTTGGAGTTAGAAGATGCAAACTATTATACATAGGATGGATAAACAACAAGGTCCTACTGTATAGGACAGGGAACTATATTCAATACCCTGTGATAAACCATAATGGAAAAGAATATTTTTTTAAAGTATATATATATATATATATACTTATACAAAGTTATATATATATACTTATATAAAGTTATATATATATATATAGCTTTACTGTACAGCAGAAATTAACACAACACTGTAAATCAACTCTACTTCAGTAAAAAATAAAATAAAAGATAAAGAATGGCAAGTTCCTCCATTTTTATACATCATGCTGAGTATGGTGCTTCTTACTGCAAAACAACTCTCATCAGTACTGTCTGGATCATGAGGTCCTGAAAATAGTTTACAGACCAAGGTGATAGCAGTTAAGGTGTTGAGAAATGATGAATTTTGAATATATTTTAAAGGGAGAGCCACAGGAGTTCCAAACAGAGCAGATATGAGATATAAAGATAAGAAAGAATTCAAGGGCAACTAGAAGATTTTTGTCCTAAGGACCTGGAATTATGGAGTTGACATCAACTGAGGTAGGAAAAACCAGAAATGGGACAGCTTTGGATGGGAAGAGCAGGACTTCAGTTTTTAATATGTTGACCTTGAAACATTTATTAGATTTTGAAGTGAAGATGCAGTGGGGGCAGCTGAATATACAAGTCTGGAATTTGAGACGTCTAGGCATGGAGATACAAGCGTGAAAATTGCCAGCATACGAGTGATAGTTAAAGCCTTAAGACTCAATGAGGTTGTACAGGAAGTGAGTACAGATGCTGAAAAGAAAAGGACCAAGAACTCTAAGGGACATTCTAATATTACATGCTCAGGGAAAGCGGCAACACCCAGCAAGGGAGACTGAGACGGTGTAGTCCATGAGACAGAGGGAAATCATGAGGGTGTGATGTCTTGAAAAACAGGTGGAAAATGGGCATTAAGGAGAAGTAAATCATTCGTGAGTCACAGCTGCTCTTAGGTCACATTAAGAACTGAGAACTCGTGGGAGGGAGACACAAGAGGGAGGGGATATGGGGATATATGCATACGTATAACTGATTCACTTTGTTATTCAGCAGCAACTAACACAACAATGTAAAGCAATTATACTCCAAGAAAGATGTTTTTAAAAAAAACCTGAGAACTCTCTATTGCACTTTGCAGTGTGAAGTTATTGATGACCTTGATGATACTAAATTCAAACAACAGGAGAAAAACCTTAACAATTAAAACACTATAATTGGATTTGGTAAGTGTGGTAGGCAGAATAATGATTCCCCCCACACCCTTCCCCCAGAGATCTCCTGTCCTAATCCCTGGAACCTGTGAATATGCTGTAACATGGCAAATGGGAATTAAAGTTGCAAAAGGAATTAAGGTTACAAATCAGCTGACCTTAAAATAGGGAGGTTGGGCTTCCCTGGTGGCGCAGTGGTTGGGAGTCCGCCTGCCGATGCAGGGGACACGGTTCGTGCCCCGGTCCAGGAAGATCCCACATGCCACGGAGTGGCTGGGCCCGTGAGCCATGGCCGCTGAGCCTGCGTGTCCGGAGCCTGTGCTCCGCAATGGGAGAGGCCACAACAGTGAGAGGCCCGCGTACCGCAAAAAAAAGTAAATAAAATAAAATAAAATAGGGAGGTTATCATGGACTATTCAGTGGGCCCAGTGTAACCTCAAGGGTCCTCAAAAGTGGGAGGAGAGGCAGAAGAGGAGATCAGAGTGATGCAATGGGATCGACTCACCCTTGATAGCTTTGAAGACGGAGGAAGGGGGCCATGAGTCAAAACATGCCGGTGGCTTCCAGCAGCTAGAAAAGGCAAAAACAAATGGATTCCCTCTTAGAGCCCTTGAGAAAAGAATACAGGCCTGCCAACACCTTGATTTTAGCCCAGTCAAGGCTCTTGGCCGACTTCTGACCTACAGAACGGTAAAATCATAAACTTGTGTTGTGCTAAGCCACTAAGTTTGCGGTAGTTTTTTGTAGTAGCTCTAGAAAACGAATACAGTAAGAAAGCTGTTCACTGTACCATCCCCTTCTCTTAGTTTTCAGGCTTTAAGGCCTCATGGCTGTCACAGTTAAACTATAAAGGTATTTGTGGTTTAGTGCGGCTGACGCTAATTTTTCACAATCAGTCTAAAGTCAAGTTACAAATTTCCAAGCAACTGATGCATAATGACGATAAAAAGCCCCATGTGAAGACAATTATTGCTAGGCCTCTCAAAGTCCTAAGTGAATTAGAAATGTTAATTCAAAGTAGAGATTTGAGAGACAGAGAGAGCAGTTAATAATAGTTTTCTCATGTTCTTGGGGCACCTGAAATCTTACAGAATTGTGTCTAACAACAAAAGAAGTCTGGACCAGCGATATACTTCATTGGAATAAAAGCTAAACACATCACGATGCGAGAAAGGGAAAATGAGCAAATAATGGCAGAAGTCTTGAAATAACCAAACTGTATAATGTGAAGGGGGAACAGAGAATCCTCGAAACAGAAGGCAATTCAGGCACAAGGCAAGCATAAAATTCTACGTACTTGCATGAGATTATAGTCTCCTTTGGATTTTCCCTGTATCAGAGAATCATATCATCATCCACCAGTGGCCCAAATCATCAACTCTGGCATCAGCTTTATCTTCTCCCTCTTCTCTTACAGTATCGGATCCATCATCAACTCCGGTCACCCTAACTCACTCATCTCTCTCTATTCTCACAGGTGTTCATCTGGATTGGACCACCTCCATCTCTTACCTAGTTTACTCCAAAGCTTCCTGACTTCTTCCCTGGCCCCTAGGCTTCCCCTTTCCAGGTCATTCTTCAGACTTCTGAAGTGATCTTCTTAAAGCACAAATAGAACCACATATTCCCTAGTTAAATCCCCCAGGGGCTTCTGGAGCCTTTGTCATGAAGTTCAAACTCCTTAGCATAGATTATAGAGTAGTTCTAATAATTTCCTCTTATTTTTCTCCTTCCCCCAACCTGCTACCCTTTTCCTGAATTATAACAAATTCCATATCGTGGCTGGGATCCACCAAAATTTTTCTAGCCACCGATCCTTGCGTAGGTAGTTTTCTCTGCTCGGACTAGCCCTCTAACTTCCCCTAATGGCCTTCACCTGGCTAATCTTATGCATGCTTCAGATCTCAGCAAACAATAGCAGGTTTTCCACACAGCCTTCCTAGATCTTAGAAATCAAGTTGAATGCCACTCCTATGGGCTCCCCAAACATCCTATAACCATATATCATATTGTAATTGCGTTTTTGTTTTCCTGTCTCCACACTAAAATGTTAACTCCTTGAATGAAAGGACTTTATTCTAATCAAAGTTAACTATTGCACCAAGCAAAATGCCTGACATGTAGTTGGTTTTTGATAAATGTTTTGCAAATGAGAGGTAAAAAATATATAACATATATTTGGAAAGAAAAAAGTACAGAATTCACTGTTTCCATCTGACTAAATGCTGATATTGTTTGCTAGAATGAGGTAACCAAAATTTAGCCTAAGAAGCCAGCACTGTTAGAAATTTTGTAGTTATTTATCCTCAGCCAAATGTCAAATAAGTATACAGCACTTAATGCTACCTTTTTCAAACGGGCCTCAGCAATATTAACCAATAATCATAAGATTTCCTGCTGTTTCCTCAGTAAACAGTGCTAAATGCTAGTCATATCACTAAGAGGACTTCACAATTTCTTCCCTCTTCCCACTTCTGCTGAGGGTTTAATTCACCAGGTGCTCTGCCCTCACCAGCCAGGCTTTCTACGATAAATTTCCTCTCTCCGGTGCTACCATTCCCCTAGGCTTAATTGAACTCATGATCAGACACAAGATGTTGACATTATATCTAACAGGTTTGTCTTTTACCATCTTGACTTGTATTAACCAATAGGAATAGCTTGATCTGGCTTCTAGTTAAATGTCCTTTGTCAAGTCACAAAACTAGTTTTTTTCATTTCTCCAGCTATAAATTTTCATGACACTGGGATATTTGGAAGTTTAATAATTTGACTGTAGAAAACATTTGCAGATGAACACGATACTGAAATAATGTGACTATTCCCTGAATGCAATCTTTCCCTCCCATTACCAGTACAGATACAGCAAAGCAGTGGAAAATTTTGCAGTTCTGCAGTGTAAACATTCTTAGATATTAGACAACATTGTGAAGGACCAAAGTGGTGATCAATCTCAGTAAGTACTGTTTAGAATGGCTCCGAAAAACAGAATGTTCTCTGTATGACTTTACATTTTAGCACCAAGAAACTAAATGCTTATTGCTACTGGAAGTTAATAATTATTCTCCAATCATATATTGCACATGGTGTGTTCTCATTCTTTTTTATGTGGTTTTTAATCATAGAAATGGGAAGTTTACAGTTCCTGCTGTCTGGAATAAAACTACATCATATTCAGTAGTTTGCAACCGAATAACAAAAAATTAAGCAGAATAAAACCAAGTTTATAAAAGAAATCTACCAATCTTTTAAACAAGCAGTCATGTAATAAAGGACTCACTGAATTATAGTTTCTCTGTTCTTTGTAAGGAACTAGTCAACTTTTCTGCAAAACAGGTGAGACTGAATTTCTCCGTGACTCAACACCCATTTTAATCATCCCTGTATCACAGCTGACAGCTCTTTTCTGAAAAATTTGGTTCTGAGCAAGTTAATCAAAATTCCATTTCCAGAATTATGATATTTGGTATTATTTCATTAAGTTTTATTTTTAGTAAGGCAGAAATTTTCACATGTAGAAGACGCTTGAAAATTATCCTTTGAGCTCTCTTTTCTACCACTAAGTCATATTAAAGCTTTGCTAAGCAGAGTCACTGCTGGAACAAATCATTAATTGAAAGGTAAAACCTTAGGATGCCTACCTCTGACTCCACGATATTTGATATTGCTTTGATTCTAAATAATTAACTCAACACAGAAAAAAAAAGCACAGTAATAACTATCATCACTTGACAACTACCGTGTCGTGTCTATGTTTCCATGGAGATAGAGTTATTTGATTCTCTCGCCTAATAATCATCATTTTAAAATCTAACCCGAGCATCTATGTCTTTGGATCAATCAGTTTTATGCATTTATATTTATTGTAACTACTGTTACGTTTGGATTTATTCCTGACAGACTATTTTACACCCCTATTTACCATATTTTCTTTTTTCCACCCTCTCCTTTCCTATATTCCATTGGATGAAGGAACTATCCTTTTGCTGGTTTATTTCTATACTTCCGGTGGTGACCACTAATTTTTTTGATAGCACATATATGTTTACTTTCTCTTATCACTTTTAAGCCTATCCATAGCTAAATTTTTCCCTTTTAAAATGTCAAGAGCTAGCTCACAGGGCAGATTTGTGTGAATTAGAGAAAGGTAACTCTCCCTGAGGAAAAAATCATTTTAAGTTAGCCTGGAGATTTTTCTGGAGCCCTGCCAGGCAAGCAGACCTACCTCCCTAAATGCACATGTGTACGTACTTCTCTCAGCAGTTCAAGTGACCCATTCAACTCAGATCTCACCTCCATCCCACCTATTAGCTAGTAAGACAATCACGTGAGGGCTAGAACTCTGGCCCTAATTCTCTCTCTGAGAAGTCTCTGTAATGTAAATGATGCCTCTTTGGTGTGATGCCATTAAAGCAGCACAGACCTGAAGCTCCCTATGCTGTAGGGTTGCCTGAACAAGGCGAAAGCTTCAGCATACACTTACCACCTCTGGCCTCTCCACAACAGTGTGGTCAGCATATAAAATGCTTTAGGTCTGGATTGCTTGGCATATATTTTAGCTTGTTTTCATCCTTCATTGTTTAAACAGTGAACCTTACCAAGTTAGTTACTCATGCTAACTTCCCTTATCTCAAAGTATCTTAGATTTATCTCTCTTCTTGTTTGAGTACTTTGTCCTAGAGCAGGAGTTGGCAAACTTTTCTGTAAAGGACCAGACAGCAGATATCTTAAGTTTGTAGACCATACATTCTGTCGTAACTACTCAGCTCTGCCATCATGGCAGGAAAGAAGCCATAGATTATACACAAGCGAATGAGTGGCACTGGGTTCTAATAAAATGTATTTACGAAAACATGTGTTGGACCAGTTTTGACCCATAGCCCATAGTTTTCTGACTCTTGTCCTAGAGTATGTTCAGAAAGGCTCATTGTGTGGTAAATATTCTGAAGCACTGTGTATGTCATGATTCTTTATGTGCCTTTAAATAATCCAGCTGGGAAAAATTCTAGATTCAAATGTCTTTTTATTCAACACTCTAAAAATAGTATTCCATTATCCAACGTTGCTATTGCACAATCTGATAACAATGAAATCCTTGTTAGATGGAGAGGATCTGCTTTTAATCTCTGGAAACTATTAGAATTTTTCTCTTAGACTTAGTTTTTCTTACATTTCACCAGCATATGCATGGGTATAAGTTATCATTTTTCTATTCTGTTTCCCACTGCATAAAATCTGTCAATTCATTGCATGAATATCTTTCCTTCGCTTAAGGAAAACATTCATTGTTTTTAAATTATTTCCTTCTATTCACTGTTTGTCTCGCCATCTGAAACACCTCTTAACAAATATCGATGCTACTTCTATTTTCCTTAATTCTTAATTTTTTGTCATGTGGTCCTTCACTTTATCCCTTTCTGATGCCTTTGGAGTAAGGTCCTGGACCTCATCTTCCAGCTCTCTCATTTATCTTCCATTGTATCCATATAGCTTCTCAGTCCCTCTATTGAGTCCTTGATTTAAGCTATCATATTTTTCATACTAAGCCTTTCCAGTTGAATTGTATACATGACTGTTTTCTCCTTCATATGTCCAATTTCCTATCTGCATTTGAGGAAAATTACTCTACCTATGTGTAACATAAAATCTGATTAAGCAGGGCTTAAACAAATTAAGCTGTTTACTTTTCACAAATAGCAAGAGGTTTGGAAGTAAATGGTTGCTAGAAGTTCAAAGTGTTAGCGTCAAGATCTCTTCTTCCCACTGTCTTTCCCTCATGGTGGCCAGATGGTGAATGCCTCTAGACATCTCCCAGCTGGAAGGTAGCTGGAAGAAGGGAGGGCAAGGAGAAGGAAGAAGAAGCAATACCTTTATCAGGCAAAGACTTTCCCAGAATTCCTCAGCGGACTTCTTCTATCTGATTAGCTACCACTGTGTTGCATATCCAACTCAGGCTGCAAGGCCATCTTAATGTTAGGTTTTTGGCTTCCCAGACTCTAATAGTAGAGGAAGGTAAGACAAAAGCTGGTCACAAAGGATACTGAGTGAGCCTACAATGCACAGTATCTGCCACAATCCTTATTTCTCTGAGATTTTGTTTGCTTATTTTAAATTCTTTGTTTGCGGGGGTGCTGGGAAGACGGCGGAACAGTAAGACGCGGAGATCACCTTCCTCTCCACAGATACACCAGAAATACATCTATACGTGGAACAACTCCTACAGAACACCTACTGAACGCTGACAGAAGACCTCAGACCTCCCAAAATGAAAGAAACTCCCCCACGTACCTGGGTAGGGCAAAGGAAAAAAAGAGTAAACAGAGACAAAAGGATAGGGACGGTACCTGCACCAGTGGGAGGGAGCTGTGAAGGAGGAAACGTTTCCACACACTAGGAAGCCCCTTCGCGGGCGGAGACTGCGGGTGGCGGAGGGGGAAAGCTTCGGCGCCGCGGAGGAGAGCACAGCAACAGGGGTGCGGAGGGCAAAGCAGAGAGATTCCCGCACAGAGGAACAGGGCCGACCGGCACTCACCAGGCTGAGAGGCTTCTCTGCTCACCCGCCGGGGCGGGTGGGGCTGGTAGTTGAGGCTCAGGCTTCGGTCGGAGCGCCGGGAGAGGACTGGGGTTGGCGGCGTGAACACAGCCTGCAGGGGGCTAGTGCGCCACGGCTAGCCGGGAGGGAGTCCGGGGAAAAGTCTGGACCTGCCGAAGAGGCAAGAGACTTTTTCTTCCCTCTTTGTTTCCTGGTGCGCGAGGAGAGGGGATTAAGAGCGCTGCTTAAAGGAGCTCCAGAGACGGGCGCGAGCCGCGGCTAAAAGCGCGGACCCCAGAGACGGGCGGGAGACGCTAAGGCTGCTGCTGCCGCCACCAAGGGGCCTGTGTGCGAGCACAGGTCACTCTCCACACCCCTCTTCCGGGGAGCCTGTGCAGCCCGTCACTGCCAGGGTCCCGGGATCCAGGGACAACTTCCCCGGGAGAACGCACGGCGCGCCTCAGGCTGGTGCAACGTCACGCCGGCCTCTGCCGCCGCAGGCCCGCCCCGCGCACGCCGTGCCCCTCCCTCCCCCGGGCCTGAGTGAGCCAGAGCCCCCAATCAGCGGCTCCTTTAACCCCGTCCTGTCTGAGCAAAAAACAGACGCCCTCTGGCGACCTACACGCAGAGGCGGAGCCAAATCCAAAGCTGAACCCCGGCAGCTGTGCAAACAACGAACAGAAAGGGAAATCTCTCCCAGCCGCCTCAGGAGCAGCGGATTAAAGCTCCACAATCAACTTGATGTACCCTGCCTGTGTGGAATACCTGAAGAGACAACGAATCATCCCAAATTGAGGAAGTGGACTTCGAGAGCAAGATCTATGATTTTCTCCCCTTTTCCTCTTTTTGTGAATGTGTATGTGTATGCTTCTCTGTGAGATCTTGTCTGTATAGCTTTGCTTCCACCATTTGTGCTAGGTTTCTATCCGTCCATTGTTTGTTTTTTTTTAAATTTTTTTCTTAATAATTTTAATAACTCTATTATACTTTACTTTCTTTCTTTCTTTCTTTCTTTCTTTCCTTCCTTCCTTCCTTCCTTCCTTCCCTCCTTTAGACAATGAATCATCCCAATTGAGGAGGTGGACTTTGAGAGCAACATTTATGATTTTTTCCCCTTTACCTCTTTTTGTGAGGGTGTATGTGTATGCTTCTGTGTAAGATTTTGTCTGTATAGCTTTGCTTCCACCATTTGTCCTAAGGTTCTATCAGTCCCTTTTTTTTTCTAAATAATTATTTTTTAATTCAATAACTTTATTATACTTTATTTTATTTTACTGTATCTTCTTTCTTTCTGTCTTTTTTCCTTCCTTCCCTCCTTCCTTCCTTCCTTCCTTCCTCCCTCCCTCCCTCCCTCCTTTCTTTCCTTCTTGCCTTCTTTCCTTCTTTTCTTTCTTCCTTCCTTCCTTCCTTCCCTTCTTTCTTTCTTTCTTTCTTTCTTTCTTCCTACTTCTACTAATTCTCTCTAATTTCTCTCCCTTTTATTCTGAGCCGTGTGGATGAAAGGCTCTTACTGCTCCAGGCAGGAGTCAGGGCTCTGCCTCTGAGGTGGGAGAGCCAACTTCAGAACACTGGTCAACAAGAGACCTCCCAGCTCCACATAATATCAAATGGCGAAAATCTCCCAGAGACCTCCATCCTAACACCAGCACCCAGCTTCACTCAACGACCAGCAAGCTACAGTGCTGGACAACCTATGCCAAACAACTAGCAAAAGAGGAACACAACCCCACCCATTAGCAGAGAGGCTGCCTAAAATCATAATAAGTCCACAGACACCCCAAAAAACACCACCAGACGTGGACCTGCCCACCAGAAAGACAAGATCCAGCCTCATCCACCACAACACAGGCACTAGTCCCCTCCACCAGGAAGCCTACACAAACCACTGAACCAACGTTAGCCACTGGAGACAGACATCAAATACAACGGGAACTACGAACCTGCAGCCTGCAAAAAGGAGACCCCAAACACAGTAAGATAAGCAAAATGAGAAGACAGAAAAACACACAGCAGATGAAGGAGCAAGATAAAAATGCACCAGACCTAACAAATGAAGAGGAAATAGGCAGTCTACCTGAAAAATAATTCAGAATAATGATAGTAAAGATGATCCAAAATCTTGGAAATAGAATGGACAAAATGCAAGAAACATTTAACAAGGACCTAGAAGAAATAAAGATAAAAAAACAATGATGAACAACACAATAAATGAAATTAAAAGTACTCTAGATGGGATCAATAGCAGAATAACTGAGGCAGAAGAACGGATAAGTGACCTGGAAGAAAAAATAATGGAAATAACTACTGCAGAGCAGAATAAAGAAAAAAGAATGAAAAGAACTGAGGACAGTCTCAGAGACCTCTGGGACAACATTAAACGCACCAACATTTGAATTATAGGGGTTCCAGAAGAAGAAGAGAAAAAGAAAGGGACTGAGAAAATATTTGAAGAGATTATAGTTGAAAACTTCCCTAATATGGGAAAGGAAAGAGTTAAGCAAGTCCAGGAATCACAGAGAGTCCCATACAGGATAAATCCAAGGAGAAATAAGCCAAGACACATATTAATCAAACTGTCAAAAATTAAATACAAAGAAAGCATATTAAAAGCAGCAAGGGAAAAACAACAAATAACACACAAGGGAATCCCCATAAGGTTAACAGCTGATCTCTCAGCAGAAACTCTGCAAGCCAGAAGGGACTGGCAGGACATACTGAAAGTGATGAAGGAGAAAAACCTGCAACCAAGATTACTCTACCCAGCAAGGATCTCATTCAGATTTGATGGAGAAATTAAAACCTTTACAGACAAGCAAAAGCTGATAGAGTTCAGCACCACCAAACCAGCTTTACAAAAAATGCTAAAGGAACTTCTCTAGACAAGAAACACAAGAGAAGGAAAGACCTATAATAACGAACCCAAAACAATTTAGAAAATGGGAATAGGAACATACATATTGATAATTACCTTAAATGTAAATAGACTAAATGCTCCCACCAAAAGACACAGATTGGCTGAACGGATACAACAACAAGACCCATATATATGCTGTCTACAAGAGACCCACTTCAGACCTAGAGACACATACAGACTGAAAGTAAGGGGATAGAAAAAGATATTCCATGCGAATGGAAACCAAAAGAAAGCTGGGGTAGCAATTCTCATATCAGACAAAATATACTTTAAAATAAAGACTAAATTTACCAAAGAATAAATTTACCAAATCAAGCCTTGGTAAATTTAAGAAAATTGAAATTGTATCAAGTATCTTTTCTGACCACAACGCCATGAGACTAGATATCAATTACAGAAAAATATCTGTAAAAACTACAAACACATGGAGGCTAAACAATACACTACTTAATAACGAAGTGATCACTGAATAAATCAAACAGGAAATTTAAAAATACCTAGAAACAAATGACAGTGGAGACACAACGACCCAAAACCTATGGGATGCAGCAAAAGCAGTTCTAAGAGGGAAGTTTATAGCAATACAAGCCCACCTTAAGAAGCAGGAAACATCTCGAATAAACAACCTAACCCTGCACCTCAAGCAATTAGAGAAAGAAGAACAAAAAAACCCAAAAGTTAGCAGAAGGAAAGAAATCATAAAAATCAGATCAGAAATAAATGAAAAAGAAATGAAGGAAACAATAGCAAAGATCACTAAAACTAAAAGCTGGTTCTTTGAGAAGATACACAAAATTGATAAACCATTAGCCAGACTCATCAAGAAAAGAAGGCAGAAGACTCAAAATCAATAGAATTAGAAATGAAAAAGGAGAAGTAACAACTGACACTGCAGAAATACAGAAGATCATAAGAGATTACTACAAGAAACTCTATGCCAATAAAATGGACAATCTGGAAGAAATGGACAAATTCTTAGAAATGCACAACCTGCCAAGACTGAATCAGGAAGAAATAGAAAATATGAACAGACCAATCACAAGCACTGAAATTGAAACTGTGATTTAAAATCTTCCAACAAACAAAAGCCCAGGACCAGATGGCTTCACAGGTGAATTTTATCAAACATTTAGAGAAGAGCTAACACCTATCGTTCTCAAACTCTTCAAAAATAGAGCAGAGGGAGGAACACTCCCAAATTCCTTCTACGAGGCCACCATCACCTTGATACCAAAACCAGACAAGGATGTCACAAAGAAAGAAAACTACAGGCCAATATCACTGATGAACATAGATGCAAAAATCCTCAATAAAATACTAGCAAACAGAATCCAACAGCATATTAAATGGATCATACACCAGGATCAAGTGGGGTTTATCCCAGAAATGCGAGGATTCTTCAGTATATGCAAATCAATTAATGTGATACACCATATTAACAAATTGAAGGAGAAAAACCATATGATCATCTCAATAGATGCAGGAAAAGCTTTCAACAAAATTCAACACCCACTTATGATAAAAACCCTCCAGAAAGTAGGCCTAGAGGGAACTTACCTCAACATAATAAAGGCCGTATATGACAAACCCACAGCCAACCTCTTTCTCAATGGTGAAAAACTGAAACCGTTTCCACTAAGATCAGGATGAGAAAAGGTTGCCCACTCTTACCACTATTATTCAACATAGTTTTGGAAGCTTTAGGCACAGCAATCAGAGAAGGAAAAGAAATAAAAGGAATCCAAATTGGAAAAGAAGAAGTAAAACTGTCACTGTTGGAGATGACATGATACTATACATAGAGAATCCTAAAGGTGCTACCAGAAAACTACTAGAACTAATCAAACAATTTGGTAAAGTAGCAGGATACAAAACTAATGCATAGAAATCTCTTGCATTCCTATACACTAATGATGAAAAATCTGAAAGTGAAATAAGGAAACACTCCCATATACCATTGCAACCAAAAGAATAAAATACCTAGGAATAAACATACCTAAGGAGACCAAAGGCCTGTATGCAGAAAACCAGAAGATACTGATGTAAGGAATTAAAGATGATACAAACAGATGGAGAGATATACATGTTACTGTACTGGAAGAATCAACATTGCGAAAATGACTAAGCTACCCAAAGCAATCTACAGATTCAATGCAATCCCTATCAAACTACCACTGGCATTTTTCACAGAACGAGAACAAAAAATTTCACAATTTGTATGGAAACACAAAAGACCCTGAATAGCCAAAGCAATCTTGAGAACAAAAAACGGAGCTGGAGGAATCAGGCTCCCTGACTTCCGACTATACTACAAAGCTACAGTAATCAAGACAGTATGGTACTGGCACAAAAACAGAAACATAGATCAATACAACAGGATAGAAAGCCCAGAGATAAACCCACGCACATATGGACACCTTATCTTTGATAAAGGTGGCAGGAATGTACAGTGGAGAAAGGACAGCCTCTTCAATAAGTGGTGCTGGGAAAACTGGACAGCTACATGTAAAAGTATGAGATTAGATCACTCCCTAACACCATACACAAAAATAAGCTCAAAATGGATTAAAGACCTAAATGTAAGGCCAGAAACTATCAAACTCTTAGCGGAAAACATAGGCAGAACACTCTATGACATAAATCACAGCAAGATCGTTTTTGACCCACCTCCTAGAGAAATGGAAATAAAAACAAAAATAAACAAATGGGACCTAATGAAACTTCAAAGCTTTTGCACAGCAAAGGAAACCGTAAACAAGACCAAAAGACAACCCTCAGAATGGGAGAAAATATTTGCAAATGAATCAACGGACAAAGGATTAATCTCCAAAATTTACAAGCAGCTCATGCAGCTCAATAACAAAAAAACAAACAACCCAATCCAAATATGGGAAGAAGACCTAAATAGACATTTCTCCAAAGAAGATATATAGACTGCCAACAAACACATGAAAGAATGCTCAACATCACTAATCATTAGAGAAATGCAAATCAAAACTACAATGAGATATCATCTCACACCAGTCAGAATGGCCATCCTCAAAAAATCTAGAAACAATAAATGCTGGAGAGGGTGTGGAGAAAAGGGAACACTCTTGCACTGCTGGTGGGAATGTGAATTGGTTCAGCCCCTATGGAGAACAGTATGGAGGTTCCTTAAAAAACTACAAATAGAACTACCATATGACCCAGCAATCCCACTACTGGGCATATTCCCTGAGAAAACCAAAATTCAAAAAGAGTCATGTACCAAAATGTTCATTGCAGCTCTATTTACAATAGCCCGGAGATGGAAACAACCTAAGTGCCCATCGTCAGATGAATGGATAAAGAAGATGTGGCACATATATACAATGGAATATTACTCAGCCATAAAAAGAAACGAAATTGATCTATTTGTAATGATGTGGATAGACCTAGAGTCTGTCATGCAGGGTGAAGTAAGTCAGAAAGACAAAGACAAATACCGTATGCTAACACATATATGTGGAATTTAAGAAAAAAAATGTCATGAAGAACCTAGGGGTAAGACAGTAATAAAGACACCGACCTACTGGAGAACGGACTTGAGGATATGGGGAGGGGGAAGGGTGAGCTGTGACAGGGTGAGAGAGAGGCATGGACATATATACACTAACAAACGTAAGGTAGATAGCTAGTCGGAAGCAGCCGCATGGCACAGGGATATCGGCTCAGTGCTTTGTGACAGCCTGGAGGGGTGGGATAGGGAGGGTGGGAGGGAGGGAGACGCAAGAGGGAAGAGATATGGGAACAAATGTATATGTATAACTGATTCACTTTGTTATAAAGCAGAAACTAACACACCATTGTAAGGCAATTAAACCCCAATAAAGATGTTAAAAAAAAATTCTTTGGTCCGTGTATCTGTTCATCTGGTGTAGTTTTTAAATTTGTGGTATTTTTTAATAATGTTCTCAAACTTAAAATGTCTTAGAAAGTCATCCCTTAGAAGAAAGAGGTGCTACAGACCTCATCTAGCAATAGATGCCTCAGAGGAGAGGTGTGAGTCCAGGGCCTTTATTTAATGGGAAAGAGGAAGATACCCTCACGGTGTTGTTATGGACTGTACTTCTGTCCTGGCACTGTTCCTTTGCATTTGCAGTCTCCCACAGTTAAAGGGATCTGCACCTACTGTTCATCTCTCTCTACCCCAGCTAGGCGTGGTGTTACCCAACTACCTATTGCTAATGCTGGCCTGGCAGCTGGTAGGCAAGCTAAAGACAGGTCACATAGTGACAATTCTCTGGAATTGTTGAAGACCAGCAACCTTGCAACCAGAGAGAGGGCTAGAGAGAGGGGGGATAGGATAGGGCAAATTAAAAAGCCACAAAGCTCACTGTTCTTACCAAGTTTCATTATTCAAGTTTCAAGAATAAATGTCCTTCAAATTGTGGCAAGCCTTTAGTTAATTTTCAGAGTTCTGAAACAGTTGACTTTGATCATTCTTTTCCAGTGTTCTTGTCGCTTTTTATAAGGAACAGTGTTTTGGAGATTCTTATTCCATATTTCTGGAAGTGCTTCTCACCCGGTACATCATTTTCAGAATTTCCTTATATAAAAATACATATAGATGGTACAGGTATAGAAATAATTATGATAAGCCTGTTTTTCTTCATGTCAAATATTATTAGCTTCATGAATTGAAAATACTAAGACAAAATATAGTAACACCTATATTCAACAGCAGGCATAAAAGGAAAGCAAACAAGAAAAAACTACATGAATAAATACATCAATCTAGAGTGCAATTGCCATCTTTTGATTTTTGTTTTCTTAAAACCTTTCATTTTGGTTTTACTGGTCTAAAAAAATTAATAATAAGAAACCTCAATTAAAGAGAGTCAGGAGACTAGATGTGTAGCTCTCACACCCTACAATGATAGCAGAGCCCAAGAGGAAGAAGAAAGACTCCTTCCTGGCAAGGACTCAGCCACTGAGAAGCCATAGATGCTGTTTTCTATAGCCCTCCCAACTTCCCTTTCCTCTCTATAAAAGAGCTCTCCTTCCCTTGCCCTGCAGAGAATTGTATGTGGCTCACCATGGTTATAGACCCCAAATGCAATTCTCTGCTGATACCAAGTAAATTTTTGCTAGAGAAATAAATGGCAGTCTATTTGGTTTAGGTCAACACTAGTATACAAGTGATTTTAGAATTATTCAGATTTCATTCAAGACGATTACAGCTTTGAGTCAAAAAGAAATTTCTTATTAGATTCTGAATACTTAATATGATAAATATGAAATGTATTTTCTAAAAACTCTACTTTCATCCTAAAAAGTATGGAGTTTTTCAAAATATTTGTATTACTCTGAAGCCCAAAAAAGCAGGTACTTTATTAGTATTTCTTATACTTTTCTGAGTCAGAGTTTTATTAAATTGGTAAAATATTTTATACACTTAAAAGTGAGCAGTCTAGGGCTTCCCTGGTGGTGCAGTGGTTGAGAGTCCGCCTGCCGATGCAGGGGACACGGGTTCGTGCCCCGGTCTGGGAAGATCCCACATGCCGCGGAACGGCTGGGCCCGTGAGCCGTGGCCGCTGGGCCTGCGCGTCTGGAGCCTGTGCTCTGCAACGGGAGAGGCCACAACAGTGAGAGGCCCACGTACCGCAAAAAAAAAAAAAAAAAAAAGCACTCTATGTCTTCCCACTCATGATTACAATACGCTAACCAAAAGCTTAAAACAAAATAACTACAAGTCCAAAAACAAAACACCATGGTGACAGGAAATTTCACGACTCCAAACCCAACATTTTCTTAGCACTTTGTCTCAGACTAATGCAAAGTGTTTGGTGGCATTCCTTTCGCACACAAACTAGAGCTAAAAGGAAAGATTTCAAAGGCTCATATTTCCACATGGTAAAAATCCTTTACTCTGGTGGAATAACAGCTGGTTAGAGAGGGGAATAACACAGCCTGTACAGGAGCTGAGTAGCTTCTGGTCTCCACGGTAGCAGTGTATCATACTCTGATCCTTTTAATCACCTAATTCCCTTAGGATAAAGAAAGGAGCAAGGAGACAAAAGCGCCAAGACCAAAAAAAAAAAAAAAAGGTCGCAATTTGTGGAATGGATGATGATAAGTCAACAAACATGGCCAGGAGGTGACTCTAACCACCTACAGTTATGTGACATTTCCTTAGAATTATTCTTTCACTGAGGGTGATAGGTTACTATTGATCAGGTAGAGGTTAGTTGAAATTACTCATTCCCCCCCACCTTGTATGCCACAGCACGTATGAAAGATGGCACCCTGGGGATGGGGGGCAGTTTGCAGACAAGCCACAATTCATAGCAGGATGACTGGTCTCCACAGGAGTGAAATTCACGATACTTTTCTTCTTACTGTAAGCCTTCGTTTGATTTCTAGGAAAGATGCTGAACAACTTTTGAATGATCAGAACTGCATCTCAAAGCCAGACCCAGGGAGCTCTGCCTCAGGACCCCTGGGGGCATTGTTACAGCACAGATTCCCAGGGCCGATCATCAGAGATTCTAGCAGAGCGAGCCTGGCGTGGAGCCAAGGAAGCTGAATTGAACAAGCAGCCTCAGGGGGTCCTTATGCATCCTACACTTGGAAACCACTCATGTAGATCTTGGGAGTTACTCAAAAATCTAACTTTAGCTAACTTTCCTTCCCTCTGCTGTTTGTGTTGGCATTCAAAAGATCATTTATAAATGGGACAGATTCTACTTTTCTATAGATGACCTACAAAGATAATCCATTTTTGAGACAAAAAACAACAACAACAACAACAACATAGGGAAGCATTCAAAACCACTGAAGTGAAAGAGAACAAAAATCTGTTTTGGAAAAACTAGCCATAAACTCACAATGAAAAGCGTAAACTTTGGCTTCACTAATTTTATTTAATTCCCTATATCACCACACCAATTATAGTAATGCCCATCTAATTAGCATACAGAATATCTTTTCCTTTTTATAAGACAGAATTCTTATGTTAAATTACAGAAACCTAGTGCTGTAAATCACTAACTTATTTCAGACCTTCTGAAGAATTATACAAGTTACATTTAGATGCCCATCCAATTGTATTCATATATTCAGAAATTCAAACGTCTACCAAGTACCTTTTAAATGCAAGGCAGTGCTCAATGTGCTGGAGTTAAAGGAAGTCAAAAACCCCTCCCGTCATAGAGCTTACATTCTAGGAAGAAAGACAATAACAGTTACGTAAAATAACTGCCATGTCAGATGGTGAAAAGTGCTACCAAAAAATATAAAGCAACTGAGTAAAAATCCAAACATGATGAGGGAGCAAGTCTTAACAAATACTGGGGGGAAATGTTCAAGGCAGAAGAAATAGCAAGGGCAAAAGCCCTGAGGCAGAAGCATACTTGGCCTCTCAGGAACATCCCCAAGGCCAGTGTGGCTGGAAGGGAGTGAATGAGGGAAGAGTAGTAGAAGAGGAAGTGAAACATAATATCATTCAAGCAGAAGAGGCATATTTCATGACCTTTGACTTTTATGCCAAATGAGATGGAGAGAAGCTACAGGAAGGTTTTGCACAGAGAAATCACCTGAGCTGACTTAGGTTTAAAAGGATCATTCTGGCATCTGATCTGAGGATAGACTGTAGGAGAGACAATGACAGAAAAAAGGAAACCAGGTAGAAGGTATTCCAGGGGTGAAATGATGCTGGATAAGACTAGAATGGCAGTTGTGGTGGTAAAAGAAATGGTAAGATTCTGGAAAAATTGCAAGGCAGAGCCCAAAGGAGTTATGGAAGAATCTGGTGTGGGCTTAAGAAAGAGAAGGGTCATGGTTTCATCTGAGAAATTGAAAAAATGGAGCTGCCTTTTACTGGATGTGGAAGACTGAGAGAAGCAGGTGTTGGGACACGGTAATGTTAAATCATCTTTTAGACATCCAGGTGGCAATGTCAAGTAGACAGTTGGATCAATGAATCTGAAGTTCAGAAGAGATACCTGGGCTGGAGGTATAAATGTGTGAATCTCCAATCTGGTTGATATACACTACATAGTAAGTATATATAGAAAAGGGAAGTTCAGTGTCAAAATACTGCTGCCCTTCAACATCTAAAGATCAGAGCTGAATAGGAGCCATCAAAGGGACTGAGAAGGAGTGACCAGTGAGGTAGTAGGAGTGTCCCTGAAGCCAAGTCATGAACACATTTCAAAAAGGTAGGAATGATCAGCAATGTCAAATGCTTAGGGATCAGTAACATGAGGACTGGGAATTGACCATCAGTATTCACAACAGGGACATGAATGCTAATCTTCACTAGAGCAGTTTGATGTACTTGTGGGATTATAATCCTGATTTCATTGAATTTGGGAGAGAATAGGAGAAGAGGAGTTGGAGAGAACCAATACAAAAAATTCATTTCAAAGGGTTTCCCTGGTGGCACAGTGGTTGAGAGTCCGCCTGCAGATGCAGGGGACACGGGTTCGTGCCCCGGTCCGGGAAGATCCCACATGCCGCGAAGCGGCTGGGCCCATGAGCCATGGCCGCTGAGCCTGTGCGTCCGGAGCCTGTGCTCCGCAACGGGAGAGGCCACAACAGTGAGAGGCCCGCGTACCGAAAAAAAAAAAAATCTGAACTAGCCATCATAAAAAGCTTTCCAATTCACTTAAAAAATTTCTCCTTTTAATCTTGACAAAAATCAGTTTGAGCATTTCTCACTCTTCCTCAGCAGTGCTGAGTCATGACTATTACCCCTGCATGCTAGATGTGAATTTTGGAGGGTTTGTTGCTGAATCTATCAGTCTTTCACTTTATAAGACAGTGAGGAATAGTTTTTAAATACCTCACTCAAACCAACCTCCATCCTTTATTCTATGGTATAAAAATCTCTATGGTGTGATTTAGACTAACATACTTTCTAAGTTTATTCCTACCAATACTATGCTAAATGCAAATCAGAGGAAATCACTCTCAATCTTGAGCTTTTGAAGACTTAGATAGTTATACCAAAGGATGATGTAAAATTTCCCAGAGCTGAATTAATTTTAGTTCAAAACCATATGGCATATTACATATAATTTACTAATGGCAAAAGAAATCAAACTCAGATTAACCAAGAAAGGATTTTACAGCTCAAAAAGTCAGGATATTTTATATGAATCACAGGAATTCCTATAGTCAGTCCTGCTTCTGCATTCTTCACAAATCATGAGTTTCCATTCATTGCTTCTAATTAACACAGCTGCACATCTTGCTGCATTTCCCATTCATCCATTGGTTGCTGGGCAGTGACTCAAGTAAGCTGTGAGAGAGGTATAGTTGGCATTTAGAAAAAAAAATCGAGACTTATAGCCGCTTTGTGATTTCATAGACACCACCTGCCATCACCAGGAACAACTGGAACTTCCTCGTCTTATCCACAGTGATACCTCAGGTGCTTAATATCACTTTATTGAAACATAAAATTGGCAAGAGAGGGAATAATATCAATGCCCACCCTACAGGACTTCAATATATATATTTTTCATTTTAAGATATCTTACAAGTTTATATTCAAGTGAATATGCTTGTTTGTGGCATATTTTGATCACATATGTAGTCATTTGATAATGGGTATTTATTGTCCGAGCCCTAATTATAGCGCATCCTTATGGAAAAGGGGAATTCGCCTTGCCACTCTGTTAATATGATGCCGTTTCAGGGACTGCCTGTGTCTCTTTTGTTGATCCTTTAGTTGACTGGCTAATTGATTAAAAGGCTGGCCTATCTCTATGGTGATGTGTTATAACAAGAAATAAATATTTCCAAGCATATACTAGTTTCTTAATAAATATTACTTCATATTTGCATTTTTTAAATCTCTTCAAGATCCATTCACCAATTAACATATCATCGAGTTTATATTTCTCCTCTGTTGTGGGTGCTCTGTGTCGCTTGGACTTTATCTTTCCATTCATAAACCTTTCTTTCTGATGATCCATTCAAACACAAAGTAGCTTAGATGCTGGATAGAGTGTGCTCTAGAGTCAGATTATCCAAGCTTCAATCCTGGCTCCAGCACTTGGTACCTCTGTGATCCTAGGAAATTGACTCAAAGTCTATGAGCCTCATTTGTTACATGGAATAATAATAATGAACACATCATAATGTCATGGTGTGGATTAAACACACTAATTCATGTAACATGCTTAGCACTGTATGCCTAACAAATAGGAAGAATTCAATAAGTTTTATATGTTTTTATATATTTATAAATGTACTTTATACATGCACATATTATATATAATGCAATTATATATATGTGTGTATATATATTTTATATATATATATATATATATATAGACGTTACTTTATCCAGACTGCCTTGGTATATGCGAAGTATTTAGAATGGGTTGATTCCAATTCTTCCACTTACAAGTTGTTTAACCTCTTTGAGACTCAGTTTTTCAGTTGTTAAAATGGGATAATTCTTACCTCAGGTAATTCATAAAGGCCTCCTAATATAGTCCCTCACACTTCATAGGTATTCATTACAAGATGGTACTAATTACTATCTATATTCGTTTGCTAGATCTGCCGTAACAAAATACCACAGACTGGTTTGGTTTCTTCTGAGGTCTCTGTCCTTGGCTTGCTGATGGCCATCTTCTCACTATGTCCTCACATGGTCTTTCTTCTGTGCACACACAGCATCCTGGTGACTCTCTGGGTGTCCTAATCTCTTTTTATAAGGACACCAGTGAGCTTGGATTAGGGTCCACCTTAATGGGCTCATTTTAACTTCATTACTTCTTTTAAGGCTCTTATCTCCAAATACAGTCTCATTCATACACATACATGTATGTGTGTGTGTGTGTATATTTGAATCTCTTTGCTGTACACCTGAAACTAACACAATATTGTAAATAAACTCTATCTCAATTTAAAAAAAAAAGAATCAGAATACTGTGAAGTGAGAAAAAATTTAAACAGATATAAGAGGAAAAAAATTTTATCGGAATTGATAACATTAACTTGCCAAAACCAACTTTGGCACACACCATAGCTTGCCTACTCAACAGTCATTTGCTCACCTTTGTGCCAATAAAACTAAATTGTGTCCATCCTCTTCAAGAAACCATGGCCACAGAGGAAGCTGAACTCTCCAGAGCCTGGGGGGTGAATCATGATTGGCTTAAAGCCAAACATAGTTATTTCACTCCCTTTTGCAGTGACTGGCCTAGGTGTAGACCAAAGAACATGAAGGTGAGTCTACAAAGAGCTGTGGAAAAAGGAATACATACAAGAAAGAAGTCATTTCTTTCAAATACTGTTATATGAGGATATGATTCTTGGAGCTCCTGCAGCCATCTTGTTCTCCAGAGTAAATTCCTTTTCTTTCTCCCCTCTGAGACAAAATAAGAGAACAAAGCTTCTGAAATCAGAGACTAATTGTTCTTAGTACAGAAATTAATGTAAAAGAACTGCTGAAAGACAAACAACCTAGATCACTTGGACACTCAGCTACAAGAAGATCAAGAGCAAATTAGTGGGGAAAATATATGATTCCAGACCAGGATTCTTGAAGAATTGATAAAGGAAATGTTCATATTAGTGAGAAAGGTAATAAATTGTTCTTAATTCCTTTTAAAAGCATTATCTTTGAAAATTATTCTTCTATTTAATGATATTTGTATAATAAGATGAATATACTGAATTGGAAAAATTTTCTGTTTACACAAAGAGAATTCAAACAATAAGTCACTATGATCTCTTGCAAAACCAGCAGAGACAGGGTAGCCCTACTGCTGTCAACAGCACCTTGCCATCATTTGGCACCATTTTATTTGAGAATTAAAACTCCAGCTTAAAAATATTATGAAAAGATAGTAATTATCAGACTAGTATTCCCCTTTAGTCTGAACCAGTCACATTGGGGTATTTTTAAATTATGAATTAATCTAAATTTTACACGGCTAGAAAAGCTCAACTTTTTTCACTGCTCTCTCCCTTTCATTTTCAAATTCACCATGACTATGTGTCTACGTAATTGAGAGGTGGGACAGCTATACGTTCTCATGATATGTGGAAGACATGCACTGCAAGAATCTTAGCATGCAACTTGGAAACTCTAGGCCCCATGGGAACAGAGCCTGGGTCTGTCCTGCTTACCTCTGTGTCCTCATTGCCTTGAGAATGCAATAAATATTTGTTCATGGGTGAACGAATGGGATGAATGAATGGGAGCTAAAAAGAAATCAGAGCTACCATTAAATACTAGTTCCCTCTATCCCTCACCCCACACCCAATTATTGTACTGAACTATTTATTAATCTTCACTGTACAACCTGATTTTTGCCTACTCCAAAAAGATTCTGCCAATCATGACCATTAAATCCCAATTCAATACCTAGATTTACACTTACAATCATTTTTACCAGTGTTTCAAAATTTTTCATGTGTTTCTTGAAATAACTTTACATGCCCCTACCTGTCTATCTGTGATCTGGCATCATTTTACAATAGGCCATTTTAACTACATTCAATAAATAAGACTATGGTTCTTCACAACTTCTAAGAAAGATGAATTTACCCATGATGCTGTTTTCAAGGAGCTGGGAACAAAAGATGTGACAAAACAGGTCAGAAAAAAAAATTGATCATGTTGACGGTGCTCTGTAACACAGTAATCACACAAACCAAAGTGGCAAGATGATCACAGGCCTTTGGCGACAGGACTGATTATCTTAAAGAGCAATTTAGCAAGACAGAACAGTTCATCTTGTTCAGTGAATGGAAACTGTCGGAGTTTAAAAGCCATCATTTTTATAGCATCTGTAGCCTAGCATACAGAAAAAAGAATCATGAAGTTTAAATCCAGGTGATAATTTATTTCTGGTAAACATATTATTAAATAAGCACTTAATTTTAATTTGAATAAGTTAACACTCCCCTCCTGGACCCATACTATCCCTGTTCCCTTTTGAAGGAATGTGGTAAAGAGTGAGGGCAGGGGATAGTGGGGGAGTGAGAGAAAGGCTCTTGGTCATCAACTGATAACCACGCCCTCTTTTGGCACTGATTCTAAAAAGCTCTTAGAGTCAGATTGTCTCTTGGAGCAAAGGAATTTAATTAAAATATGGAAGATTATTCTTCACCTTGGAGGCAAACAAATATTTCTTGGCTAGGTTATAGACTTAGAGGCAACTGGAATGCCCATTCTTTGCAGGAGCCTGGATTAATGACTTCTGCCCTTCCAAATCTTCATGGAAGCCCATCTGGGCCAGTAGAAAGGACAGGCAGAATCAGCAGTAATGGAACAAGAAACAGTTAAACCTTCTACATGGCAGTTCAGTGTTTTTAATGTAATTACACCCAATGATCTCATCTTCAACTTTCTTAAAAAACACCCACTGGCATTTCAGAGCAAGATTAGAAATATAAATTAGCACGGAGGAAAGAAGAGAGTCAGTATGGCATGCGAGACAGCAGTGCAAATTCTGAAATGAGACCCATCTGAGTACAAAACCCAGGCTCCCCATTTTTACTGTGTCTACTGGGGAAGCTACTTACGTTCTCCAAGCCTCAGTGCTCCCTGTACGTTAGCGGAGATAAGCGTTCCTATTTCACAGCATGGATTTAAAGATCACACGAGATTATGTATGTAAAGCATTCCCAGAGTGCCTGCAGTTGGTAAGCACTCGAGAAATAGTACTTACGATTATGCTACCACCAATAATGACCTATATTCGCATCTCACAAAGAAGCACTGTCAACATTTTAGCATGTAGTCTTTCATTTAGTTTTCTGTGTGTAAGCTCCCCATATGTTTTATTCAATAATGGAGATCATAGTATGCTTAATGTCTGCAGCTTGCTTTTTTTTTTTTTTTTTTTTTGCGATATGCGGGCCTCTCACTGTTGTGGCCTCTCCCGTCGCGGAGCACAGGCTCCGGACGCGCAGGCTCAGCGGCCATGGCTCACGGGCGCAGCCGCTCCGCGGCATGTGGGATCCTCCCGGACCGGGGCACGAACCCGTGTCCCCTGCATCGGCAGGCGGACTCTCAACCACTGCGCCACCAGGGAAGCCCTGCAGCTTGCTTTTTTTAAAACAATCTTTCCATGTCAATAAAGTTTCACAATACAATTTCCAGTGGCGTCATAATAATCTCTTTTGTATATCTGCAATCATTTATTTCACTGACCCCCTTAACGCTAAGCATTTAGGATGCACCCAAATTTTTGCCATGATAAACAATCCCATGATTGTTGCACATAAATACCTCAATATAACCCTCACTGGGTTAAATTCCTAGAAGTGAAATCACTGGGTCAAACAAAGTGTACGTGTGCTGTTTTAGATTTTTTGACACATTATGACAAATTCTCTCGCAGAAAAGCCTCTCATTGAGAATACATGAAATTCACTTTTTCTGAAACTGTCCACAACACTGGGTATTGCAATTTTACTTTCAAAGAGAAAAAGCACTGCCAATATCGTAGCAATGAGAAAGTGGTTCACTGCTGTCACTAAAAAACAAAAACTCTTTAAATATTAATTGAAATCTCCTAATTACTATTTTCCAGTTGAAGTTTATTCTAGAGGAGGAATCGACAAACTATGGCCCACAGGCCAAATCTAACCCACAATCTATTTTTGTACATCCCACAAGCTAAGACCTGTTTTTACAGATGAGCATTTGCAATTGATTTGATGACAGGAAATGCTACCTTGAACTCCAATTCAGCAAAATGTTACTGGAAAAAATTCAATTCTTCTCATTAGCCAACCTGTATTACAAAACCTTGTATGTACTCAATAATCCTTATCATTATATTTTGAATTTTGTAAAAAAAAAAAAAAAGATATTTTGTGGATATTTGTTTTCTCTCATGTTATATAAGTATGTAATCGTCTCAATTTTGTATCTTGGCCCACAAAGTGCAAAATATTTACTCTCTGGCTGTTTACAGAAAAATTTGTCAACTCCTCGTCTAGAATGTTCATTAAAAATACAAAAATTTAAATATATTTTTAAGTATTTCACCTAATATACTAGAGTGACAAATTTAACAAGGGCATTCGTTTATTCTGATGTCAGTACTTTCCAAACCTGCAGTTTTCAGGTGTCCCAGAGACGATCTCAGGAGGAAAATGAGGGCAAGAGAAGCCAAGTCCCCGTACTTGAACCATTTCTATTGCCTTTTCTTTCACATCTGGGTCCCAAATAACATTTCATGTAAAAATTAATCTCACTATTTAAAAAAAGAGTCTGAAAGTTGCTTCCAAATACGGAACAGGGCTTCGCTTACGCCACAGGCTGCTTCTGTATATTCTCATCTAGGGCCTGTTGACAGGAGACAGTTCCCAGCAGGCCCAGCCCACCTGCTTGCATATCAAACTGCTCCACTTCTTAAGTGGTTATATTTCTGATTGATAAAATAACTAATGATCAATGCAAATAAGTCTAAATTAGTACTAGTCACATTTTCTCCTTTCAGGAGGAGACTAATCTTGATTCATGCAAACTATTTCACACTTAAAACTGTTAAGCAACTATTCCCACAGCAAGGGAGGCAAGATAGAATGTACAAGGAGCGAATAAGCACAGAACAGAAAATGTTAAGCCTAACTTTCTTTCAGTTTTCTGAGCCATTTATTTAGGCTGTGAGAATAAACTTACATTGACGCTGTTCCTTCTCTCTGTGGCAAAATGTAATGCAATGGTTAGGAGCGAAAAAATAAACACAGGAATAAGGACTGGGTTGTTTTTCCATTAACTGTGACTTTCTTGATGATTGTGCATTTCCAGAAGGTTTAACATAATTGCTTCTTCTCCCTTCCTGAAGCTCTTTTAGATACATCCTGACACATTCCCACACGCATAGCTCTTCTACCCTCTGGGTGCAGTTTGGCAGAGAAATTCTTTCAACTAAGCAAGAAAGAAAATAGTCTGTTCTTTACTGGGTTCACGCTATTGAAAGTCAACAACAAAATCGCGTATCAGTTCCATAACAGGAACTCTGGGTACTAGAATTTAAATTTCTGTAATCAGTTTATATCAAATATCTTCATTCTGGAATCAGGTAAGTCAAGACAATGAGAATAGAATCAATAAAACTGTCAAAAGAGTAACATGATAATGGCAAGAATAACTACTGTTTGGGTGCTTACTGTATAGCAGGCCATGAACAGGTCATGAGAACCAGATTCGATTGACTTTCAATAATAACACTCACTTGTTATAACCATGCCCTGTTCTAACTCCACTGTGTGTATTAACTGCTTCAAGGTAATGGCACCAATGAGGTAGATGCCATTATTATCACCATTTTACAGATGTGGTTTAGCAGATCGCCATGCTCATGGAGCTGGATTTGAGCCTGGGCCTCTTAATCCCAGAGCCATCCACAATGGTGCTCGTCCATGACATTCTTTTGCCTCTCAAACCTGCCTGATGATGGAAGGTGAGATTATAGTAAGATAAGCTCTAGTCTTAGCTGTCACTGAAATACTGAACAGCTAAAAAAAAAAAGAAATAAAAACTGCTGAGAATGAAATAGGAGGTAACTACTACAAAGGGTGCATTTGACCTCTGTTATCTTCAAAAGCTTCTAGAATAAAAACCAGAAAGCTGAGCTCGATATCAGTCTCAATATATTGGACCAGTAGATGAAGAGGGCCAGAGTCCTCAGATCTGGCCTACATGGAAGGGATGACCACGAGAAGGGCAAGAGCTAAGGACCTAGCGGTTCCTCCCAAATGCTGATCCAACCACAGCATTGTCAATAGGCACCGGGATAAGTGGCAGATGTTATAAGAATCACAAAAAAATGAATGAAAGTAGTCGCCATTTCCAAAGGTGTATTCTAAGTGATCCTAATAAGAATTATCCAAATATGGGGGGAAGAAAAAGGCTATGTGGTTTGATAATATGGGGAGACGCTGGGTCAAAAAGAGTTACACTGGCTTCTTTACTGCAGGACTTCTAGAGTCTTTGATAGACTCAAGTGAAACTCCATGGGATGACTACAATATGCAACACTTCTTAAACCTTTTGAACACAGAATTCTTTCTTCTTAGAAAAAGATGTTAACATTTTGTAGCTTACCCTTTTTTTCCATGGAACACAGTTTGAATGATTAATCAACCTTTATTCTCTCTCTGTGGTGAAATTATCAGAGTGCATTGCTGGGGGAAGGCTTTGTGCTGTGTGTCCCAGGTGTTCACATCCACACACACTTGACATGTAAATTAGTGTTATAAATCAGCAAAACCAGCTGCACTGCAATGTGATCCATCAGGTGCACTGCAATGTGATCCGTAAACAGTACTGTTGAATCTAGAGGTTCTCTTAACTAGCTGAGTTGGGAAGGGGAGATTAACTGTAGACAACGTGTGTATGTATTATTTCTGCTGTATATGGAGAGAGGTGCCCTCACGTTCATCCAAAATTCAAAGGATTCCAGAATCCAAAAAAGTTTAAGAACCAACTGTACTTTACCTAGTAAAAATAATCTTTGCAAAGGTGATGGTAACACTGAATCCCAGGAGGGCCGAAATCAAGATGGCAGAGTAGGAGGATACTGGCCTCACCTCCCCTCACAAACATGAAACACTACAACTTGCATATATAGCAACTCCCACTAAAATCAACTTGGGGACTAGCAGAGCAGCTCTTCCATAACCAAGGCGGTAAAGAAAGATCCCTATGGAGTCAGATAGTCATGGAGAAGAAGAAATCTGGCCAAGACCCACACCCCTACCAGGGGACCCAGAAGAAACGGGGGATACCATAGGCTTGGGCATCCTCCCTGGGGAGCAAGGGGTGAGAGCCACTTGTTAGGCATCCCAGCCCTGGGGTCTGACACTGGGAAGACGAGTGCCCTCAGCTGGTTTGAAACCCAGTGGGGCTTACTAGAGAGCTGTAAGTACCCAAGGCTCTGCTCTTAAAGCGTGCACACGTAGACTTGCTTACTCCCAATCACAACATGGAAGCAGAAGATAAAAGACTACGTGGGGCTCTGCTGGCTTGTCAGGACTGCCACAGGGTGCCCCTCCCCCAGCCCACTCAGGGCTCGTGCTCCAGCCCCTGTAGCACCGTTACTGCACCCCACGGAGGCAGAGACCGCCATTGCCAAAGACACTGTGCACGCCTGGAGAGAAGAGGGCCGGCTCAGACCCCGGCCCTGCCTCTGATCACAGTAGAGGCAGCCGTTGTCAGCGTGCACGTCACTGTGCACAATGGGAAGGGGCAAAATTAGCTCCAGGGAGGAGACTACCCTCGCAGGTGAGTGCCTCCCTGTGCACATTTGGGAGGAAGTGAGGACAAGGCCTCTGGCTCCAGCCCCGCCTCTAGCTGAGGCACGCACACTGCGGGGAAAGTGAAACCAGCGCAGAAGTGCAGCCCCAAAACCTCAGGCCTTGGCAATGGCCCAAAACCAAGGCAGAGACTGCCGTCCCACCTAGGAGAAGCCCAACTCCCTCAGGGCTCCTAGCCCAGCCCCTCAGGCCCCGATCTCTTCCCCAATAGGGCTGAGACAACCACTGAGCACGGGAGAAGCCCTGGCTTACACCTGGCTCTGGCCTCAGCCCCTCCAGTTCCAGCCGTGACTTCCACCAAGGCGGTAGCTGCCGGCACACCCCAGGGGAAGACTCAGCCCATGCTCACTCCACATCCAGCTCGTCCACCACAGTCACTGGGCTCACACAGATGCAGTCTGTGTGACACTCCCACACAAGGACACTCCCACACAAGGACACAAGCGTCAAGACTGGGATAGGTAACTGTTTCAGGTAATTTCTTAGAGACAGAGAAAGTTAAACAAAATGAGAAGACACAGGAATATGTTTCAAACTTTGATGAGCATAAAGTGCTTATTATTATTATTATAACATTGAATCATATTTCCTCTATCAGAGGCAGTATAGGAAAGGAAAAAATCTGTAGCATTTTGAGTAATGTGCGTCTGAAAACCACCACAAACTACAAAGAAATAGGAAATTATCAAAGAAGAATTAAAACCGAAGCAAAGTTCTCTGTCAGGCAAAGTCAACATGACAATTAAGTCATTTCATGAATCCATCTGAATCCAGGCAGGAATTCCACTGATCTTAAGTACCTATTACAAAACACCAACATTTTAAGTGAAAATAACATTTAAGTATTTCTCTTCTAAAATAATATTAGTAATATGCCTGCTACACGTATATACTTTCAAAGAAAGCAAATCTAGGGTAATAGCTAAACCTTAAAAACACCCTCAATTAAAATTCTTTGTAAACAATAATAAGCTCTATGATCTTGTTACCATGAAATAGAAACTATTTGTTATCTCTAGATGATATTCGGAAAATGGAGAAGCTGATAAAATAATACAAGTTGAGTGTTTACCACTTACCAGACATATTTCATGCATGGCCACTTTTAACCCTGCAAGACAGAAATTATTATCCCTGTTTTGCAGATAAGGAAACTGAAGTTCAGAGAGGTATAACCAAGCTCACATAGCAAGTAGATATCGGAGGTAAGATTAAAAGTCCGATCTCTCTGATTCCAAAATCCTTTCCCCTTCAACGCATCTGTTCCTTCTAAGATTTTTTAAAAACTAAATAATTAAAATTAATAAACTAAAAAACAAACTGTAGAGAAATATTTTTAGTGATATAAGATCAAATCTAAAAACTTAAATACCTGAAATAAGTTCACAGTAAATTTTTAATAAGGAAATATTTCTATAGTTATTTTTATAATTACATCCATAGGAGAAACTTCAAAAGGAAAATTACTTTTAACAGAAGTACCACATAGTAAGTGGCAGTATAAGTGGTAAATGAAAGAAATAATATAACATAATTTAAAATAGCAGAAGCACTTAATGGCTAGTATTTATTGATTGATTGGCAATAGACCAGCACTGAAAAACATACAAGTGTTATATTTAATAAAATGTTCTCTGCTCAATATTACCTATTTTTATACAGATCTTGAAATAGCAATGGCAAGTTCTGTATTTTAAAACCAGGTTGAAGGATGATCTAGTTTCTTTGCACCCTGAGTCCTTCTTAAGAAAGTTTTTTACCTTCACTAGTTCTGTGAGGGTAACTCACAAATCATTTATTTCAGTTTGATAAACAAACCATTCAAGGAAGACACTTCCCATTCTTTATTTGTCAGCAGAGAAATACCACCTTCAAAAATACCTTTCCCTGAATATCCGTCCACCACCATTTCTCCAATGAATGAGTAAATGAGATTCCATACCAGCATCACAGGTTGGAAACTCCAAAGTGTTGTCAGGAGATCATTCAAGCCCATGACTCACAATGCAAATGGAAGCAGGACAGCCAGTTAGGATTTCCACCTGGAAATTAAGAGCTAGGTAGCTTATGTGAGTATAATGAATTATCCTCTTCCGCCAAGTCCATAACCCATTCCCCAGTGGAGGTGTGAGTTAGTTTAACAGCTTAAAGACACAGGGAAGCCCCATGAAGATGAGGGAATCTTAACCCCACCAGCAGAAGGCAGGGGGATGCAGTGCCTGCACAGGGACAGCTCCATGGGCAGTGGGGCTGTTCAAGGACAGGAAGTTCCACAGGGCCAGCTTTCACATCCACTGCCCACCTCCAAGTCCAGGAAATCCCACCCTCTTTGATTTCCCAGGCCTCCTGGTATTAAGCATCTTCCTTTTCTCTCTTCCTCTTGGAGATGATCCCAACCTCTCATCCTCACCGAAGCATCTCCCCACCAAAGCAGAGATTGGAAATGGCAATGTTTCCTTGGTTCCAGATTCCAGTCCCAAAAGCCAACTCCAAAAAGTGAGAAGCCAGAGAATCAGCCAGAAACTGCTTCTTCCTCTGCTACCCTGGAACAATCAGGCAATCCCTGAAGCACCATTAAGACTGGAAACCTATGAGAAAACTAACAGACCGGTCTGTCTGTTTGGCTTTTCTCATAAAATTTAGCTATTTAAATGTCATGACAGGGGTCATGGCTGGCTGGGCTCCTACGGGTGACAAGAGTTAGATAACACACTTCCTTCTCGTTTTCACAGAAGTAGGAAATCTTGGGAGAAAAAACATGAGTTAGCCCTCTTTTCCTCTTGATTTTTTGTGTGTGTGTGTGTGTGTGGTAAGAACCATGAACATGAGATCTACCCTCTCAACAAATTTTTAAGTGTACAGTATCGTTAACTCTAGGTGCAACGTTGTACAGCAGTTCTCTTGAACTTCTTCCTCTTGCTTAACTGAAACTTTATGCCCATTGATAAACAATCCCTATTTCCCCCACCCCCAGCCCCTGGCAACCACCTCTCCACTCTTTGATTCTACAATTCTGACTATTTTAGATGCCTCTAGATAAGATACTTTTAGATAAATGGAATCATGCAGAAACAAAAGACACCAAGTGTTGGCAAGCATGTGGAGAAATCGGGGCCTTTGTACACTGATGTTGGGAATGCAAAATGGTGCAGCCATTTTGGAAAGGAGTATGGAACTTCTTCAAAAAATTAAAAATATTGGGATCGACATACATACACTAATATGTATCAAATAGATAACAAATAAGAACCTGTTGTATAAAAAAAATTAAAAATAGAATTACTGTGATCTAGCAATCCCACTTCTAGGTATTTATCGAAAAGAATTGAAATCAAGATCTTGAAGAGATGTTAGCACTGCCATTTTCAAAGCAGCATTATTCACAATAGCCAAGATATGAGAACAATGTAAATGTCCATTGATGGGTGACTGGATAAAGAAAATACACTATATACATACAATGAAATATTATTCAGCCTTGAAAAATGAAGGAAATTCTGCAATCTGTGACAACATGGATGAACCTGGAGGACAATATGCTCAGTGAAATCATCCTGTCGCAGAAGACAAGTGCTACACGATTCCTCTTGAGTTTAGACATATAGAGAGGCATCTGGGGACTAGTGGAGGAGGGTGGCCCGCAGGCAGAGTTGGACATCAGAATTTGGATTACAAAAGGGAATACGCAGGAGGGCTGAATCAGTTCGTTTGTTTTCATTGTTAGCAGTCGAAAGCAACTCAAAAGGGTTTTCATGACTAGGAAAAGTGATTGTTACCCATGTCAGGAAGTCCCAAGGAAATGGGACTCCAAGGAGGAGGTTTGTTAATTCAGCTGCTAAGGATGTCATCCTAGACCATAGTTCCATATACTATCTTGCATCCTCAGCACATCACCTGGGTCCTCATGTTATTACCTCTCAAGGTAACTGTTTTCATTTGCCGGGGCTGCCATAACAAAGTACCACCCACTAGGGGGTTTAAACAACAGAAATGTATGGTCTCACGGTTCTTAAGGCTAGAAGCCCAAGATCAAGGTGTGCATAGCGTTAGTTCTTTCTAAGGGCTGTGAGGGAAAATCTGTGTCACGTCTCTTTCCTAGCTTTTGGTGGTTTGATGGCAATCAGCATTCCTTGGCTTGTAGAAGCATCACCCCAATCTGCTTTCATCTTCTCTTAGCATTCTTCCTGTGGGCGGATCTGTGCCCAAATTTCCCCTTTTCATAAGAACACTAGTCATAGTGGATTAGGAACACACTCTTCTCCCGTCTGACCTCATTTTAACTAATTACACCTGCAATGACCCTATTTTTAAATAAGATCACATTCTGAGATACTGAGGATTAGAACTGCAACATATCTTTTTTTTTGTGGGGACACAATTCAACTTGTAACAGTAGTAAAACAGCTGCTCCAGACATCACATCTACACACAATGTCTCAAAGAAGTAAAGGGTATCTCTTCTTTTTAAGAAACTTCCCAGCACACACTGTCCTGTCTCAGGGATCAGAAACTGTGTCATATGCCTAAACAGTCACTGGTGAAGTGGTTGGAATTGCTGGGATTTGGAGGTGGGATGCTCCAGAGAATACAATGACCACTTTGACTGACAGCCAAAGGGAAGTAACATCACAAGATATTAAGCGTGTCAGTTATTATGTTCTCCTAAATTTTTCTGTCCTCTGAGTTATGAACTTTTCTCCTTTTTTTCTGATTGCATTTATTAGGTTATTTTTAGAATAAATGTTCACTGAAGAAAATTGAGAAAGTATTAAAAAAAAAGTTTTTAATGATTCATATCCCACCAGCTGAGATTTCTTCTTCTAAAACACTGGTATATATATGCATGTTTATGGAAGAAAATTGAGAAAATGTTAATATTTTACCAAGAACCAATTTAAAATAGCTCATAATCCCACAAACAGAGATACCCCCTACTAACGCATTAGAAAATATCTTTCCCATCTGTATATACTATACATACATCCATATAGAAAGAAAAATTGGGATTACAGAGGGCATACTGCTGAGTAGCCTCTGCTTTTTTTCAGTTAATATTAATTTAATTGTTTACATTGCCTTTCTCAGTGTATTAGAAGTAGTCGTATTATCTAGAAACACCCCACTTCCAGTATATTTACACTCTACAGTGGTGTAAATGATACCAAAATATATGCACTTGGGATCAAGGGAAATCAATTAAGTAGATACAGTGTAAATGACAGCAGTGTATTGATATCAAAAGTATCATTCTGGTGATCCCAAAAGCATCATTTAGTATCATTAATTGCAAAAGTGTTCCATCTCAAGTTAAGTCACGGAGGGAAGTTCTTGATTCGAGTGATGGGAAGGGAAAAACGGTCTAGCCAGAAAGGAATTAGACTTATTCACTAAAACCAAAGTCAAATAGTCAAACACAACGTCCTCTGTGAAGAATTGCCTGACTGATTCCCACTCCAGCCTAAAGAGAATTCTCCCACTTGTGCTCAATTACTATTTGCTGCGTGTCTGTCTGTCTGATTGCTGGTGTCCTCTATCGTAACACCTATGAGTTGTGGTATCATTGGTTTTTATGTGACTATTCCCTCCCGATCCTCCTGAGAGCAAACATGAGATGATTCATCTTTGTATCCTCTGGGCCTTGAATGTATGTTTTATTGAACAAATGAACGAATTCTTTCATTCACAGGACAAGCTCAGAAATTTTTTTCTCATTCCCTGCAATGGTCTACCTTATTTTTAAAAAAACAGTTAAAGTTTGAATGGTAAACTTTCAAAGTTTTAGTTGGAAAAAAGTGAAATGTAATTATTCCAACACTAACCTGGATATTATGCTTAAGTATTAGTGATGCATGTGCCTAAAAAAGCCAGGTGTCTATAAAAATCAAGTGATAACTTGACAACCAGGTGATGGTTGCTAAGAAACTGCATTTTTCTGTGAACACATGGTGTATGAAGTATGGCCTAGATTCATATCCTACATAAAACATCTTCCTCAGAGTTATCTAAAGAGTCTCATTTTGCATGGCTTGTCAAGGCATATAAGTGACTTTTTCTGCTGCCCTGCTCCTGCTATTAAAAATCATGATTCTATACATAGAATATTATTTCATCACCATGACCTGTTCTGGACTCCAGGTTGTTTAAATTACAGACTAAGGCCCTCTTCAGCTCCAAACATATCAGTGACATCAAATGTTACCCTCTCCTTTGGTCACCACTGAGGAACAACCACGCCTTCTGACGGACTAGCAGTGCTAAACACAAAAATTAAAATATCTACAATGTTTCTGTATTCCGAAGTGAAATAATAATGAACGAGGTTATCTGCAAGTTTTGAAGGACTTTTGTTCACCACTAGAGGAACATAATGGAGATTTTGCTATATTCTGCCCCAAATAGGAAGTTGACTCCAAATCCTGACGGCAGGGGGCAGGGGGGATGTTGTCCAAAAAGTACTTAGGGACTGTGCTAAATTTAAGTACTAGAAATTGTGTTTACAATAAATATCTCAATATTTAACTGCTGTATTAGTTACAAAGTTTGGTAAAGCACAAGGAACTATATTCAATATCCTGTTATAAACCATAATGGAAAAGAGTATGAAAAAGAATGTATCTCAATAACCGAATCACTTTGCTGTACACCAGAAACTAACACAGCACTGTAAATCAAGTATGCTTCAACAAAAAGAGAAAGTTTTCATTTCGAGTAACACAAACTCAAATTATCTAAAGCCAAAAGAAAAAAGGACTTAATATTGAAATAACTTGGATAACTCACAAAATCGAAGGAACTGCAGAGAAAATAGAAACACCTTGGGGATGTCAGAGACTACAACCATGGACAACTTAATGACAACTCTCTCTCTCTGCCCCAGTCTCTACCCTGTCATCTTCTCTCTGAGCTTCAGTCTCATTTTCCCAGGTTTCTCCTCATGCCAAGGAGCACCGGAGCCACATTCAAAGGCAAGAGCTCTGGCTGTTCCCCTCCAATGTGGGAAGTTCTGCGGAAAGGTTATGATTGATCTAGCCTAGGTGACCTCCTAGCTCGTGCGGGGCACGGGGGGGTGGGCAGTGGTTGGAAGGCCCTCTGGAACCACTGAGGATGGAGCCGCCAGATTCTGTGAGGAAGAATGAAGCCATTACAAGAAAGGCAGAGTCAACGTGAGTAAGAAAATCAACAGAAGTCCCTGACTCCAAACATGTTGGTAATTTAATATCACTTTCACCAGTTTTGTCACTACAAAGGTAGAGGGCAACTCCACCCTTATTTTATAAATATTGTCTCTAATATTCACTATTCTAAAATGTTTTGAACATTTTTCACCCTAAAACACCAAGGACTCGCTATGATAGCACAGGTGATTGTTCTCCCATGTGTCCTTCTATAAAATGCTTTCGTGAAATTCTGAGGTTTAGTTTTTGCAAATTAAAAGACTTTTTATTGAAAGACAAAAAGCAAAGGTGGAGAAAGGAGAAAAATGTATATGACATACCTTCCCAACAATTTCTAAGATTTCCAAAATCAGTGTTTCTAAGTTCATTAACAATCCCACATTTCATTATAAGAATAACAACGTTAAGGCTAACAGAATGACTCCCAAAGGAGAAATATTATTCAGAGGTGTCTGCTGCAAGCAGGAGGAGCCTCCCCTCAGCTCTATGGTTATAAGCTGGGTCCCTGTTTTATCACTCAGATATGCCTCATAATAATTCAGAGTACATTTTTTTTTTTTTTTTTTTTTTGCGATATGCGGATCTCTCACTGTTGTGGCCTCTTCCGTTGCGGAGCACAGGCTCCAGACACGCAGGCTCAGCGGCCATGGCTCACGGGCCCAGCCGCTCCGCGGCACGTGGGATCTTCCCGGACCAGGGCACGAACCCATGTCCCCTGCATTGGCAGGCGGACTCTCAACCACTGCGCCACCAGGGAAGCCCCAGAGTACATTTTAAGGGAAGGAATATGTTACATCTACATGGGAAAAAATCTCATAAGTCACAAACTGTTTATTCAGTAAGCATTTATAGAAATATATTCACTCTTCCCCACCTAGAATCTGTCTTTGTTTTAAAAGAAGTGATATTTAAGGAACTGTTGCCTCATAAATAGTTGGGATCTTTTATCAATTTTAAAGATATGTATCTGCCGGAAGTATAAATCTACTTCATAGCTAGTCTCTCAAAAATCCTAGATATTTTTCTTTGTTTGAATAGTTACTCATACAAATTAATCTAACCTAATTCCATCCAGTTAACTTAAGAGCATTTAATGCATATTTTCCAATCATCTTTAGTACCTACAAATTTTCAGTTTGCTCTCAAATCATACTAACTCTACTTCCATTTACCCACTTTAGTGTCTTACTCTCTCCCCCGAATTCACAATAAGACATCTACTGCTGATCAGTCAGTCACAACAAAAACAAATGGCCCACTCAAACTAGGATAAGGTGAGACAGGTCCATTTACTTACAAATGATCTAATTATAAAAAATTCAAGTGGGACTTGGGGAAACCCCAGCATGAATCTAGGGCAAACTGCAGCAGAACGGTTACTACCCCTGGGTCAAAGGGATAGAGAGAGCGTAATTGCCAGAAGCAAAGGAAAGGAGCCATAGACTGGTGTTGGTCCAGCAACTATTGGTTAGATGAGCTAGGTATAGAAATTGAGTAAGCATTTATAATTTTCAATAGCAATTCAATAAAATAATTGTATGTCTGATGTTTCCCATAATAAAAATGGTTTTGATTATGTCTTTATTTTAAATTTTATTTCATTTTTCTAGTAATTCCTTTGCATTCTATTTACAAAAGTACCAACCTGTGGCAAATTGGAAATAAGAAAGTGGCCCTTCACCACAGAGAGTAGAAGATCTGGATCTCCAGAACCAAAGATAGTTCTGGAGAAGGATTTCTGGAGAGGAGCTGCCCTTCAGTTGAGCAACAGACAGCCCAAGGGAACCCAGTGGAAAGATAGTCAAGGAAATTGATGCCCTACCCTCACTCTCCTTTCTCCCTCCAATCTCCTGTTAAGTTCCCCATTGTCTAAACACTTTGAGGTCCACATAGGTCAGTCCTCTGAGACAAAGAGCAGGATACAGAAGGGCGGAGAGTGAATCTCTTTTCTGTGCAATTGAAAAGTTTATGGCCCAAACATAGCAAATGCATAAAGTCCCATCATCACAGAGAATGTCATTTTGGTCACACTCTGTGTGCCACTTATCAATGTATTGCCTCTCAGCTCCAGATTCACCCTTCAATACATCCTCTGCCCTAACAGACAGAATTCCCTTAGCATCTCTCCTGTGCAGTGAACAACACATTGAACTTTCTCACCAGAGAGCCCTGGGGGATATAGCAAGAGGAAGGGGCTCTCCTTTTGTTTGCAGGTGCTGCATGGGGTCAGCGGTGAGAGTGGGAGGACTTTGGTCACACTCTGCTCCAACCACACACCCAGAGCATGTGGTCCCTCTGCAAGGGCTCAGCCCCAGCCGTGCCTGGTATTAAAACTAGAACCGATTTCACAGGGCTGTTTTAAAAGTGCATGTGTAATCCATATATTGACCTGCAGTTCTCTCAGGGTAAACCAGTAACAACTTTGATTTTATTCCCCACTTGCTTGGGGGATGGGACCAGGTAGCCTTTCTACCCCTGAATGAAACTTGATCTGGAACAATGACTGTTCTGACACAAAACTCTGGAGGAATATAAAGTCCTACAATCGCTTTAATATAGTCTCAGATCATAAAATATACACAGCACTCTATATAAAATAGATAACCAATAAAGACCTACTGTACAGCACAGGGAACTATACTCAATATCTTGTAATAACCTATAATGGAGGAGAATGTATGTGTGTATATATATACTGAACCACTTTGCTGTACACCTGAAACTAACACAACACAGTAAATCAATTATAGTTCAATAAAAATTTTTTAAAAATTAAAAAATATATATAGTCTCAGGTCGATTATTGAAAGTATCCAGTCCAATATACCAATCAGTACTTCAACCTTTAATCAAAGATAAGACTTTTAGGAAGGAATCCTTTTCTTTCTTCTCTCTTACTCCCCGTTTGCTAACATGGCATCTGGCGCCACAAGGGTTAAGTGCTTTGATGGACCCAGGGAAAGGAGGCACAGAAAAGTTCTTATTTGATGGGTACAGTCAAAATATGACTCCGTGCCGTCTGGTTTGACTTAAAGCTGTCTGAGTACTTAAAGCTAACCCTTTTTCTTATTGGCACGTTTAGGATTCTTCAGAGGGTCTCCTCCCCAATGATGTATCCTAATTCTCCAGTTGTCCCACGAAATTCAGTCCTTGGCTTTTCTAGAAGTCCACTCAGTACCGACCTTCTCTGTCCTCAACATGGCACCCTTCTTACACACGATTTTAAATTGTTCCAGACCAGATCTCTCATCTCCCATTAGATCACACTAGGCCAAGGGGATATTCATGCGTCCTTTGTCCCAACACACTCTAGGGCTGAAGTTCAAGCTGAATGCACCAACACCTCTCACCTGAGAGAGTGGCCGCCAAAGCCGCCTGCCAGCCTCCTCTCAGTCTCTCTGCTTCCAGGAAGGGAGTCAGACACCAGTCCACTGTGTCCATAACTGCAGTGGCCCCTCCCGGGCTGTCTGCAGGGCCTTCTGATGGAGTTACCACAAAATCCAGAAGCAGACAGGTTTTGTAAACTTCCTCAGCTTTGTGAGGGAGGGAACTAGTTCTGATTTGAAATCTTCCTATAAGACCTGCCCCTGTAATTCAAAACATTTCATTTTATTTTTCTCTCCCATGACCCCTGATCAAATATCCCTTTGGTGACCACAAGCATGGTCATAAATTACCCATGTGTTGCCCTATTGGGGTTTTCCCACAGATAGGTGTATACAGTTGTTGGACTCCCATGCACAACCGCTGCAACAGGAATTAAACCATTATATAAAGTTTAAAACATGCAAGTCCTATCCATGAAAAATATTCTTGCTGTATATATCCAAACTAAGCGATGTAAGATTTGGTGCCACCAGTAGCTCATTTAATTATCTACAAAAATCAGATAACATTTCTGATCCAACTTAGCTTATGCTACATAGCTGTAATGACCCATAATGAGAGAGGAAAAAAACAAATGACTTTTTAAATTTGTTTTTGCCAATTTCTACTGACAGTACTTAGTTTTACAGTTCTGGGTTTGAGCCCCATAATCAGAAGAGTTTCAAATAGAAAGATGAACGTCCATAGAATAAAAGAGGTTTCTTTTTTGTTTTGGGGTTTCTGGTTTTCTGTTTGTTTGTTTCCTTAGAAGGTAGACTGTCCTGTGAAAAACACAAGATGTCTTCAAGGTAAATAAATAATACAACAGGCTGCGACAGAGAAACTAGAAAGTACAAGTGTGTATGAACAATACTGTTTGTAAGGTAAGATTGGTCAGGTGGCCCAGTATAATTTAAATGGTCAAAGTGTCAAGGAATTAATCTGAAAGAAGTCAGGAAAATCCCTAAAAGAAGCAGTTCCCTGAGCTGGCTGTGTCAGAACCACCTAGAATGATAAGTTCCCCAAGTGAACCAGATGCAAGCCTGTCTTTACCTGACACAGTCACTCTGCTACCCAATATCCATCCTTCGCTTCTTCTTGGAAACAGAACCCTGACTTTATTGGTGGTAGTATATCCAGCTAAAAGCATCATTTCCCAGCTTCCCCTGCAAGTTGGTGTGGCCTGCGACTAAATCTGATACGTGACTATAAGTGGAGATTGCTGTATATTACTTCTGAGAAAGCTCCTTTAAGGGGGTGAAGAGCTAGGTGTGAAGTTTTTGCCTTTCTACCCCTTCCTCCTTCCTGCTATGTGGAATTTAGGTGGGATCTCTCTAGCAAACATTCTAGCATATAAAGTAGTCTTAAAGTCAGAAGCCAAAGATTACATGTCAAAGGAGCCGGGATTCCCAATGACCAAGGACCCGCAATGCCAGCCCTGCACTGCTTCTTCCACACTCCTTTTATAGGAAGGAAAGTGAACCTAACATGTTTACACGCCTGTTATTCTATGCTAGCGAATCCTAAATGCTGATGCTGGCATTTTCTTGGCCTTACCAGATTCCAACAGACGATTTTCCTTTTCACATAGCTATAAGTTCCTCAACAATGTCTCAGAATTAATGGAACAAGAATTTGGAGTTTTCAGTTTATCCTGCTGCCTTAGCTTACCTGAAATTTTACTAGTAAAGTCCCTGATTGGGAGCCTCCAGTATAAGGAGTTAAATGACCATGAGAGAAGGCTCTGTGAGCACTCAGCATAGAAAGGAAGTTAAGGGCAATGCAATCTTACACAGGTATTTCAACCCACAGTTGGGGGAAGGCAAAAGCAGATGCAGCAACATCAGTGCTAAGGAATTTATTTATCACAGAGTTAGAAGCTCTTGTATTGTCAACCTCTTGTACTGTGATGGACCTTAAATAAAACAGAGGGAGTCTGGAAATCACGGTAGCCTACTGTTAAGAACCAAAGTGAAGACAATGCCAATCAGAGCATGGAGGACACATTGGTAGTTAATGTTCCCCTGGCACAGACCATCAATAATTAGTCCTCTTAATACACCTACACTAATTACCTGGTAAATCAGAGCGCTCTTTGGTTCTTCACAATTAATTCATTTTTCAAAAATTTAAGCTCCTAGTTAAAGAAACCCTCTTAGATGTTGGGTTGGTAGGTTGGAAATACTAAACATCTAGAGGTCATTATGAAATGCTATTCAGGGGCTATTATACAACTGGACTCTCACATGGGCACTGCTAAGCAACTGCTATAGAAGTGAACCTCACAGGGTCAGACTTGCAAACTGAAGAAACACAGATTATCCTGACTTACAGCAAACCAGTGTGACATCCATACATCTACATACAATAACTTACACTGGTAAGGGAAAGAAAATAATATTCTCATAAAAAGGAGTTGGTATTAAATACTAAGTTCAAACATGAAAGTAGTTCTGGAAACTTTGGTGAATTTGTATTAGATATTTTCTAAGGAAAATGAAATAATAAATCTACACAGGGTAGATTGAACCCATCCGCACTCTTCACTCTCCTCCTGCGCTAGAATTGCATGTCTATCTGCCACTTGACTCTGCAGCACCTCTTACTACACTGGCCCAACCGACATGAGCCTGAAGTGGAGCGACCCAGCAGAGCCCAGGCTGGATCTGCTCATCAGACCCGTGGGCATGAGAATAACCTGTCGCTGTGAGCCTGGGGTCTTCAGATTCTTCGGGTTGGTTGTTACTCCACATGAGTACGGTAATAGAGGTCTCCTATGGTCTGAATGTTTACGTCCCCCCAAAACTCCTATGTTGAAATCCTAACCCCCAAAAGATGATGATATTAGGAGGTAAGGGCTTTGGGAAATACTTACATCAAAAGGGTGGCGCCCTCATGAAGGGGATTAGTGCTCTTATAAGAGGCTCCAGAGAGATCCCTTGCTCTTCCACCACCTGAGGACACAGCTAGAAGGTGCCATCTACAAACCAGACACCAAACCCGCCTGTGCCTTGAGCTTGGACTTCCAGCCTCCAGAACTGTAAGAAATATATTTCGGTTGTTTATAACCTATTCAGTCTGTGGTATTTTGCTATAGCAGCCGAAACAGACTAAGACAGGGTCTGATTCAGTACTCAAAAAATGCCAAATTAGTAATCATTGTTATAAAGTTCAATAATGCAAAAATAAAAGTATACACGCCCATATAACGCATTGAAATCATTTTTGGTTTGCCATACTAGCATCTTTAAAGCCTGAAATTATAGAATATTCAACTGGTATAATGAATGTCTCAGGATAAGGTATGTTGACTGACACGTTTACATTTTGTTATCTAGGATAATTTAAATTTAAGCACAGCTTCCCATATCCTACCTTCTACCTGGAACCACAGCCTCTAATAAGTAGCAATTTTCTGTTTTGCTTTTTTGGTCTTCATACCCTATTGCCTCTGTTCTCCTCAGAGTTGAGGAAAATGGCCAAAAGATCAACACATGGAGAGAGTAACATGAAGCACCCAGACAGTCCACATATACGCTGATCTACACCAAATGAGAGTTTGTTAAACTATCTTGGTGTTTTTTTTTTTTTTGCGGTACGTGGGCCTCTCACTGCTGTGGTCTCTCCCCTTGCGGAGCACAGGCTCCGGACGCGCAGGCTTAGCGGCCATGGCTCACGGGCCCAGCCGCTCCGCGGCATGTGGGATCTTCCCGGACTGGGGCACAAACCCGTGTGCCCTGCATCGGCGGGTGGACTCTCAACCACTGCGCCACCAGGGAAGCCCAAACTATCTTGTTTTAATATCATGTTGCAAATAGCTTCTTAACCCAGACATACAATCTGTGCTTTAAAGAGGTAAAGATTATTTCTTAAGATTGAATGTAGGGCTTCCCTGGTGGCGCAGTGGTTGAGAGACTGCCTGCCGCTGCAGGGCACACGGGTTCGTGCCCCAGTCCAGGAAGCTCCCATGTGCCGCGGAGCGGCTGGGCCCGTGAGCCATGGCCGCTGAGCCTGCACGTCCGGAGCCTGTGCTCCACAAGGGGAGAGACCAAAAAACAAAAGATTGAATGTAAACAGGTGAAATGATAAAAATAGATTCTATGTTTACTGATTTTAATGAACAATGATTAATATTTACAGTATTTATTTGCTGAATATCTTTGAAATAAACATAGCTATTTCTCGCCCTCATAATACCAAGTACATGGAAGTCACACAAAAAATACATATTAAAATGAATAATGAATGACACAATACATGGATTCAACGGTGTTTACTGTTTGGTCAAACAATATTCTTTAATTATCAGTCATAGAGTGAAATGTACATTAACATACATGTTAAATATTCATCCCATCTGCATTATTGCTATGTGACATCATTTTATGGTCTGTAGAAAAATATAATTCCTGAGATCATTGTTGGCTTCTTTCAATCATTTTCCTCACTGTCAAATCATCTCTCCTTAAACGACTTGGGAGTGTGAATTGGGGTTAGAAGGTTCAATTATAGACCAACTTTTTGTATCTGCTAAATGAATAAATGGGCTCTATCTTTTATAAAGGGTAGAAAAATAACCATGGTGTGTGGAATTATTTTGCAAGGTATACAATATAGGAAAAATGTAGGCTGAACACAAAAGAAGTATTTTCTGAATGTCTCTCAATCACCCATAAGGAACATAGATTTCCTAGCCAATCAGTCTTTGGCATACAGCCGTCCAGCTGTTATTTCGCATTTACTTAAAATATCCTCTGCTAAATAGTTGTGTTCATCTTTAAAAGTAAATTGCTTAAAATTACATTCAATTTCTTTCTGTAAACGAACATTTTCTTCACCTTCACAAGCAAACACATTGGATACTGAAACGTTGTCACCAGCTTTACATACTGTTCTGCCGTTTGCCATGGTACAACCATAACGTAAGTCATAAGAAAGCAATTCTGGCTTTTTACGGAATCTGGTGGAGTTTACACTGAGTCTGGACTTAGTAGGGCTAACAAAACTTTACTGATTTCAAAATTCGTATTATTTCAGGATGGTTTCCAAAACAATCCTAGAAGTCCCTAACTGAAATATAAAACAAAAGTTATGAGCAATCTTTCTCTCCTGGGTTCACTAAGGCCTTGGAATCATTTGTATCTGTGTACTTGCTTGTGAAAGCACTAAAACAAATTAATTCAAAGAAAACCACTCTGAAACTACTTGAACATTTGATACAACCATAGAGGTTCAAAGGCTTATACAGCCTAGTCTGTATTTTTCTCCAAGTCTTGGTGTCAAAATGATTATAGAATGCGTCGTTTCTTGCTCTGTGATGATTTTTAGTGTGCATGAAACATAAAAAAAAGTGAGTATTTAACAAATACCTCATGTATCAGGCTTCTCAGGCTGGAACTGAAAAGCTTTTTGAAGGATTTTTAACAACAAATAATGGCCTATGTCACAGATCAGAAAACCAACAGTCAGCTTTCTTGACCTACAGCTGAAAACAAAATTATCTTTTAACTAAATAGGAGCTGTTTTATTTATTAAATGCCTTCGTTAGCAACACCATCTTTCACTTCCCATTACTCCAATTCAATTTCTCCTGCATACAAAGTAATGAGCAGAATGGCTGTGAATCCAGTTAACACCCCAGCATTCTGAATCATGAAGAAGGTGAAATCGGTTTTTCTTCCAGTTACCTTTTCTCTCAGCATATCATTCATCTCTGGAAACTAGAGGAAAGATATATTGTTAGATAACTGTTGCCATCTTGTGGGAGAACATAAAACTGTCACTGATAGATTCCTGTGGAGGTGGGAGGGGACGAGCATTTCTCTGAGTTGTTTAGTTGTTTTAGTATAGAGAGCATAACAGTGATATCCAGCCTACTAGACATTAACAAGAAGAAAAGTACGAAAATAGTGTTCCCCAAGTGAGTCAATACAGTGGGATGGGATGTACCTCATTTTATGTCTCTCTCTCTCTCTCTCTCTCTCTCTTCCCCAGCTCTCTTCTTTGCTCTCTGTGCTCCGTCCACACCATTCTTTTTGGACCTCAAATGCATCCAGTCTCTTTCCATCCTCAACATTTTCACACCCACCAAAACCTCTATCTGAACCCTTTTCCCTCAAAATGTTCAATGAGCTAAATCTTTGAAGTTTCAGCTTAAATCTTACTTTCCTCGGAAGGCTTCTCTTAGGCCCTCCTAATTTAGGTTCCCTTATTATCATCTTTCATCCTATATATTGTTTTTCCTTTCATTTCACAGTTTTTTATTTGTAATTATGTAATCATGTGTGTGATTTTGTTTGTTTGTTGAATTTCGGGTTCCCCTCTTTGTAGACAGAAGCCCCAGGAACACGGGGACTGTGCCTTTTTTGCTCCCTCCAGGGTCCACAATTTCCAAGCCTGATACAAAAATATCAATCAATAGTAGCTGATTAAATACATTTTTAGAAATCACTATATATTTAATTCCTGTTCTCTTCAACTTGTTTCCTTTTGCTTGTTCTGTCCCTCGCAAAATCATAAGGTTTTTAAATAAACTGTGCTCTGTTCTTGAAATGAAGACTAAAACAATCTTATTGCAGTGAAAGCAATTAAAACCCCAAGTTCTGTACTTAAAAGCTATCCTTTCTCAGCATATAACTTCTACTGAAAAGGCTTCATGAGGAGATCTGTAAATGCCATCATTTCAAAACATATTTCAAAGTGATCTGCTATACACACATTGATTTGCTATACATGCAATGCATACAGCGGTGCATTGTCCCAAAGCATCCAAGAGGTCTCCAGAATCCACTGTCAATCCACCTGCCTGATTTGAGAAAACTTACTGGGATAAAATGGATGACATTTGTGAAACCGTTCTGAAAGAAGCAAGTATGCTTTCTGAAAAAAGCAAGTAAGTATATACAGCATCATTTATTAGTATTATTTCTTTAAATTGAATAACTCTAATAGATTCTGTTCTTACATTACAGAAAGGAGAAGTGATGACCTAGCATAAAATATGCTATGAGCCATTAATTCTGTGAAGAAAAACATAAATGCAGTGATGGTTCTAAGAGATGAAATCCTTGCACTTATAAGGGCCTGCACAGAACAATGAACAGAGCTAGACAGTTATCATTTGGAACTAAGAACGCAGATGAAGGACATTAAATTATTAAATTATGTATGTAATACATCCTCAGTTCCAAATGCAAAAGAAACATTCCTTGAGTTGCATCCACTTAGCACATTTTCATTTTCTAGAAAGCTGTCCACGATTTATTTGAAAATGCACAGGACCATTGGTATTCTCTCTCTTACACACACACAGACATAAAGACAGACACAGCATAGACATAAACATAGATACAAATATATACCGTCCCAAGTAAATACCGTTCAATTTTAATTTACCAGTTTTAGTTTAACTCAAAAGGCTCTCATTGTTCAGAACTTTGAAATAACAAAATGCTATTTACTTTAACAAGTTATTCCCTTCTGAATGTGACATCCTAACAAAAGAAGAGAGGAAAGTCCCATGGAGACATACTATAGAATACAAGCTTTACCCACAAGGCAAAACACCCAGGAAGATATCTCTCCTTCAGCAAAAATAAGTCATTTCATCCTCTGTCAAGGAGATCCTAGATCAAACAATCAAGGAGAATCACTTTCAGATCACTATTATTAGTACAAACTACTGAAAAAGAGTTATCTGTTGGACCAGGAATATTTTAAACTACAACAGAAAGGCCTTCCACACTGTGGAAAGCAAAAGGTCACCCTTAGTCAATTCATAACCCAGATGTGTCATTCCAAATTTAAATTAAAACAAGATAAAAATCTTAAAATTTCTTACCATATCCGCCAGAGAAATATAGAGGAACATGCCTCCAGCAAGGGCAAATATAATATTTGGAGCAAAATTATTGCCCACCAAGATGCCAAAAGCCAGCCCAACATAGCAGGAACACGCAGAAAGGAAATTGAATAATAAGGCTTGTCGAGTACTCATTCCTGCATTGAGTAGGATCACAAAGTCCCCTAAAAGAAGAAGAACACATCAAGTGAGTAGGGGTACTTTCCTATTTGGGGATGAAATAAAAGAAAATCATCATGGTCTAAAAAAGGGCTCCGTCTTTTTGAGGCATCAGCAGGATTTTTAAGAGTGTGTCACCTGAAACGTCTCCCTCCCCTGAAACCAAGAAGCACCGGACTTGGAGAACAAGAGCAGAGTCCCTTACCTAACTCATGAGGGAACTCCTCGCACAGGATGGCGATGGAAGTGCTGAGTCCCTGCAGAAGAGACAAGGTGCAGGAGGCCCCGATGGCCAGGCCATCGATGAAATTGTGGAGGGCATCACTGAGCGTTATCATCCAGGCAATGGTCCCTATTTCTGAGAGCTTCGGCCCCTTCATACAGGTACATGAGCTTGACTCTTTTTTTCCATCCTGCGAAATAACAGAAAATCAGTCAACAGGATACCACCAATATTTCTTGAAAGTCTAAGCGATGCACAGAAGTGGATGTGTTACGTGTTGAGAGAGACAAATGTCTCCACCAGAAAGTCTTTCATAGTAGATAGGAACCCCTAATCATATAAAAACAGAGAAAAAAACTTATGGGAGGGAGAAAGGAAAGGAAGAGATTGACAGGCCTTGAACAGACCACTTGAAAAACATTTCGCTTTGGTTTCACCTTCAAACAATCCTTTCGACTTGTATGAACAAATTCTTGCTGCCTTCCTGAAGTGCAACTGACACTAACCAAGAATTTGATTTATTCACATTCTTTAAAGTAAAAGAAGTTTGTCAAAGACTAAATTTAAAGTCTCTTCCATGTTACAATTGAAATGTGAGATCCATATTTAAAGCATGCTGATATCAAGGAACATTTATTTTCATCTATCTTATGGCACTGTGTGACTGCGGGCAAGGAATCTGGGCCTCAGTTTCTTCAATTGTGAAGTGAAGAGAGTGTACTCAATGGTTCATTTATTTTTCAATGACTTATTAAGTTTCCACGGTATTCAGGTAGTGTGCTGCGTGTTTAGGCTGTAACAACGTGGTCCCTACAAGCTCTAAATTTCAATGATTCTCTTAACAAGTTCCATGAAGTGTGATTGGAACAGGCTTGCTTTTACACAACACTTCTTTCCACTTTGAAACAATAATAAAAATAGAAAACCCTACAACAGACCCTTTGCAAGAATTCAAATTTCAATCAAATTTACAAAATTGTATATAATCAAATGACAAATGCCAACTGTAACATCTTCCAGAAACTGTGGAAAAAGATAATAAAAGGCAAATTCATTTTTAAGCAGGGAAGCAATTTGCAATTAACTGGAGAACATTTTATTCCTATTTCTCCTTCCTGCAACTCTACCTCAGCAGCTAATCAACATATTTATTGAACACCTGCAATTTGTACAACAGTGTACTGTATGCTATGCAAAGTGCACAGAAGTGGAAAATACAGCTTCTATCTGCAAGAAGCGTATTTACCTTGGAGAAACAAGATGTAAAGTATACGACTGACTCTTTTAAAAATGTGCAACATATATCAGCTGAAAAGGGCTTCCTTCAGAGCAATCATGTGCGCGGTTGTGCGTGTACTCTGACGTCACTTTATCGCTCAAAACTGTTTGGGGACCTCCTTTCAGAATTGAAGGTAGATCCTGCCACACATCTTTTCACTGTTTCATTAGTGGCAAATCTTCAGCTTTGAGGGATGTTTTTTGTTTGTAGACACAGCCAAAAGTCATTTGGCGCCAATAAATTCTTTTTTTTTTTTTTTTTGCGGTACGCGGGCCTCTCACCGTTGTGGCCTCTCCCGTTGCGGAGCACAGGCTCCGGACGCGCAGGCTCAGCGGCCATGGCTCACGGGCCCAGCCGCTCCGCGGCATGTGGGATCCTCCCGGACCGGGGCACGAACCCGCGTCCCCTGCATCGGCAGGCGGACTCCCAACCACTGCGCCACCAGGGAAGCCCTGGAGCCAGTAAATTCTTAAATTAATATGAAAGGAGGGAGGATTATCAGTAGTAGTTGCTAGCTGTTAGTAGCGGTAGAAACAGTAATAGCAAAGGCATATGGTGTTTATTATGTGCCAGGCACTGTACTAAGCAATTTAGATATTTAATTCCTTTAGGGCCATTCTATGAGTTAAGTACTGCTATTATCCATCATTTTATGGTTGAGGACACTAAAGCACAGAAAGGCTGGTGAACTTCCTAGGGATACAAAAGAAAGAAGTGTGCTTTTTCTAGTAACTGTTCTACTACTCCAAACTTATGGTGGGGGGTAGGGAACACCTCCTGTTTGTGGTAAAGTCTGAAGGCAATTTGCAAGGAGAATACCCCCTTTCTCTCAAAAACACTGGAAGCAACATTGGAATAAGTATTTAACCTCCTTTTACTTTAAAAGGCAATTCTCATCCGCATAAAAAGAATTCCATCTGGTTTTCAAATGTGGTCTTTTTACTGTATAGTGTTAAAAACATAAACTGAGGCAAATGAATAAGTTTAAGATCTTATTTGATCAAGAATGGATTCCAATCTGGCAGTGTCAAACCAGAAGTGGTTAGGAGCATTCCATGGACAGGAAGCGCAGGGAGACACTTTTACTGAGAAAAGACGGAAGCAAAGCAAGAAAATTATTGACTGGCTACGGCTTAAAGCCTAGATGGCTGTTTGCAATGGATTGTCCTTAGGTTTTGATTTTGTAACATTGAGACATTTACAGGCTTAGATTTTGGATTGCTTGTATATGACATTACAGCCACCTCAGCTTAACTGTCTCCTTGTTTAATTAATTTAATTAATTGATATATCTTAAATGCACAACATAATAAACAACAGTGACTTAGTTCATGTCAAATGGGTAGCTTGGATAAGAAATGTTCTGGATCAGGAAGCAATTATTGCCAAAAGAGAAACAAAGGCAGTCATGAGAAAAAGCCACAGAGGAAGTGACCTTGGCTTTGCAAAAACCTACTGCCAAGATACATTTAATAAGACTACTTGTTTCCCTCTTCCAACTTGGTTTACCTAATCACATATTTATAATTTCCTTATTTACTTGTGATGATTTAGGGGAAAGATTATAAGACCAAGTCTTGACTGCCTGATATTTTGTACAGAGTCTGTATACAAACTCCTTTAATTCGGAAAAAGAAATTAAATTAATATATCAGGCATGGTTCTCTTACCTCTGAGTACAGATATTACTGACTCTATTTATTATGCTTCCTTTTAGCCTTATAATCTTAGGTCTCAAATGACACTGTTGGGTAGGTTGACAGTTATACATTTTTAATAGTCTTAGAACAAATGAAAGAAGGCAAACATTCACAAACAGTTCTCTTTTAATTCAGCTGGAACAAAGTCACTGTGCAGAGAGACAATTAAGTCAAATCCCTTTAGTTAAATTAGGGACTATTCTTCTCTTTCCCTTTATTTTTTATTTTTCTTTGCTGTTGTTGCTTGCTTGCTTTCTTCCTTGTTTGACTTGTATACTAAATGTGAGGCTCTTTCTAACCTCAGCCAGGATAAGGCAACTCAATCTAGGGAAAAGACCATCACTAGATGGTCCAGGAGAACCAAGCTCTCACTCGGCTCTGACAAGAATTACTGTGTAATCATCAGCAAGGCTCTTAACATTGCTCACCTTAGTAATTAATGAAAATGAAAGTCAAAGCAAAGTGCAGACTAATCAGAATGGGGGGGAAAGAATAGCATGGAACAAAGTTATGAGAGGAGAGAGGACACTGAGTAGAATCCCAACACAAGTACGGAGGGGAAGAAGCACAAAGTAAAAGGAAAAAACGTACTAAGAAATCAAATGGAGGAAAGCAGGTATGCGTATTGCAGAGCAGTCTGAGTTTAAGCAAGGAGGAAGAAGACCAAAAAGGGACACAAGGAGAAGGACGAGTGGCATGAGCTGGGAGGAAAAGGAAGAGAAATCAAAAGAGAAAGACAAGGGGCTTCCCTGGTGGCGCAGTGGTTGGGAGTCCGCCTGCCGATGAGGGGACACGGGTTCGTGCCCCGGTCTGGGAAGATCCCACATGCCGCGGAGCGGCTGGGCCCGTGAGCCATGGCCGCTGAGCCTGCGCGTCCGGAGCCTGTGCTCCGCAACGGGAGAGGCCACAGCGGTGAGAGGCCCGTGTACCGCAAAAAAAAAAAGAATTTAGCTCTCCTGCATAGGACACAGATCATATAAGTATGGCTTACAGCTGCGGTGAAATACTATGCAGAGTAGTGGAGATGATGAATATTTTATTTTTCCACATGTAAAGATGTCCAAAACATAGCATTGAGGTTTATATATATATATATAAAACATGTCTAGTGGGCACCTTTGTGTAAAAATTATTAATATAATTTCATGATGGTCTAAAGCACAAACATACTTGGAAAGATATATACAAAAATGCGAATCATGGTTCTCCCTAGGAGATAATACTGTGCATAATCCTTGTTTTTTTCCTTTTATCTTTTATGTGTGTCCTGGATTTTTTTTTTTTTGCACTTATTATATATTATTTCAATACTCAGAAAACAAAACATTAAAGCCATGGGGTGAGAACCTCAGGAGAGGGAAAAGTGAACCTGTGATGACTCAGGAGTTATCATCATGGAACAAGGTAAAGCTGGAGAAGCAAGCTGCCTGGCCGGTTTGGTCTGCATTAAAAAGAGGGTGTATTGTCCCACTAAGTGCAACTTCTTTTGTTAAGTTAATGGCATGAGCACTGTCAGACCTCACTGTGCATTGGAGGAGGCAAGGTGAGTCATGATTAATAAAAATGGTTTTGTGGTTTATTGTCTATATATTTTCTTGATAAGAAGGTAAAAGTGAGCAACCACTGCAGGTGAAAGTTAAATTTCAAATTCTACATCCCATGCTGAAAGAATTTTGCAGAGCAAGAACTCTGGTAAAAAAAAAAAAAAACGTCAAAAAGGAAAGTAGAAACACTTCAAAAAACATAACAAAGATGGCAAAAGGAAGTATAAGTAAACAAACAAGAGCTGAAAATTGTATGCAAAGGAACATAAAATCTATGCCCATAAAAGAGAAGTTAATGTAATATAAATAAAAACAATAAAATATTATTTTAAGAGGCTGCAAATAAAGAGAGGTGAGAGTTAAAGAAAGGGGCACTGAATGCAAGCTAGCTTAACGATTAAAGGGTATGGGCTTTGGCACAAAATGGGTGTGAGATTAAGTAATGGCTCTGCTACTTAACAGCTCTGTGTCATTTGGAAAGTTACTTGGGTCCTAGCTAACATAAGACAAGAAAAGGAAATAAAAGGTATACAGACATAGGGAAGAAATAAATAAAACTGTTTTTGTTGGCATATGTCTATGTAGAAAATGCAAAAGAATTTTTAAAAAAAGCTCCTAGAATATAATAAGCAAGTATAGCAAGGTTGCAGGACACAGGTTAATATATAATAGTTGCTTTCCAATAAACCAGCAATGAATAAGTGGAATCTGAAATTAAAATCATAATACCATTTACATTAGCACCCCCTAAAAATGAAATACTTAGGTATAAATCTAACAAAATATGTAGAAGATCTATATGAGGAAAAGCACAAAACTATAATGAAAGAAACCAAAGAAAAACTATTCTGTTCATGCATTAGAGGACTCAACATAGAATTGTCAAGATGTCAGTCCTTCCCAATTTGACCTATAGATTCAGTACAATCCCAGTCAAAATCCCAGCAAGTTATTTTGTGGATATTTTGTGATTCTAAAGTTTATATGAAAATGCAAAATACCTAGAATAGCTAACACAACATTGAAGGAAAGAAACGAATTTGGAGAACTGACACTATCTGATTTCAAGACTTACTATAAACCTACAGTAATCAAGATGGTGTGGTACTGATGAAAGAGTAGACAAACATCAATGGAACAGAATAGAGAGCCCAGAAGTAGATGCATATAAATACGGTCAACTTGTCTTTGACAAAGAAGCAAAAGCAATACAATGGAGAAAGACAGTCTTTTCAACAAATAGTACTGGAAGAAGTGGACATCCACATGAAAAAAAAAAAAAAAAAACCTAGACACAGGCTTGACACCCTTCACAAAAATAAACTCAAAATGGATCATAGACCTAAATGCAAATGCAAAACTCTAAAACTCCTAGAAGATAACACAGGAGAAAACCTAGATGACCCTGAGTATGGCCATGACTCTTCAGATACAACACCAAAAGCATAATCCATGAAAGAAATAATTGATAGCCTGGACTTTATTAAAATTTTAAAACTTCTGCTTTGCAAAAGACAATGTCAATAGAATGAGAAGACAAGCCACAGAATGTGAGAAAATATTTGTAAAAGACACATCTGATAAAGGACTTAAACAAAATATACAAGGAGGTCTTAAAACTAAACAATAAGAAAACACAAAACCCTATTAAACAATGGGCTAAAGACTTTAACAGACACTTCATCAAAGAAGACATACAGATGGCAAATAAGGATATGACATCATATGTCATCAGGAAAATGCAAATTAAAGCAAGATAACACTACACACCTATTAGAATGGCCAAACTCAGGAACACTGACAACACCAAATACTGGTAAGGATGTGGAGCAACAGGTACTCTCATTCATTGCTGGAGGGAATGCAAAATGGTACAGCCACTTTGGAAGACAGTTTGTCAGTTTCTTATAAAACTAAACATACCCTTCCCATATGATTCAGAAATTATGCTCCTTGGTGTTTACCCAAAGAAGTTGGAGACTTATGTCCACACCAAAACCTGTTGTTTACAGCACCTTTATTCCTAATTGCCAAAACTTGGAAGCAACTAAGATCTCCTTAATTAGGTGAATGGATAAATAAACTATGGTACATCCAGACAACTGAATCTTGTTACACACACCCCCAAATGAGCTATCAAGCCATGAAAAGACATGGATGAATCTTAAATGCATATTACTAAGTGAAAGAGGCCAATCTGAAAAGCCTACATTCTATGATTCCAACTACTTGACATTCTGAAAATGGCAAAACGGGAGACAGTAAAAAGATCAGTGGTTGCCAGGAGCTGGGGAAAAAGAAAGGGATGGATAGGTGGAGCACAGATAATTTTTAGGGCAGTGAACATACTCTATATGATACTACAATGGTGGATATATTACACATTTGTCCAAACCCATGGAATGTACAACACCAAGAGTGAACTACAAACTATGGACTTTGGGCGCTTATGATGTGTCAATGCAGGTTCATCAATTGTAACAAAGGTACAGACTTGCTGGGGGATATTGATAATGGGGGAGGCTAGGCAAGTGTGAGGAAGGGGATATATGGGAAATCTCTGTACTTTCTTCTCAATTTTGCTATGAACTTAAAACTGCTCTTAAAAAAAAATTACTTGGAATCTGACTTCAGATTCCTTATCTGAAGAATGGAGAAAATACTACTACTAACTTCATAGGATTGTTGTGATGATTAAATAAGATGTTTATGAACTGCGAAGTGCTCCATGAATAGTTACTACTGTGTCACACAGATCATTTTACCTAACAAAGTACAGATGAACACAGCATTATTAAAAGGAAGAAAAACAAAAACTGCCTAAGAGAAAAGTGTGCAAGACAGAAGATTGCTCACATGTGATCCTTGAATAAATTCAGGACATACTGATCCAGATGATTGGAGAAAACAGGAGAAAAAGTAAATCTACCCAAAAAAGAGCTTTAGAGAAGTGAGAGGGTGCAGTGACACGTGTTAAAAATCAACAAGGAAAACTTTTAACAAGGATGCTTGAGCTTGGACATAAATATACACTTGAAGAAAGCTATGGAGCTTTCAACTACTGGAGTCCAAGGTGTATGAAAGAGTCAGGAGGTTAATTAGCCACTGCGAAATGTATGCAATCTAAATTAGTAAGTTTTAGGAGTCAGATAACTGACTGGTATAGGAAGAAAGGAATCTCTAAGATGTAAAGTAGTATCTTGCGTATTCAGCATTTCACAGTTTACAAAGCACTCGCATATATTTGTGTCTTCGTTTCCTGTTGACCTTTACAACATCCTCATGAGTAAAACAGAACAGATAGTAGTATCCTAATTTTAGAGATGAGGAGAATGACTGTCTAAGAATATAAATGACTTGCTCGACATCACACAGGAGGTGTTGGGATTAGGCTCCTTAATTAGTTACCAAACACCTATTTTAAAGCAGGCAGGAATGGTGCTAGGAACCGAGGACAGAAATATAAATAAAAGAATCTCCACGTTGCTGGAATTTATAGTCCAAACTCAAACTTCAGGCCCATGACAATTAATTCCCCTCTGCCCTTTTAGAATGACTCTCCACGCTCTCGCCCCGCTCTCTGTCCTGAAGCTGTTTTCCTGAATGGGCCACTGCTACAGGCTTCTTATCCTCTGGTTTCCATTTGAGATAGACCACTGGGAAGCCCCAGAGGGAGCTTAGGGGGAGAAAGAAAGGAGAAGTCAGGGTACTTATTCCTCTGATACCCCTTTGTGTGGTCACCTCAAGCTGTCAGTGACCCTCAAATGGAGAATACAGCTCTTCTCAAGACAACTCTCTTCCCAGGTTCTAGTAACTGCTCCTTCTTCGCCATCCTTTGGGCCCAGGGGTGGTAACAACTTTACCATTACTGGTCCCTGGTTCATGCGCTGCTCTTATAACCCACTCACACCTTATAAATAAATCTTCCTCAAATTATTCTAATCTGAGTAATCCATCTGTTTCCCATAGGGATCCTGATAGAATCACTGGTACTGGAAGTGGCCATAAAAAACAGACCCCCAAAAATGGAATTTAATTGGGTTTTTCATATATTCAAAGTATGGGGAAGTGGGACATTGGTTACCCATGGGTGGGCTTCAATTTTCAATGAAGCCCAGAACATGAAAGCACTCTGCAAGCTCTAGGCTATATTGCAAGCTTTCCTGCCAGTTGGTTCTTAGGACCCAGCAGAGCCAGTGGAATTGGAATAATCTGTGGCAGACAGAGATGCTGAAAGGAGCCTTCTGGCAATCCCTGATCGGAGAATCACAGTGCAGACCCTTAAGATGTTGGGTTAAAGCCATGACCTTTTTTGCCATAAACTATTCTTTATCTCAAAAGCAGTTCCTTGCTTGTTCCTAGGTCCTTCTAGAGACTTACCTTGTGCCCATGGAACATCTAGTGGCCCTGAGATCATTCCCAGCAAGCCATAAATCAGCTGTTCCCACCAGCATTCCATCATTAAATTGTATATACGAGTACAAGCCCACACCAGTCTTGAAGACACAAATTGCAATGGCAGTCGATTCAGACTCTCATAATCTAAACCTCATAGTTCATCTCTTTTCCCTTAACAACAATAAGGCTACATGGGGCATTTCCTATAGCCAGTTAACTGTGAATAGTGAGTGTTCCAGCACCAACCAGCTATACAATCTTACTCACAATGAACTTAAAACAATAAAGATAAATCCTCCAAGTGGGCAGAACTTTTGAGTGTTGTGTTGAACTTCCTGTAGAAGTAATGGCCTGAGATATACATCTACTCTAACTCATGGGTGGGTGCTAAAAGAGTTGGCCAGGTGATCAGAGACTTTCAAAAAACAAAATTGGAAACTGCTGGCAGAGATCTGGAAAAAATATATAGATGGACCTCTTGTAAAAGGCACAGAATATGAAGACAATTCTATTCCATTAAATCTCATAAGAGCCTATCACTGAGGATGCTCTCAGTAATAAAGTGAGCGAGAAGACCTGACTATAAATGTCACTTGGTATCTTTCATTGGCCATCCCAATGTTTGCTTAATTTATCCCCCAGGCTCCCTCCTTGAGGGGCAACTTAGGCTGGCTATGTCCCTAATTAAAGGTCACTGCTCCACTGAACAGTGGCTTTCTGTCTAAGATTAGTTCCCTCCCAGTTCTAGTAGCTTCTTCCTTCCCCTTTCCCTTTGGACATAAGATTGCTAACTGCTCCACCATTTCAAGCCCCAGGTTTACTGTACTCTCCCCTGTGGTTCACCCACAACTTGCCCAGAGTTTTGTAAACTGCCCTTTTTCTATTTTTTATTTATCCTTGAAAGTGCCACCTCATTCTGGAAAGGACACGACTGATTCAAAGTTAAATGCTCACTCCACACACAACACTCACAGACTCTTCATATACTATCATGTATATTTGAACAGGAAAACTTACAAAAAGGATTAAATAGACACAAAGATATAAAGAGTTAAAGGCACTATACAAATATAAAATTTCGATGGGCTTTGCTTTTATGGCTATATTTTCAAGAGATTTCAATGGACTTTATAGCTGGTGGTTCCTTTGTCCTTCCTCTAGCCCTTAAGGGTCAGTCTCAGCTCGCTATAACCAAAATCAGACTTCATATGAGAAAAGAGAAATTAATTTTATCTTGAATGCATATAACCAAATATAATTCAAATGCACTTAGTCTCTAGTCATTTGGTTTCAAGACAAACCTCATAACTATTTTCAAAACTCTCTTTGCCAATGAAAATAACCATTAACGAGAAAATAATAATTTCCCGAAAGCTTGAAAATTGTTTCCTTTCCCTCCATCCCTTCTGTGAGAGGTGATTGAAGTTATTTAGCTCTTTAGGAGTTGAAATAATTGTCTTTCATTTGCAGTTGGGACCATATCATTTTACTGTCCTGATAAAAATAATTTAGGAGAAATCTGAGGGGTTTTCAAGAAATTATGTTACTATTTTGCCAATGGAACTTAGAGTATATACTAATTAAGTATTTACAGTTACCCTAATGGACTACTTACGCCTCTCTAAAAGGATGCCTACTGTTACTACAGATGGAGGAGGGCATTAGTGCTCTGATACATTTGAGAAGCAGGATATCGTTTCTTAGAAAAAGCTTACATGATGTACTCCCCAGCCCGCACAACTCTCATTGTTACTGAGAAGCCTTAAAGGAAGTCAGAGCACCAGGAAATTGGTTAAATTTTCATTTAAGTTGGAGAAATTTGTTGCGGGGCTCCTGAAAAATGGGGTTCCCCAACGGCAGGGATATCTACATTGCTCAGCATCAAGTCTCCCAGAATAATTCAGAGGAGGAAACAGGAGTAGGGTGGGATGTGGTAGAGGAACCAACGCCATGCAGCAGCTGCCTGTGTTGTAATTACCATTTGACATGAATTATGTGAAAAGAACTGAAATAAAGAAGATCCCACCCAGTGTACTACAAGTGATTGACTATCGAGCCCTGCAAAAGACGAGGGCAGGCTGTCTGATTGGCAGAGATCTAGAAACGCAAGCCTCTTAGAGCAAGAAGTCTGGGAAAGTGATAAGAGGCAAGGGGTGACAGGTGACAAGAGGGACAAGAGCAAGTACCAACCACAGTCACCGCGACAGAAGAGGTGATGAGGACCACAGGCGGGCCACTAAGAAACAGGCAGTCTGCCAGTAGAGAAGAAGGCGAGCAACAGAGGGTTAGAAATAACCCTGTTCTCTGAAGAGGCAGCCGGCCCTGGTCTATATTTCAACAGTTTAGAAAAACAGAGCATCTCTACTTTGTATGTGGAGAGTGAGGGGTGAGAACGACAAAGGGGATAAGGGTACCAGAACCTCATTCCCTCTTAAAGATGCAAATGGATACTCTGAAGATTTGCTCACCAGTTTAAGAAAAGAAATTTGTATTGAGGTATAGTTGATTTACAATATTGTGTTAATTTCTGCTGTATGGCAAAGTGATTCAGTTATACATATATATATATACATTCTTTTTTTATATTCAAGAAAAGACATTTGATAGTGAGGAATTGAGCATGAAAGACACAGGATGTACTCAGGGAACTCAGAACAGTAAAGTGATAATAGTAGTAGCACAAGTCATTAGTAGTAAAGTCATTTAATCTTCACAATAACCCCATGAGGTTATTAGTTCCATTTTATAGATGAGGAAATTGAGTTATAAAGAGGTTAATTAAGTAACTTGCCCAAAGTCACACCTCTAGAAAGGAGCAGAGACAGGATTTAACCTTCTATGCCAAACAAACTACACCTGTGATCTCCAGAAAATATGGGGTTTTATTTTCTCTTATTCACTCCTGTTCATCCAGTATCTAGCACTGCAGGCACTCTGAACATTTGTTGTCTGAATAAATGAAGGTCAAGTAATAGTAAAAGTACATTTTCTCTCAAGACAGGTTCACAAATCATTGTCACATGAAGCATCTATTCCAGTCTTTCCAAAGAACAAACATAAGGGCAGTTACACAACATGGGTAAAGGGTGCATGGAAAAATGTTCATTAATCAATTCCAAACTGGTTCATCTACATTAAAAAAAAAACACTCTGAAAGTGCAGAAGTGTTTTTTTCTTTGCTTGTTTTGTCACCAATTCTTTAACGTCGTGGAGCCAGATCAAAAGCTCCTTGTGGACAAGGATTTTTTTTTTCATTTCAGCCCAAAGTTTAACATTAGTAGGTGTTCAGTAAATTTTTCTTTTAAATAAATCAAGGGGAGGGGGGGGTCTTGTTTTGCTGAACTGGATGGAGTAATGGGATGCCAAATCACATCCTAGTCAGCAGACATCAGTGCCTCCACATCCGTCCCGGTGACCTCCAAAGGGCAGAAGACTTTTACCAGCAGCCGCCTTGCATCTAACTCGAGGATACTTACACGTTTTTCAGAAGATTGTTGGAGGAAGGGGGCAAAATATCATAGTAGCAACAAAGGTGACTAACACTGTTGAGTGCTTACCATTTGCAAGGTACTCTGCTAAACGCCATGAGCTGAGCACCTCTAACATCCAATCACAGATGCAGTAATGCAGGTACTAGAGGTAAGGGCTGGACCAAAACCACACAGCTAGAGATGGAAAAGCCATTGAACCCAGATGATTTGACTCCTAAGCCCACGCAATAAAAGGCAGAGAAGACTGCTCAAAAGGACTGAGTTTTTCCAGATAAGAAATTCTGTGTTCAGTAATTTATTCCTATGATAATGGGTTATTTTATTGTTGTTGCCAGTCTCCATCATGGAAGGTGCCTGTAATTCAAGTACCTCTGGGTTTTTGTTTTTTGGGTTTTTTTTTGCGGTACGCGGGCCTCTCACTGTCGTGGCCTCTCCCGTTGCGGAGCACAGGCTCCGGACGCGCAGGCTCAGCGGCCATGGCTCATGGGCCCAGCCGCTCCGCGGCATGTGGGATCTTCCCGGACCGGGGCACGAACCCGTGCTCCCTGCATCGGTAGGCGGACTCTCAACCAGTGCGCCACCAGGGAAGCCCATACCTCTGGTTTTGAGTAGAATACACTAAGCTGATGTTTTGGGGTTTGCTAACACTTCAGACACACTTAAAATAATACCTCCAATCACTGAGGGAATAAAACACCATCTCGGGCTTTCAAATCTACTCCATATAATCTGTTGTTTACAGACTGCAGTATGGATAGGAACTATACAGTTGTTTTTTGACTGTCTCTTCCTGAATCTGTTACATTTAATTTAATAAAATGTAATTTTAGAACCAGAGGCTTATTTGAGATTATTGATACTTATTTAAACGTTAAAACACAGTAACACTTACTTTGAAGGAGTTCCATCTAAAATTTTCTCCAATGTCATTTCATGCCAGCATCCCTTGTGCCTTGGCTACTCTGACTTCTTTCAATTCCTAAAACCCACCAAACTCTTTCCCACCCTGGAGACTTTGTGCTGGCTGTTTCCACAGCCATGACCGTCTTCTCCCTGATCTTTGCATAGAGAGCTGCTTCCTACAGTTCAGATTTTAGCTTAAATACGTTCCTGACCACCCAAACGAGCTGCCCAGACATCACCACATTTCAATTCCCTGCACAGCGTCTGTAACCCTATAATGTTGGGCTATGTACCCACTGGAACAAAAACAGTGCCAGAGATCAGAGACATTTTCTGTTTAATTTGCCACAATATCTCCAGGGGGTGGAACAGAGACTGGCATTAGGCATGTGATCACAGGATACATGACAAGTGAATGAGCGACAGAATGAAAAACTAAATACCATACTCCTGCCCATTAATACAGCTTTACTGATTTGACCTACAGACCAGGATGTCATTCAGAATGTGAAATGTTACCACAAAAGAAGGCTCGGTTTAAGATTGCCTTTATTGTTTTAATATATAAGTTGCATGACTGAAATTTTGGTCCAAGTCAGAAAAACTACAAAGAATCCAGAGAAATTTTCTGCAAAATGATGCCCTCCCAGTAAAGGATCTTTGAAATTTTACTTTCCAAATGTAAAACAATCTCTAGATTTGTTTGTTTTGCAGCCTAGAAAACTATTGATGATCCCTCACTTCAGTTTTTCTGATATGTATTTTATAACCTAGTGATAAAAGTAGATAAACTAGAAAGCATCAAACCAGAGACCTGCATGGTTTACTGAAACTTCAAAGGTGATCTTTATTGGTGCTTTCTCGGCCATTGAATTTTTTTCTTTAATCTGCCTTCACTGAGTTGCTATAAAGGTTTAATAAAGTCATGCTCATTAAGCAATTTGATATCCTCAGTAGAAGAAGATTCAATAAAGTTTGTTCTTTTTTTTACTTTTAATGTTCTGATACCTGATATCAGAAATAAGAAGCAAAAAGAACCACTTTAAAAAGAAATGGGGGGGTTTTCCCTGGTGGCGCGGTGGTTGAGAGTCCGCCTGCCGATGCAGGGGACACGGGTTCGTGCCCCGGTCCGGGAAGATCCCACATGCCGCGGAGCGGCTGGGCCCGTGAGCCATGGCTGCTGAGCCTGCGCGTCCGGAGCCTGTGCTCCGCAACGGGAGAGGCCACAACAGTGAGAGGCCCGCGTACCACAAAAAAAAAAAAAAAAAAAAGAAATGGGGGCTCACACATTGAGGTTTCTCCTTTTCACTGATAAGAACTCAAACATACAATAGATCTGAATAAATTGGGCCACTGATCAACACGGTGAACAAAGTTAAAGACAGTTTGAGAAAGTCACCACTTAATTAACAAAAATGAAGAGTCATTAACTTAATTGCACTGAGATCCTCAAAAAGGGACTGAAATCCCCTATCTAAAAAGCAAGCACACGGTAAAATCAAATTCCACCACCCAATCAATGATCTGACTGCAACCTGATGGTAATTTATTAAGACTGAACACCTAATTTGGTCTTTAAACACCTTCAATTATTTTCTATTCACTAAGATAATCAGTGAAGTATTTCTAGTTATAAAAGTGTTTTGTGTGATCTGGACATTTGCCTCAGACATAAAACTGAATAGATAGGAATATATAGGCAGATAAACATCTGTGTGTGTGTGTGTGTGTGTGTGTGTGTGTGTGTGTGTGTGTGTGT